>NC_136266.1:130652165-130970644 GCF_964187855.1 Myxine glutinosa | reverse complement strand
CCTCCTCTTCCCCCTCCCCTCCCCCACCCGGCAATGCCGGGTACTTCTGCTAGTTATGTATAAATGGAATACGGACGCTGTTGTTAAATGGTAACCGCATTATGTGTTCACTGTCTCGGCAGAGGTACAGTGGTGTGTTTCCACCATGTTCTGGGTAACCCCTGATCTCTTGTGAAAACTGAAAAGGGTATGCGATTTTGTCAAAGCTGGGCACCAAACCGTTAATCCATTAATCGTTAATTAACGGAATTAACTTTTTCGTTAACGATTTAACTTTTAAGTTAACTTTGAAAATCATTATCGAACTAACTTCCGTTACATTTAACTTCCATTACATTTAACTTCCGTTAACTCAAGTCCGCTAACCCAAAAGTTACCCAAAAGGTTCTATTTTCAGATTTTCAATACAGACACTTGTGTGATTTTGAATTTTATAAGTCATCGCATCTCAAGAACTTGAATCTGCTGACGTCATCGAGGTTGAAACTGCCAGTGCCACTGGACTACAGCAGGAACAGGCTCAGAACCCCTGGCCCTGCCTGGACGACTACTTGTGCAAGTCAAGGGAAGGAGACGAGTTGATTTTCAACTGCAAGCTGTGCCTGCCCAAGACTGTAGAAATCAAGGGGCACATGACAAGCCTCAACAACTTTAAACAGCACATCAAGAGGACCCACCCAGCCAAGTTCATGCAGTTTGAGGAGAAGGTCAAGGCGGGTTCATCTCTTGGAAAAGCCAAGAGGTTTTCTTCTGGTTCCAGCAGTGGCAGCAGCACTTCGGTATTATCGAGTCTGTTTTCACCTCCCGCTGCTAAACAAGCATGCCAGCAATCCATTGCCGAGTCCTTTGGCATCGCTGCTACTGGCAGTGGCGTACCCCAGGCTGCTGTGGATCAAATGATTGTGGACCTGTTTTTTTTTTTTTTTTTTTTTTTTTTTTTTTTGTATACAAGATCGAGGCTCGTGAAAGAGCTAACATTAATCACACAAAAAGACAAACCGACACACAAAACACAAAAAAACAAGGGGAGCGGTAGACAAGATGGGGAGAGAGGGGGAAGGACACAAAAGAGAGGGGGAAGGACACAAACACAACATTTGAGAGCAGGGACATCGGGAGGACTTGGGGGGAGGTGGGAGAGGATTAAAACATATGAACACTGCAAGGACTCTGGGGTGAATTACCGGGGGTAGAAAAGATCAAGGTTTTCGATGGGGGAAGATAAGAGATGGTGGTGAACAGCTGTTTTAAAGACCTGGAGGGAGGAGTGGGATTGAAGGGAGTGGGGGAGTTTGTTCCAGAGGCGGGAGAAAAGGGGAATGAAAGAGTGAAGGTGAGCAGAGAGCCTAGACTTTGGCAGTTTAACCAGAAGAGGGTTGCAGGCAGATCTTGTGCGACCTGAAGGAATATTGGGGGGACAGAGCACAGAGAGAGCTGGGGGAGCAAGGCCGGAGCGGAGTCGGTAGAAGACAGAAAGACCACCAACCTGCCTGCGGTGAGTGAGTGAAAGGCCCTCGGCGTTGACTACATCGCAGGAGATTCCAATGATTCTGAAAGCTTTGGCCTCAACAGCGTGAAGCCGAGCAAGGTGTGAGGCAGGAGCACCAGCCCAGAGGGGGGAACAGTATTCCATTGAGCTGCGGATGAAAGCCTTGTATGTGGTGAGGAGCTCAGGTGTGCCAAGGAAGGACTTCGCACGACGGAGGATGCCCAGTCGGCGACTGGCTTTGGAGGCCAGCTTGGAAATGTGGTTTTCCCAAGAAAGATCATGGCAGATAGTGAGACCCAAAAGCTTGAGCGACAGAACTTCTTGGAGAGGATTGTTGAGAAAGTAGATGGGAGGGTTGTCCAGTCGGTCCTTTCGGAGAGACATTGTAAGAGTGTGAGATTTATCAGGATTGAAAGACATGTTCCACTTGTTTGACCAGTCTGTGATTTTGTCCAGGTCTGCAGAGAGTGAGGAGGCTGCAGACTGCCGATCTGAGGGATGAGGAATGGAGCGACAGAGAGTAGAGTCGTCAGCAAAGAGATAGAGAGGATTTTCAAGAGAGTCAGAGAGATCATTGATGAAGACCAGAAAAAGCACAGGGCCCAGAACACTACCTTGGGGAACTCCAGCCTGAACAGGAAGAGGAGATGAGAGAAACCCATTCAGGGCCACACGTTGACTACGACCAGAGAGGAAGTCCGCCAGCCATGCGTGGAGATTTCCATGGATACCAAAGGAGGAGAGTTTGGAGAGCAGAGCAGGGTGCCAGACCGTATCGAAGGCACGTGAAATGTCAAGGGAGACAGCTCTAATTTCCTGTTTGGTGTTGAGGACCTCCATCCATTGTTGAGAAAGCAGAAGCAGCATGTCCAGAGTAGAGTGACCAGGTCTGAAACCAAATTGATGATCAGAGATCAAGCCATTGGAGAAGAGGAAAGATTTAATATCTGAAGCAATGATGGATTCCATGACTTTGCTGATAATTGGGAGAAGGCTGATTGGTCTGTAGTTGCTGGGATCTGTTGTTGCACCTTTTTTGTGCAAAGCGGTGATGTTGGCTGATTTCCAAGCAGATGGCAGATGACCTTGAGCAAAAGAGAGGGTGAAGAGAACAGAAAGAGGGAGTGAAAGTGCAGAAGAACATGATTTTAGGACCCGTGGGCTGATGCCGTCAGGACCAGTTGCAGAATCAGAGTCGAGGGTTGACAGAAACTTTTCCACCTTGTCAGGAGGAAAGGACACAGAGTCCAGGAGCAGCTGGGTACGACTGGGTACGGTGGGTACAGAGAGGGATGGGTTTGGGACACAAGATTTAGAGGCAAACACAGAGTTGAGGCATTCAGCTTTTTCACGTGCGGAGTCAGCCGTTAAGCCGTTTGAGGTGAGGGAGGGGATGGAGGGGGAACAAACACCAGAAACAGATTTGACCAGACGCCACCAGGATTTGGAAGAGGGAGACAGATAAGAGAGTTCGGTCTTGAGAATGGTGAGATATTGTTTCCTGGCTCTCCTGAGGGTGGACACACACTTGTTTCGGGCTTTGTGAAAGGAAATGAGATTTCCTTCTGTTGGATTTGCTTTCCAGGAGACGAAAGCAAGTTGTTTCAGGGCAACAGCCTCACCACAAGATTCCGTGTACCATGGACGGGAGGAAGGGTATGACAACTGAAGACGAGATGGTATAAATCTGTGCATGAGAGAGAGCAATTTACTTTGAAAGAATTCCCAGGATGAGTTGATGTCAGAGGCGGTAGAGATGGGAGACCAGTCCAGATGATTGATGGCTGCTTGAAGACCGTGCCAGTTGGCCTGAGTGAAATGCCAGACTCGTCGACGCTGAGGAGGCTCTCTGAGAATGGTCAGAGAGATGTCCACTTTGACAAGCACATGATCAGATGAGCCGATTGGAGCAGAAGAAGAGCAGCAGACATTTCCAGGGAAGTTTGTCATAATCAAATCCAGAAGAGAAGATGCTCCGTTGACTGAGATCCGGGTCGGGAAATTGACAGATTGTGTCAGTCCCAGTGAGTCGCAGAAGTCCTTTGCTGAAGAGCCATGGCTGGTGAGAGAGGTACCCACACGCAGCCAACTGGCATGGTGACAATTGAAATCACCACATATGAGGAAGAGAGAGTTGGGATGGGTAGATAGAAGTTGGTCCATATTATCAGACAGTGAGATGTAGATGGAGTCATCGCTGATTGGTGGACGGTACAACACACATATGAACAAAAGGTGGGAGCGAAGGGGAAGCCGTAGCCAAAGGTATTCCTGGGGGTGAGGTGGAGAGAGGGCAGTGGAGGGCGAGTGAGGAAGAGAGTTTTTTATAAAGATAGCAACCCCACCTCCAGGACGAGGCTCAGGTCTATCATACCGGAGGAGGGAGTAACCTGGGAGAGATACCAAGGCATCAGAGACATCATGAAGGAGGAAAGTTTCTGTTAAGCAGATCACATCTGGTTTGTCAGAAGCAACCTGTATGGAGAGGTCAGTCAAGTTTGAGCGAAGGCCCCGGATGTTTGAGGTCCATACCGTTAATGAAGAGGAAGGGGGAGCATCGGGTCCAGAACAGGGGGGGAGGGGTAGGGTAAGATGTGGAAGAGGAGGAAGAGGTAGGGAGAGCTGTTGAAGGTGTGTCAGAGATTTCAGAGATTTCAGAATAGCTTGGAGAAAGGGAAGAATGGGGCGGACAAAAGGTTTGATGGAGATTGGGTGAGGCACAGTGAGGTGTTATTTGAGGAGGGGGAAGAGCAAGGCAGAAGGTTTGGGGAGATGAAGGTGAAAGTTGGAAGGAGGAAGAAGCAGGGAGGATGCTTTGAGGAGGAGGGGTGAGAGGGGAGTCTAGGAGGGGAGGAGCGAGCGAGAGTCTCTGAGGGGAGGGGTGTGGGGGGAGTTTAGGAGGGAGGGGAGGGAAGGGGCAAGGGCAGAGATTTGAAAGGGATGGGTGATGGGGAGGATTTGGAGGGGAGGGGTGAGATTGGATTTTGAAAAGTGTACGATTCATGGGAAACGAACATTTTTTGCAAAATGAGTTTGAGACCTTCGAGTCAAAAATACGTTTGAGGACACTGGAGGAGGGGTGGAGTTCTGGATAGTTTAGGGAATGTAGAAAGGAGGAACTGTAAGCGATGGTATTATATATATTTTTTGGAATGAATAGATTTGGTGAGCAAGACGAAAGCATCCTTTTGTAGGAAAAGAAGAAAAGGGTGTTATAATATATGAGAGAAAATAGTTGTTCAGGGGAGAGATTATACATTTCTAACCGCGTGATCGCGAACGAAGAACGAACGAACAAAAAGAACAAATAAACGAATAAGACCTGGGAAGGAAATATATTTTTGGGGTTTTTTTTTTTTTTTTTTTTTTTGTGAGTACAGATATTAAACAAGGACGTACGGGGTGAACGACTGGGACGAAACAGTGAACGAAAATAATTTCAGCGCATTCGACGAATCGCTGAGAGAAAAACAAACCACAAGGTCGGAGACGGTACGGTAGTCCAAGCCTAGTTTAGGTGAGAGAAAAACAAACCACAAGGTCGGAGTTTGCTGTTCGTAGCAAACATGCTGCCACTCCATGTTGTAGAGTCTGACACGTTTGAGTGGCTGATCAAGACGCTGAACCCCAGCCAGAGCTCCATCTCGAGGAGGACACTGGGCAGGCGAATCGTTAATTCGCATAGAGTTGAAGCAGTACTTGGTCAGGTAATTGACGTAATTTTTATACTTGAATTAATTTATATTCTCAAAATTTAAATTTTTACTTTTAAAAAGTAAAATTTAAAACATTTTTTTTTCACATTTCAGAGTTCTCCGCGATGTTTAGTGGGTGGCCACCACAGCTGACTGCTGGTCTGGCCACAAGAAAGGCTACCTGGGCATGACTGCCCACTGGTTGGACCCCACCACCAGGCAGAGGCAGCAAGCAGTGCTCGCGTGCATCGGGCTGACAGGCCGTCATACCTATGATGTGCTTGCACAGGCCATGGTCAACGTCCACTATGAATTCCACATTGAAAAAAAAAATCACCAGGTTAGATAGTTGATATTATATTAATATCAGACTATTAGTCAGGTTCACTATTTTTTTCGTTCAAAATCATGGTAGATTAGCAAACCTATACATTTTTGGAAACGTTATTACATGGAAAATCTGAAAATCAATGTTTACATTTGCCAATTCCAACCAATTCGATTCGACCAATTCGACCAATCGACCAATCGCTTCGATCGACCATTCGATCGATTCGATTCGATTTGCCAATCTATTTGACCGACCTTTGCTTGTGTGGAACGGACTGTGAAAACGATGCGGACTATATTGTCGGATACGACACACAGGACAGTGATGACGAACTCTAAATGGCATATTCTGTAATCGTGTATGTTTGATGCCATTGACTGCCTGTGTATATTTTGTCATTGACTGCCTGTGTAGATGTGAAGTTATACTGACTGCATGTGTATATATTGTTATGAATTTTGGTAGAGCAACATCTAGAGCGAGGTAGATCTGATAGGTAGGTATTCGACTGTCGTGACAGGGACTCTACATGTAATAAGTTCTTGATGTTTAGGCGTTTGTCGGGGTAATATGTATGATTGTGGATCTACCTGGAGATTCGGGTGTTAAATAGTGAGGGATTAAAGGTAACGCCCCTGTGAGTTTCACCTAGTAGTCAAACCTTTGTCCATTATGGCACTCCAAACCACATAAACATTAGTTAGGTCCTTAGCGCAACATTAAATAATTCCTTTCCCTGACAATGACTTCGGAACAAACGGACAGGAAACCAGGCTAGGACACCGCCGATGATGGCTGCAGCCAGCTACACCTCCGCTGGGCCTCGAGTGCCACGCGCTATCACAACACTACAGGCCTGTGATTCGGTGGAGGGCACTGATTGGGTGGCGCACCAAGGAACGTGACGTCACCAGCGAGGTTATTTAAGGGAGCGCCGAACGCTCTCTTGGGTCTTGTTCTCTTGCCTCTCTGGCGGCTGGCAGTGCAGCTTTTGGTCTCTTGTGGTTCATGCTTTTAGTTGCGCAGCAGTTGAGAAGAGTTCTGCAGAAGAGTTGGCTGCCAGCACTCCCGCAGAGAGTTCACTTCAGTTGAGCCGGAGGAGTCGAGTTGAGACCAGTCCCGGAGCGAGTTGGAGGGACGAGACGTGCAGTCAAACCTGCGTTCTCCCCATTCCTGTCTTTTCGTGCTTCGTGTGGGGATCGATCTTGGGTGAAGCCGCTGGCCTGCGTTGGGTGCCTTGGAGATTGGTGCACCGACCTCGTGGGCGGCGAGAGGATCGGAGCTTGGAGAAGGCCTGGTGGCGGCTGAGTGCGGCCGTGTTACAAGAAGACGACAGAGACAGATAAGCCCGGGCTCCGCGTACACTGTACATGACGTGACGTGTTTCTTTTGTAATTCATAATCTCCCTCGTATCGTGTTTGATATCTGTTGTGTGTGGGATCCCAATTTAGGCTTCTGATTAGAGTTATTACCGGCGCGGGCTTTTTCACTGTCTTTACTTTTCATTAATAAATCGTTGTATTATTTTCTGTATATATCTGAACGCAGTTTCCTGGGTGTTTCATTTTAATAGATAAGGCTGCGGAGCTTGCTGTGTCCGCCATTCCGCGCGTTTAACTTTGTGTTGATTTGGAATCCGCCATTGAGTTTTCGCCTCGGGAGTGTAAAGCCTCGCAATCGGCCATCCGCAACTGTGGTGTTAATCGCGGTTGCGTAACAAGTGGTGTCAGGAGTGTAGGATTCGAACCTGTCGGACAAGTTTTTTTGTCCGCGGCGAGACATCGACACGGTCGGGCGTGCATTGCGCCCGACGTTCGAATGCAAGATTTTTATAGTCGAGGCGGAGAAATTTAATAATCAATTGGGCAAACGGAGCGCGATATCGCGTCTTCGTCAAATTTAAATTGTTTCAGGAATTATTAAAATAAATACGCGCGCGGGAAACAATCTTCCGGAAAGCGGATGTCGGAAATTGATGAGATGGAAGTACGCAGCGAGGCCTCCGTCAGCGTCGGGAGTGAGCCGGAAATAGGGGAATTAGATGTCGAGGTGAGCCTTGGAACCTCCCCCGTCCCGAGCACCAACTTATCCCCCTCCCCCACCGGGGAGTCGGGAGCAGTAGGAACGGCCCCGACAACCGACCAGATGTTGGGTCAATTGCTTCGAAAAATGGAAGGGATGGAAAATAACATTTAAAAAAATATGGGAGACATGAACGCACAGAGTGAGCGAGCCAGTCGGGAATTGAATGACAAAATTGAAGGGATGGAAAAGAACAGTGAGCGATTGGGAAAGCAGATGGGAGACATGAACGCACAGGGTGAGCGAAACCTTGCAGAAATTCGGGGAATGAGTGATCGATTGGAGGAACAAATTGAAGGGATGGAAAATAAAATGGAGTCGTAGGGGAAGGAATGTAGGGAAGGACTGAAAGACATGAGTGACCAAATTAATGGATTGAAAGGGTAAATGAATGCTCAGAACGAGCAATTGGAGAACAAAATTAATGCCCAAACAAAAAACATGGAGGGGCAAATGGGTAGATTAGAGGAGGGTTTGAAAGAACAGATCAAAGGGATGGACAGCAAAATTGAGGGATTGGAGGGAAAAGTGAATGAACAAATGAAAGAGGAATGAAAAATTGGAAGGAAAAATTGGGGAAATGGCACAACAGCTGGGGGAACGAATTGATGGCATAGAAGGGAGTGTGCAAAACCAAATTACGGGCAGGCTGGGGGAATTGGAGGATAAAGTAGAAACTAGAGGGGGGGAGATGGAAAAAGCCATAGGGGTGGCAAGTGAATCGATACGGACAGAATTAATGTCAAAAATAGAGGAGGGCGTGACCCAGGCTGTCCGAAGGGGGGAAGCGTTGGAGGGTCGAATTGATAAAGCAAATGGGGACCTGGAAGGCTATCGGGGCCGGGTGGATGCCAGAATGCTACAGCAGAGTGAGGAATGGGGACTGCTCAACCGACAGGGGGGCAAATTGGCCGAGGAGGTGAGGGGGTTGGAAACCCGCATAAAAGAGCAGGAGCAAGGGTTAATTGAGAAAGGCCTGTGGGGGCCACTAATGGATAATGAAAGGGTGAGTGATTTTATGCAGGAGCGACTGGAGATCTGGGACAATACCATCAAGGAGGAGGTTGGCCGGGTTCAAGAGAGCCTGAGGGAAGAGGTGAGTAGGTTGGTTAAACATCTTCAGGACCAGATTAAGGTGACCCAGGAGACCCTCACCACGAGCCACATTTGGACACCAGAGGCTCCGAAACGGAATACCCAGATGGGGGGGGTGTTTTGGCCCCAGACTGGATTTGGACAGAGAGGAATCGGGGAATAGAGTCTCTGGAAAAACAATCCCCCTCGTACATTTCGACGGAGCAGGGAGCCTCGAGGCTTTCCTGACACAATTTGAGTGCGTGTCTCAGCTCAATGGTTGGGGAGAGCGGGAGCGCATGGGGAATCTGGTGGCGACACTGCGGGGGGTCAGCCGCCGACGTGTTAAACGTAGTCCCAGAGGGAATATTGACCAGCAAGGCCATTTGTGAGGCCTTGAATAACAGGTACGGGACAGGCGCAAGGTGCGACCTGGTCAGGGCACAGCTGCTGCATCGCAGGCAAAAGCCTAACGAGACGTTGCAGGAGCTGGCCCAGGATATATACCAATCTGTGAGGATAGCATACAGGGACCTACCAGCACAGGCGTGGGACAAGCTGGCGATAGAAAAATTTATGGCGGCTCTCCCTGATCCTGAGGTCCGGACGTTGGTGGAGTTACAGGACCCACCCACGGTGCACCGGGCAGCGGAATGCGCGGCGAGACTGACCTTTTTGAGAAGGTCGAACCGCGCATCGGAGAGGGCACCTGTGACGGTACGGCAGGCAGAGGTGCGGGATCAGGAAAAGCCAGAGGATGACATCGGGCGAATGTTAAGGGAAATCAGCCGCCAGCTGACAAATTTGACTGGGGGAAAATTTGCAGGGAGCGAGTCACGACAGGTTGGTCCAGGTTGGCCATCGGGACGGCCTGATTTTTATCGGGCTGGGCCGGGAGAAAGGGGGGCTCCGCCTGGCTACCAGAGGGGTCCGTTCTTGGGGACTTGTTTTAGATGTGGGAGAAGAGGGCACAGTCAGAGGAATTGTCGGCAACCATATGGGCCCCCACCTCCTGACAGGCTTCGCAGTCCAGAAAGGAGGGGGCCCCCAGTAGGTCCACAGGTGCCAGACAGAGGACCACCACCTCGGCCTGGGCCAATAGCGATAGAGTGTGCGGGAAACTAGAACGAGCCGAGCATACGGGGCCATGCTCGGCTGGCAAGTGTGTGGAGAAGCGCCCTCCTTTGGTGGAAGTAGTGAATTGCGGACAAATTGGCACAGGTAATCTAAGGGTTAGATGCAAAATTGAGGGAGAATTTTGTGAGGCTGTGGTGGACACTGGAGCCAGTGACACCATTATCAATCCGGGTGTGCTAGACCAGAGTGTTGGAGGCTGGGACAAAATTGATAGGGAGAAGGACACAGCTTTCAACTGGCTACGGGGGCAACGGCACCAATATTGGGACGCGGAGTGGTGAGGATGGAGTTGGGTGGCCTGGAGGTCAGCGTGGTTGTGTGGGTGGCGGGGGTGTGCGATCAGTGTCTGTTGGGACTGAGTTTCCTGGTGGAACATGACTGCCAATTAGACCTTGGGCGTGGTCATATGTGGTTGGGCACCGAGAAGCTGCAGTTAATGGGACTGGGGGATGACGAGGAGGTGCAGGGGACGTGGCTGGAGGTGCCGCGCACTGTGACCGTGCCTCCCAGGTCCGAGAGAGTCGTGATGGCAGAGTTAGCAGCAGGTGCTCAACCCATTGGCCAGCTGGGGCTAGTGGTCGTGGTCCTCGCAGGGGACGGAGGGATTAATGGTGGGTCGCACCCTCGTAGACACCCGTGGGCCTATGCTGGCAGTCAGGCTGCTCAACTTGTCCGACAGCCCCCGCACTATAAGGGGCGGAGCCATCGTAGCCAAATGCAGTAGTGTAGTAGAGGTCACCGGAGGAGGTGGATCCACATGCTTGCCAGTACAGCCGGAAGGAGGGCAAAATTTGGGGAAATGTGATTGGTCAGAGGGAGTGCGGGACATGATGACACGCTCTGAAGAGGGCCTAACATCGGAGCAGGTAGAGACGTTGCACAATTTGGTTGGTAAGAACTTGGGTGTTTTTTCTCTCTCCCCCGAGGATGTTGGACGCACGAGTCTCGTCAGGCACCAAATTAGTACTGGCAAGGCTCGGCCTGTTCGCCAATCGCCGAGGCGGCTCCCTTTCGCTAAGAAAGAGGAGGCAGAGGAACAGGTGAGCAAAATGGAAAGAGCCGGATTTATCGAGCCCTCGGTGAGTCCTTGGGTGTCACCCATTGTGCTGGTGAAGAAGAAGGATGGGACCACTTGGTTCTGTGTGGACTACCGCCAGCTCAATCATGTGACACTCAAGGACTCGTATCCCCTGCCAAGGATTGATGACACCCTCGATGCCGTTTCAGGCTCAAAATGGTTCTCCACGTTGGATTTAAAGAGTGGTTATTGGCAGGTGGAAATGGATAAAGAGGCGAGGGAGAAAACAGCGTTCACCACAGGAAAGGGTCTCTGGCAGTTTGTCGTCATGCCCTTTGGATTGTGCAATGCCCCTGCCACGTTTGAGCGTCTGATGGAACGTGTTTTAATTGGCTTACCGTGGCAGACTTGCCTAGTCTATTTGGATGATGTATTGGTCCACGCTCCCACATTTGAACAGGCTGTCGAAAATTTGTCAGAGGTATTTGGGAGATTAAGGGGTGCCGGGTTGAAATTAAATCCGAGCAAGTGTGAAATTTTCAGGAGGGAAGTGACTTACCTGGGTCACGTGATCAGTGAGAGCGGCGTGGCCACTGACCCTGGAAAGGTAAAATCTGTAAAAGAGTGGCCCGCCCCTAAAAATGTAAGGGAGGTCCGAGGATTTTTGGGCCTCTGCTCTTACTACAGGAGATTTGTGGCAAATTTCGCGGAAATTGCAAGACCTTTGCACAAATTGACAGAGAAAGGAGCCAAATTTGTATGGTCAGAGAGCTGCATCGAGGCATTCAGTCACTTAAAACAACGTCTGGTGGAGGCCCCAGTTTTGGCATACCCGACAGAGGATGGCAATTACGTCCTGGACATAGATGCGAGCCAGGAAGTATTGGGAGCTGTGTTGTCACAAATGCAACAGGGAGTCGAGAGGGCTATTGCGTATTACAGTCGGGCACTTTCGAGGCCCGAACGAAATTATTGCGTTACCCGCAAAGAACTATTGGCCTTGCTGTCTGCAGTTGGACACTTTCACCCTTACCTTTATGGGAGGGAGTTTGTGATCCGAGTGGATCATGCCTCCTTGCAATGGCTCCTTCGGTTCAAAGAGCCGGAGGGACAAATTGCAAGGTGGCTTGAGAGGCTGCAGCAGTATAATTTCACTGTGCAACATCGGCCTGGCAAAGCACATACCAATGCAGACGCTCTCTCTCTCGGCGCCCCTGTTGGGAGGCACAGTGTAAATTTTGTGATAGACAAGAAGCCAAGGATCCAATTGGGCAGGGCCAAATTGATGCATGCCTATATGCAGCAAAAGTGACCAGGCGAACTTTGCCACAACCCCCACCAGAATTGGGCGATGTGAATTGGCAAGAGAGTCAAAGGGAGGATCCTGTTTTGGGGCCCCTTTTTCATTGGCTAGAGGAGGACAAAAGACCACCTTCTTGGGAGGAGATTGCTCCACACGGAGCCCAGGTAAAGGCCTATTGGGCACAGTGGCAGATGTTGGGGTTGAAAGAGGGCTATTTGTTCAGAAAGTGGGTGACACCAACGGGCGATGTAGCTTCCTGGTTGATAATTGTACCCAACAAATTGAAGGAAGTGGTTATGGGGCACGTGCATGGGACTAGGACAATGGGACATTTGGGCGTGGCCAAAACTTTGTCCAAATTACGGCAGAGGTTCTACTGGGTGAATTCGGGCAGAGACATTCAAAATTGGGTGAGATCCTGCGACCTCTGCCGCGGTAAGAAGGGACCCCCACGTGCACGCAAGGCCCCGCTCCAAGTGTATAATGTCGGGGCACCGCTCGAGCGGGTGGCAGTAGATGTGGTGGGGCCCCTGCCAGCCACCCACCGAGGGAATCGGTACATTATGGTGGCAATGGATTACTTCACCAAGTGGCCAGAGGCCTACCCATTGCCCAACCAGGAAGCCCGGCTGGTAGCTCAAGTTCTAGTTGAGGGATTCTTCTCCCGATTTGGCGTCCCAAGGGAGCTACACACTGACCAGGGCCGGAACTTTGAATCCGCCCTCCTGCGGTCGGTGTGCGAGCTCCTCCAAATTCATAAGACCCGGACGACCCCCCTTAGGCCTCAATCGGATGGGATGGTAGAGAGGTTCAACCGGACACTGTTGACACAATTGGCCCTCTTTACATCTGAAAACCAACAGGATTGGGACGAGCACCTTCCCTTTATATTGATGGCATACCGGACCGCCCAGCATGCGACCACTCGGTGCACCCCCGCCTTGTTGATGTTCGGTAGGGAGATGCGAGTCCCCACAGATTTGTTGATGGGACCATCACCAGGGGAACCGGGTGAGCCAACTGTGGAGAGCTATGCAACCAATTTGAAAGCGAGCATGGAAAAGGCTCATGAGTTTGCGAGGAAGCAAATTGGCTTGGCTTCTTCGCATATGAAAACGCGGTATGACGCTCGGGCTCACACACCTCGGTTCCTTCCTGGAGACCTTGTTTGGCTCTACTGGCCCCGGAGAAGGAAGGGGGTGTGCCCAAAACTCACTTCACCTTGGAAGGGCCCCGGGGTGGTGCTTCGGCAGGTGACTGATGTGGTGTTCAAAATTCAGATGGGCCCGCATACCCTTCCACAGATAGTTCACGGGGATAGATTGAGCTCCTACATGGGTCGGGAGGCTCCGGAGTGGATTGGAAGGGTGAGGGGGAAATTAGGTGTGGTGGATGACACTCTTGAACCCGACCAACCTGCAACTACCTGCACTTGAGGTGAGTGTTTTAAGGAGTACTGTCCCAGGCTTCAGGACTTACTTTGGGAAATTGGGGACATGTAATTTGGAGTTGGGAGGCGGGTGAGAGTGATGACATGGCCGGTGAGGGGATGGAATGGGAGCCACACAGTGTCTTGTGGGTGGCGTATGTTTTTGTGTTGTGGTTATGTGTTTTGATGTGGTCGTGAGAATGGAACCTGGAGAGTGAGTGATGATTATTGGAGATAATGAAGGGTGATAATTGTGCTTTTTGGAAATGTGCTAATGGAAATGTGTAAGGATTCAATGATTCGAACTGTGAATGGGATTTCACATTGGCAGGCCATGGCAAGCCTTGTAACACCTTTTACACCAAGAATTGTACTGAATTGTGCTGAGTTGTGTGGAGAATTGAATGGCAGCGGGGGAGGAAGTGTGTTTTGGGGTCTTGTGGGTGGGGAAGGTGTGTGTGTCCGCAGGTACAGAGCAAGCTCTGAGGAGCGATGCCTGCGGGCCCCCCTCTGCGGCAATTACCCCTGGCAGCCGGTGGTAACTGGAAATTGGAGCTCGTCGGTGGAGGGTCTGGTTGGGCGCCGCGGGGTGAGGAAGTCCCCTGGTGACCCGTGTTGCTGCGCGACAGCAGGAGGCAAAGGAGCCTGGTGTGTGTGGAGACCCTCACCGGCGAGGTAACGGCGGAAAGGGGCTGTTGGGCTGTCACGGGGCCAAGAGGTAAAGGGGGGGGGGGGCAATGAACTTGTAAGTCGGTTGACTTGTTTTTGGGACTGCGGGCACCACAGCCTGATGTGCCCCCACCATCTTTTTGTGCGGTACCTCCCCGCTGCCTAGTTGAGGAATGCACACACACGCGAATGACATCAATGCCATGGTCCTGCAGGGGGTGTATTGAAATAAGTGCTTTGTTGATTTTTGAAATGCCTTGATGATTTTTGGAATAAGGATGAGCGGTTAAAGGGTCAGTGTTGCATGCATGTGGGCGAAATCCACCGAGCCATGTCACTTACCTGCAACATCTGGACAGGGCCTGAGGAAATTTAGGGGGTGCATTGGGATGGCCCCGCAGGTAAGGTTGTGTCTTGTGGCATCCACCGGGGGACGCGGTCTGTAGACCGGGGTATCTACAAGGGTTAGAGTTTTGAGTTTTTGTAAGATGGTTAAGTTTGTGGATAAGGTAGGAGTTTTGGTGTGTTGTTTGTTCCTCCCTCCACAGGAACAACGAAGAAAATGTACATACTTGCATGATGGTTAAGGGGTTTAGCATGTTAAGGAAGTGTAGGTAGGTAGTCCGACTCACTTCCCACAGCCCTTCCTGATTTATTTCATAGGTTAATTAAGTATGTGACAAAGTGTTAAGGCTGGAATGGTAGCGCCTGCGGTGAACCTTGCAGGAGCTACGGTTCCAGGGGGGGGGGCTGTGTTATGAATTTTGGTAGAGCAACATCTAGAGCGAGGTAGATCTGATAGGTTGGTATTCGACTGTCGTGACAGGGACTCTACATGTAATAAGTTCTTGATGTTTAGGCATTTGTCGGGGTAATATGTATGATTGTGGATCTACCTGGAGATTCGGGTGTTAAATAGTGAGGGATTAAAGGTAACGCCCCTGTGAGTTTCACCTAGTAGTCAAACCTTTGTCCATTATGGCACTCCAAACCACATAAACATTAGTTAGGTCCTTAGCGCAACATTAAATAATTCCTTTCCCTGACAATGACTTCGGAACAAACGGACAGGAAACCAGGCTAGGACACCGCCGATGATGGCCGCAGCCAGCTACACCTCCGCTGGGCCCTCGAGTGCCACGCGCTATCACAACACTACAGGCCTGTGATTCGGTGGAGGGCACTGATTGGGTGGCGCACCAAGGAACGTGACGTCACCAGCGAGGTTATTTAAGGGAGCGCCGAACGCTCTCTTGGGTCTTGTTCTCTTGCCTCTCTGGCGGCTGGCAGTGCAGCTTTTGGTCTCTTGTGGTTCATGCTTTTAGTTGCGCAGCAGTTGAGAAGAGTTCTGCAGAAGAGTTGGCTGCCAGCACTCCCGCAGAGAGTTCACTTCAGTTGAGCCGGAGGAGTTGAGTTGAGACCAGTCCCGGAGCGAGTTGGAGGGACGAGACGTGCAGTCAAACCTGCGTTCTCCCCGTTCCTGTCTTTTCGTGCTTCGTGTGGGGATCGATCTTGGGTGAAGCCGCTGGCCTGCGTTGGGTGCCTTGGATATTGGTGCACCGACCTCGTGGGCGGCGAGAGGATCGGAGCTTGGAGAAGGCCTGGTGGCGGCTGAGCGCGGCCGTGTTACAAGAAGACGACAGACAGATAAGCCCGGGCTCCGCGTACACTGTACACGACGTGACGTGTTTCTTTTCTTTTGTAATTCATAATCTCCCTCATATCGTGTATGATATCTGTTGTGTGTGGGATCCCAATTTAGGCTTCTGATTAGAGTTATTACCGGCGTGGGCTTTTTCACTGTCTTTACTTTTCATTAATAAATCCTTGTATTATTTTCTGTATATATCTGAACGCAGTTTCCTGGGTGTTTCATTTTAATAGATAAGGCTGCGGAGCTTGCTGTGTCCGCCATTCCGCGCGTTTAACTTTGTGTTGATTTGGAATCCGCCATTGAGTTTTCGCCTCGGGAGTGTAAAGCCTCGCAATCGGCCATCCGCAACTGTGGTGTTAATCGCGGTTGCGTAACAATATGATTTTGCTGACTGCCTGTGTATGTTTGGTGATATGAATTATTGTGACACATTTTGATGTTATTAACTGCCTGTACAAAATGATAACATGTATTTGATTATGCAACTTATCGCGAATATAAAGACAGTATTTTGCAATTCAAAACCTTTGATTCGTGTCTTACCATTCCCCATAGCACTAATTTGATACTTTGATTGGATTCCTTGTCCCTGAAAATATAGGTTTAGTATATTTTAAAAGTTTAAAAGTTTTTAGGGTAATTAGAGGCAGAAATAGAACAAAACATGTATTTTACAGTGGCCATTTTGAAAATCCAAAGTGGCTGCCATACAGGTATCTCTCCAAATGTAAACATTGATTTTTAGTTTCCTTATGCTATAACCTTTCCAAAAATGTATAGGTTTGCTAATCTACCATGATTTTGAACGAAATATAATTTATTGACATAGTGAACCTGACTATATTGTCTATTAGTCTATTAGTTCTATTAACAATTTTTTTTTTTTTTTTTTTTCTAAGGTTGTACTGCTCATGACTACCAAAACAATTTGTTATTTAATAATTAACAACTTGTATCAGAAAAATTTTCAAAATTGTAGAATATTTTTATCTATAAATTAAATTCAATTGCAATATTTAATAATTGTAATTTTATAAACGACTTAGAATGTCTTTCTATTTCAGGACTACCACAGACAATGAGAGCAACTTTGTGAAGGCCTTTGTCCAGTTTGGAGCAGAGGCTGACACTGCCAGACCTGCCAGTGGCTCAGGATGTGGACGCCGACACTGATGCTGCTGTGGCTGCCCACACCTTAAACTTAGTGGCCAGCAAGGATACAGATGCTGCACTGCAGAGTGCAGTGTTCAAGGGGCCCTACATGGCTGCCATGGCCAAGGCACACACTCTGGTACCAGCAGGATTGCAGCACTGTGGCAGCAGACAGCATCTACGCTGAGGTGGGGAGGAGGCTGGTTGTCCCCAACACGACGAGGTGGAACTCCACCTATGACTCTGTGGTGGTCCTCAACACCATCCTGGACTAAGAGGCCTGCTCTCCACAGTCATAACCCAGCTGAAGGTCAACAGCTTCAACGACCACGACGTCGACTTAATGAAGGAGTATGCTGAGGTAATAAATTAATAATAAATACTAAATTATAAAATTAATATTGACATTTCATTTGACAACATATTCTTTACTAGTCTGTTTCCCTACATATTTGAATTTCTAAAATTTACTAATTCTCCATTGTTTTATTTCCAGGTCATGTCACCTGTGGCCAAAGCACTCGACAAGATCTGCCTTCTTGGGTGAGCAAGCGTTGGTGGACCTGTTCATCAAGTTCAACACAGCCATCCCCTTCAGTGCTGCAGCGGAACGTCTGTTCTCTATGGGCAAAGACATCTTGAGGGCCAAGAGATCATCCCTGTCTGATGAAAACTTTGGCATGCTAATTTTCATGAAGGGCAACGAACATCTCTTGGACAAAATGGAGAACGAGAAGAGGAAAAATTATATTATCTATATATCATGTTTTTCATTTTTATTTCTTTCAGCCACTTTATCAATAAACTATCTATTGTTTAATACTAATATTGTGTTTCATTTTAAGTTTGTTTTCCCACTTTTTTGCCCTTTGAGGGGTATGTGGGCCCCGCAAATTTTTTTTTCAATCGGGCCCCTTAACATGTAAGGCTGGCCCATGTTCTAAAGCCCTTAAAAAGACCCAAAAAAGGCTTATTTTATCGTTTTGGTACTTTTTTTGGGTGGTTTTAGAGCAAAAAAACAACAAAAAAAAACTTTTGGGGGTTTTGTAAAAAAACTTACACAGCTTTTACACTAAAAATTAACGTTAACGGTTTATCGATAACTTTCGTTACCTTTTTGGTTAACAAATTAACAGTTAACAAAGTTAACTTTTTCATTAACTGTGCCCCACCTTTGGATTTTGTTTTATGCTGTGTAAACAATTAGACTCTCTGGAAAATCCTCTCTATCTCTTTGCTGATGACCACTCTCTGCCGCTCCATTCCTCTTCCCTCAGATCGGCAGTCTGCAGCCTTCTCACTCTCTGAAGACTTCGACAAAATCAGACTGGTCAAACAAGTGGAACATGTCTTTCGATCCTGACAAATCTCACACTCTTACTATGTCTCCGAAAAGATCCACTGGACAACCCTCCCATCTACTTTCTCAACAATCCTCTCCAAGAAGATCTGTCGCTCAAGCTTTTGGGTCTCACTATCTGCCATGATCTTTCTTGGGAAAACCACATTTCCAAGCTGGCCTCCAAAGCCAGTCGCCGACTGGGCATCCTCCGTCGTGCGAAGTCCTTCCTGGCACACCTGAGCTCCTCACCACATACAAGACTTTCATCCGCAGCTCAATGGAATACTGCTCTCCCCTCTGGGCTGGTGCTCCTGCCTCACACCTAGCTCAGCTTCCCCCCTGTTGAAATCAAAGCTTTCAGGATTATTGGAATCTCCCGCGATGAAGCTATCTCTGAGGGCCTTTCATTCACTCACCGCAGGCAGGTAGGTGGTCTTTCTGTCTTCTACCGACTCCTCTCCGGCCTTGCACCCCCAGCTCTCTCTGTGCTCTGTCCCCCAAATATTCCTACAGGTCGCACAAGATCTGCCAGCAACCCTCTGATGGTTAAACTGCCGAAATCTCTGCTCTCTGCTCACCTTCACTCCTTCATTCCTCTTTTCTCCCGCCTCTGGAACAAACTCCCTCACTCACTTCAATCCCACTCCTCCCTCCAGGTCTTTAAAACAGCTGTTCACCACCATCTCTTATCTTCCCCCATCCAAAACCTTGATCTTTTCTACCCCCACTAATTCACCCCAGATCCACCTTGTTTGAAATTCCAACTTCTTTCCTGGAATTCCTGGCAGTGTCCATATGTTTTATACCTCTCCCACCCCCCCCCCCCCCCTTCCCATGCCCCACCCCAAAGCCCTCTCCCTCTCACAGATCTCTCGATGTCTCCATGTCTCTCGGTCCCTGCTCTCAAATGTTGTGTTTGTGTCCTTCCCCCTCTCTCCCCATCTTGTCTACCGCTCCCGATGTTATATGTTTTATGTGTCGGTTTGTCTTTCTGTGTGATTAATGTTCGCTCTTTCACGAGCCTCGATCTTGTATACAAAAAAAAAAGAAAAAAAATTTGTCTATTTATATTGGTGGGTAGTTGGGTTAAGTTAAACCCTTTTGGGGATGCTTTTAAGTATGAGAAAGGTAATTTTATGTTTTCTTTACAGATATTTGTTCAGTGCTGTCAGCTGCTGTTCTTTTGATTGGTTTTATTACTTGGCTGCTATTTGTCTTTTTATTCTCAAGTTTAATAAAGTATTGTATTGTGCTCTGGTGTTGACTCTGGTATTAACCCTGGTGTTGGGCTAGCGGCTAGGGTGCCGGCTTAGGATCCTGGTTTCGAATCCTGGTCGATCGCTGAATTAACACCAGGGGGGTTGACTCAGCCTGTCATACCTTCCGAGGTCGGCAAATTGAGTACCAGTTCACTGGTAATTCCCTGTTTGTCGTTAAAGGCGGCAAAAAGGGTTGGCGTCAGGAAGGGCATCCGGCCGTAAAACATTGCTTCAAAAAGGGGACCGAAAAACAACAACAACCACGGTTCCCGAAAAAGGCCAACCCCCGCTTTGTGGGGAAAAATGGCCTCTAAAGGTGGTTATTTTTCCCCACTTTGTGGGGAAAAAATGGCCTCTAAAGGTGGTTATTTTATATATATATATATTGTGCTCTCCTACCAAACTTTCAAATAAATTCCATTAATTTGAAATCTCTTTTAAGTTAATTGAACACTTACCTTTGGGGAATTGCCTTCAAATTACTTATTTAGGGTCTCCCACCCTATATTAGGGGAGTGGTGTCTGCAAACAAACTACCAGGAGCCCTGGACGTCACATAAATAATCCATATTAATATTACGTGTTATCTGAATGATCCATATTATATAAATAAGCAATATTATATAAATAATGCATGTAATATAAATAATGTTATGTCAATATTATATAAATAAATCCGTGTTATAGAAATATGCTGTTATATAAATAATTAATCCATATTATATAAATACTCGTGGGGTCACCCATGGGAATCCCACGGGCATGGACGTAGTGACATTTGGACATATTGAGTTAGATGCTGCACCTGCACATTCAGTTTTACAAAATGGTTACCAGCAATTTATCAGATCCACAAATGATGTAATCGACACAATTTATTAACTTCTGATAACATGTGAATGCATGTGCGTGCACATGGGATATACAGTTTGAAATGTCATTACATGTCATGTAAAATGTGACCAAGGCTCAAATCCTCTCCCTCCCACATCACGCACACTGTACCGGGGAGTGGGATCACCCATGGGGGAGTGGGTCACAAATGGGGGGTGAGGGGGAGTGGGTCACAAGGGAGGGGGGAGGGGGGAGTGGGTCACACAAGGGAGGGGGGAGGGGGGGGGGGAGTGGGTCACACACGATTTATATAATCTGTTATTATATATAATCCATATTGTATAAATATTCAGTGTTGTATAAATAATCCGTGTTATACAAATAATGTTATTACATAAATTAATCCATATTATATAAATAAAATCATTTATATAAATAATCCGCGTTATACAAACAATGCATATTATAGAAATAATCCGTGTTATATAAATAACGCATATTATATGAATAAATAATCAGTGTTATATAAATAATGCATGTTATATAAATAATGCATGTTATATAAATAAGGCATATTATATGTAACATATTATATAACTGAGAAGGAAGTTGAGGAAGCGATAAAAGCAATGAAAAGTAGAAAAGTGGGAGGGCCGACGGGAGTTGTGGGAGATATGTTGAAGGCAGCAGGAAGTTTGGGTGTGAAGAGAATGACAGATCTGTAATCTGGTGGTGAAAGAAGGTCGCATTCCAGTGGATTGGGAACTGAGTACCCTCGACCCTCCATACAAGGGGAAAGGTGACCCTCTGGAGTGTGGCTCGTAGCGAGCAATAAAGTTATTGGAGCATGGAATGAAGGTATTGGAAAGGGTGTTGGAGAGGAGGATAAGGAAGAAGGTGAAGATCGATGAAATGCAGTTTGGATTTATGCCAGGAAGAGGAACTACAGACGCGCTCTTTATTGTGAGGCAGTTGCAGGAGAAGTACATGGAGAAGAGGAAGAAGTTGTTTCTTGGGTTTGTTGATCTGGAGAAAGCATTCGATCGGGTTCCACGCAAAGTATTGACATGGGCATTGAGGAAGTTAGGAGTTGAGGAATGGTTGATCAGAGTAGTGATGGCAATGTACAAAAGAGCGCGCACAGCTGTAAGGACGAAGGACATCAGGGGTCGGTACTAAGTTCACGACTATTTGTAGCTGTGATGGAGGTGCTGGCTCAGAACGTAAAGGAGGGTTTACCGTGGGAGTTGTTGTATGCAGATGATCTGGTGTTGATTGCGGAAAGTATGGATGGACTGAAGGAAAAGATGAACAAGTGGAAGGAATTTATGGAGACAAAAGGTCTGAAGATGAATATCGGAAAGACGAAGGTGATGGCAAGTGGTAAAGCATGTGGTTAGGTGGAAAGAACTGGGAAGTGGCCATGTGCTGTGTGCAGGAAGGGTGTCGGAGTGAACTCCATTCAATGTATAATGTGCGCTGAGTGGGTTCATCAAAAATGTAGTGGTCTGAGAGGGTCATTAACCAGTGTGGCAGCTACATTCAAATGTAAGGTGTGCACAAAGGGAGCTGCAGATGGAGGAAATGTTGAGTTGGATATTCGAGACGGTGTGAAGCTGGAAGGTGTGAAAACATTTTGCTACCTCAGAGACATGCTGAATGGAGAAGGTGGATCAGACTCGGCAACAGTTGCTAGAGTGAGATGTGCATGGAAGAAGTTTCGGGAACTGAGTGGCGTGCTGATGAGGAGGGGAGTGTCGTTGAAGCTGAAGGGAAAGGTGTGTGCTGCATGTGTGAGAAGTGTGATGATTTATGTGAGCGAGACATGGGTAATGAACGTAGAGCAGCTGGAAAGGGTGGAAATGTGAATGGTTCGGTGGATGTTGCGGAGTATCGTTGAGAGAGAGGAAGACAAATGATGAATTGCGAAAGATGATGGGAATAGAGCCTGTGATTGATGCTGTGAAGAGGAACAGGTTGAGATGGTTTGGTCATGTGTTGAGGAAGGATGAAAGTGACTGGTTGAGAAGAGTGATGGGAATGAATGTAGAAGGAAGTCGAGGACGGGGAAGACCGAGAAAGACTTGGCTAAAGATGGGGGAAGAAGAAATGCGGGCAAGGGGGTTAACAAGGAGAGATGCAGAAAATAGCGCAAAATGAAGAAGATTGTCATGGGGACCGCAAGGCTAACCCCCGCTCTAGCAGGGAAAATGGCCTTAAAATGCATGCTGTGTGTTTGTATAAATAATCCGTGTTATATAAATAATGCATATTATATGAATAATTAATCCGTGTTATAGAAATAATCCGTGTTATATAAATAATCCGTGTTATATAACTAATTTGAATCATTGGAATCTCCCGCGATGAAGCTAACTCCGAGGGCCTTTCACTCACTCACCTCAGGCAGGTAGGTGGTCTTTCTGTCTTCTACCGACCCCTATCCGGCCTAGCTCCCCCAGATGTATCTGTGCTCTTCCCCCCAAATATTCCTTCAGGTCACACAGGATCTGCCAGTGACCATCTTCTGGTGAAATTGCCAAAATCAAGTCTCTCTGCTCACGTTCACTCCTTCATTCCTCTTTACTCCCGCCTCTGGAACAAACTCCCTCTCTCTTCAATCCCACTCCTCCCTCCAGGCCTTTGAAACAGCTGTTCATCACCCACCATCTCTTATCTTCCCCCATCCAAAACCTTGATCTCTTCCACCCCCATTAATTCACCCGAAATCCACTTTTTCTTTGAAATACCCACTTTTTTCTTTCCTGGAAGTTCCAGCAGTGTCCATGTGTCTTATACTTTCCCACCTCCTCCACCTTCCCCCACCCTCCCATGCCTCCTCCCCCCAAGTCCTCTCCCTCCCACAGATCTTCCGTTGTCCCTGTTATCTGCTGTTGTACTTGTGTGCTTCCCTGTCTCTCTCCTATCTTGTTTCCCGTTCCCTTTTTTGCATGTTTTGTCTGTCCGTTTGTTTATGTTTTTTTTGTGATTGATGTTAGCTCTTCCACGAGCCTCGATGTTGTAGACAAAAAAAAAAAAAAAAAAAAAAAATGCATATTATATAAATAATCCGTGTTATATAAATAATGCATATTATATAAGTAATCCGTGTTATATAAATAATCCGTGTTATATAAATCATGCATATTATATAAATAATTAATCCGTGTTATATAAATAATTCGTGTTATATAAATAATGCGTGTTATATAAATAATCCGTGTTATATAACTAATGCATATTATATATGTAATCCGTGTTATATAAATAATGCATATTACATAAGTAATCCGTGTTATATAAATAATGCATATTATATCAATATTCCGTGTTATTTAAATAATGCATATTATATCAATAATTAATCCGTGTTATATAAATAACACGTGTTAAATGAATAATCTGTTGTATATGCTGAGTTTGGCTTAGTCATTGTGTGCGAGCCTTGTGGTGGAGTTTGTGCACGAATCGCACGCAGGACGAGGACATTAAGAGACATTAAGAGACTTCTTGTCCGGCAGCTAAGCTAAATATAGCATAACAATTGTGCATTTTGTGAGGAAAGCACCAAATTTGGCACACTAGTAGACTATCATATTATGAAAAGATCTGGATATTGGGCCATCTCAAATTGAGAGATCTGATTTTTGCAAGATTTGCAGATTTTGCAGATTTTGCAAGCTGAGATTGCAACGCCAGGGACGGCCGACTCCTTCCTGCGAGCTGCCCACATCACCCGCACAAGAAGAGCTCATCAAATCACTGCAGCGGCACTGCACATCCTGCAACACCGTGCGTATGAACGCCACCGTATGACATATGCTGATGATGCAGAAGACCTGCCTGAGTTCGAAGACCGGTGTCACCAGAGAGGAGAAGACATTCCCAACTTTCAGTACTGGGCAACTGTGCTGGAACTAGAGATGTTGGTACTGGTCTACGTGCGTTCTCTGCGGCAGGCTTCATTCACGATGTACCTTGATGCCCTGACGGAACTGGTCCCATGGTTCCATGCCTTAGACCACACACACTATGCCAGGTGGGTCCCTGTTCACCTGAGGGACATGGTTGCACTCCCAATGAAGCACCCAGATGTCGCCAGAGAATTCAGGGCTGGCAACTTCACTGTACAGAAGACGAAGAAGGTGTTCTCTTCGATCCCAATCGAATCGAAATCTTGCAAAAATCAAATCTCTGAATCTGAGATGGCCCAATATCCAGATCTTTTCATAATATGATAGTCTACTCGTGTGCCAAATTTGGTGCTTTCCTCACAAAATGCACAATTGTTATGTTAAGTTGCCCCACTATTCGGTTTGCAATGTGTGTTTTTGTTGCTCGGAACGGACAAGTCAGGTAGGTATTTTATTTGGAATTGGGATGTGGGTATCATAAGCATCGAGCACAGAACCCCATAAGACTCCCTAAAATTGTATTTTTAATCACGATTGGTCTGCGTGATGTGGGAATAATTATTTGATCGGGCTTTGGAAGGGGTCCAGCCGTACGGGGGTGGGGGATGATCTGTGCATGGTGGATCGAATGATCTTTTTCCATCCTCGTAGTCTCGTATTTTTCATTGATCAACGGAAGAGCTTGGACTGGCACCGTCATCGAGTTCCAAATGTTTGTACAAAGGGTTTACCAGCTTGTTTTACTGTAGACCAAATTCCTGGCTCATAATAATCAGAGGTCCCCAATGGTGAGACTCCAACTGGGGATCAGATACTCGTACTCTACTTGCAC
Organism: Myxine glutinosa; assembly: GCF_964187855.1. NCBI lineage: Eukaryota > Metazoa > Chordata > Myxini > Myxiniformes > Myxinidae > Myxine > Myxine glutinosa. The sequence continues at coordinate 130,945,429 of NC_136266.1, read as the reverse complement.
TCACGTGGACCCATTTGATGTGACCCTATTAACGTTCTTCCCGATTATGAAGCAACGGAACAGAGCGGCGCTAAATAAAGGAAACGTAAACGCAATACACCTGCGCCCCCTGCGGGTCTCCAACCTCGACCAGTCCTCGCTCTTTATTAAGTACGCAGCAGGGGTTCGGATGTCTAGGTACAGGAGGACGATTAAATGGAACGAAGGGTGTGTGTGTGTGTGTGTGTGTGTGTGTGTGTGTGTGTGTGTGTCGTGTTTGTTTACGTGTGTGGTGTGCTTGTGTGTGTGTGTGTGTATGCATGCACGTATGTGTGTGTGGTGTGGTTTGTGTCGTGTTTGTTTACGTGTGTGGTGTGCTTGTGTGTGTGCGTATGTATGTGTGTGTGGTGTGGTTTGTGTCGTGTTTGTTTACGTGTGTGGTGTGCTTGTGTGTGTGTGTGTATGCATGTTTGTGTGTGTGGTGTGGTGTATGTGTGTGTGGTGTGCGTGTTTATGTGTTTGTGTGTGTGTGCGATTTCGTCCGACTGCTGATGTCTATTGAAGGACGACGGGTCCTTGCTTATTGATCCGGACTCTGGACAGAGTGAGGGAGGCATTGTCTTGGTGTCTGTGATGTCCCACTTTTTGAAGAATAATCTTTCCATTACAGGGTTTTAATTTTAAAAAAAATAATTTCTATTTCCAATATTTTCTATTTTTCCAACTTTTTCCAACAATATTCAATATTTTAAAATTCCGAATCATTTAATTTTCAAATTTTTAATCTTTAAATTCTTTATTTTTTCCTGATTATGGTCCCCCGAGTCAGGCATTGTGTTCAGTCTTCGTGTTCGTGGTGTCCTGCTTTTTGGAGGGAAAAACGTTTATTCCTTTAAATTGCCAGGCAGAATTTCAAGTGCTGCCAATTGGCTAATATTACGAGTTGGCTATTCCGGGAACCATAAGCGATGTCCGATCACAGGCAGCCCTCTCGTTTGGAAAGTGGGGCAATACCCGATCATTGCCGGTCCCTCGACACCCTGAAGACCTTTTTATAGCACAGCTTTAGCGAGCCAGAATGGTTAACGAGGCGATCTGACACAGCAGCAAAGCCCTTATACATTATTTAGGCTTAGCGGAATTACTTACTTTTCCGCACGTATTGACTATCACTGCAATCTCACCATGATCGAATGCGAGAGGAAGCATTTTCTATTTCTGGCAGTTGTTTTTCGGTCTTTATAGCGAGTACGTGTCAGGGGCCATCTGGCCACACAAATGGAGAATGGATATGCATTGCTTTTTAATTATGTGTTTCAAAACACACATTCGAAGGAAAGACGAAGACTTTAAAAAAGGCGACTACAAAAAAACAAAAAAAAAACAAAGAGCAATCAGATTGCAGACCCTCACCAGAACGTGTTTTTCATGGTTTTTAAGGCTTTTGCGTTAAAACAAATACGGCGGCCGAACCACGTGACCAATGACGTCATCTTTTTTTTTTTCCTCCACCAATTTATCCATAGATGATGCTCAATAAATTTCATCTTGATTGGATGAAGTTTTGTACTTGTCGAATTATGACGTCGTAATGGAGACACCTATGACATCATCATTAACATATGTTATTCCCCATGGAGAGTTATTTACAATGAGCCATGTCTTTTTTTTCTACGCAGCGTTTTCGGAGATATAAAGGTGCAAAGTTTTTCTGTTTTTCCAAGATGGCGCCCATACAACGTGATCTATGACATCATAATTATCATTTAAAAATTCTACAGGAGCGATGGTGAAAATTTCCGGTCAATCGGACCAACGGTTGCAGAGAAAAAGAGGAAATCGTATTTATTCTGTGTGGACAAAACAGACAGACAACCAAATTTAAAATGCAATAACCTCTCCTCTTGCGAGGGTAACCAGATCTGCACTCGGTAGAGTGCATACCTCCGCCACATTGTACAGTTTACGTTTTGTATACCACTATTAGGCTGGATCTGGATTTGTATATACCTCCAACATTATACCAATACGTATATACGTATATAACAATACCAATAACGTATATACCAATACGTATATACATTCGTATAATGTATATACCTCCAACATCGAATTGGCTTGTTGTCACCGACCCAACTCATCCACCAAGTGTTCTCACAACTATCGAGACTTTCGGAACGAGAGAGTTCGTACTCAATTTGCCGACCCCGGAAGGATGACGGGCTGAGTCAAACCCCCTGGTGTTAATTCAATTGAACGGGATTCAAACTCAGGATCTTTGGATCCCAAGCCAGCATCCCAACCGTTAAGCCGACACCAGGCTCGGAATACCCCATTCAACCAAAGCTAAAGCGTAACGTATTCACATATTACGAAACTAAAGGCAAAATGATACCACTACACTACTGACCCTCCGAGTGCATTGGCCTAACCCTAACGGAAGGTACAAACAAAATACAGCATGGTGTACAAGAAGAGATGTAGACTGTACATGTAAAAAAACATTTAAAGTCACAGCAAGGAATGATGAAATGAGCATGGAGAAGACAGAAGAGATGTGGGTTGGGCAGCAGAGAAAATAAATGATTATCAGGTTGGAGCGGAAGGAGATCAGACAGAGAAATATTGTTGTGGTTTTGGGAAATCGCTAAGCGGTAATAGCAACCACCATACAGATCCCTTAGAATAGTTATGTCATTGCAGAACATTATCTTAGTCCCTTCCCTTTATAATCGGGTTAGTATGTCGTTATGCGTTGCGGAGGGAAAGACAGGCCCTCCACTCATAGGGGCAAGCCAGGCAGATGCACAAAGATTACATCCTCAGATATTGATTCAAAGTCTTGAAGGACAGAAGACAGGCAAAGGCCATTGGGATATGTACCAGGTAAAAATCACTTCAAGAGGGCTCTTGGGGGCAGGGTGACAAACCCCACCAATGGGCAGCCCGGAAAACACCCTCAAACATCCCCTCCTCCACCCACCCTCGCCGGGGGCCTTGACAAAAAAGACATTGCACACGTGATTTATCTCTCTTGGGCAGTCTCTCTTTGCCCCCTCTGCATTTGTACATGACTCTCTTGGCCGGATCCTCTCTCAGACACGTCTGCTCCCTGTTGGCTGCCGGACTACCTCCTGCACGTGTACACGACAGAAACGCCTTGGACTTTGTTAGTTTTCCACATGTTCATCGGACTCTCTGTACTATGCACGTGTGCATGATTCATACTCTTTCTGCACGAGGCCACGACTTGATCCTCTCTCTTGGCCAGACCTCTCTCAGGCCTGTGCACGTGTCTGCTCCCTGTTGGCTGACAGACACCCTCTCGGTGCATGTGTACACGACAAAAAGGCCTTGGACTTTGTTAATTTTGCACGTGTTGATCACTCTCGGTGCACGGGTTCATCGGACTCTCCTTCTCGCTGCATGAGTGCATGACTTGGACTCTCCCTGCACATACCTACTTGCCTGCTCGTGTTCGTGCTGGGGATCGCCTTTGCCTGCTCGTGTTCGTGCTGAGGATCGACTTTGCCTGCCCGTGTTCGTGCTGAGGATCGACTTTGCCTGCTCGTGTTCGTGCTGAGGATCGACTTTGCCTGCTTATGTTCGTGCTGAGGATTGATTTTGCCTGCTCGTGTTCGTGCTGAGGATCGACTTTGCCTGCTCGTGTTTGTGCTGGGGATCGCCTTTGCCTGCTGATGTTCGTGCTGGGGATCGACTTTGCCTGCTTATGTTCGTGCTGAGGATTGATTTTGCCTGCTCGTGTTCGTGCTGAGGATCGACTTTGCCTGCCCGTGTTCGTGCTGAGGATCGACTTTGCCTGCTCGTGTTCGTGCTGAGGATCGACTTTGCCTGCTTATGTTCGTGCTGAGGATTGATTTTGCCTGCTCGTGTTCGTGCTGGGGATCGACTTTGCCTGCTTGTGTTTGTGCTGGGGATCGCCTTCGCCTGCTCGCGTTCATGCTGAGGATCGACTTTGCCTGCTCGTGTTTGTGCTGGGGATCGCCTTTGCCTGCTGATGTTCGTGCTGGGGATCGACTTTGCCTGCTTGTGTTCGTGCTGGGGATCGCCTTTGCCTGCTAGTGTCCATGCTGAGGATCACCTTTGCCTGCTCGTGTTCGTGCTGGGGATCGACTTTGCCTGCTCGTGTTCGTGCTGAGGATCGACTTTGCCTGCTCGTGTTCGTGCTGAGGATCGACTTTGCCTGCTCGTGTTCGTGCTGAGGATCGACTTTGCCTGCTCGTGTTCGTGCTGAGGATCGACTTTGCCTGCTCGTGTTCGTGCTGAGGATCGACTTTGCCTGCTTGTGTTGGGGACTGCCATTTGCCAGCCTGGTGCTCGTTGGTGAGCTCAAGACAAAGGTCGTCACAAGGAGAAGCATCTGGCAAAATCGTAACCATTTTGCTAACAGGATCCCAACGTTCGTTCCCACCCCTCCACCCCCCTTCCCCTGTGAATGTGTGCTGGGCGCCCTTGTTGTTTAATCATAGTAATCGTCATAAGGCGTAGAATAAGCTAAGTTTCTGCCTCTTGTCCTTTTTTTCTTTCCTATCGATAAGTTGCACTTTTTAAATATTTGTTCATAAATCGAATCGTTAAATGTTTCCTTTCCCTCTGTCCATGAATGTCCTTTCTTCCATTGGACCGCCATTGCTTGCACCCAGAGTAGCAATCGGCCGTAACAACATTAGCATCAGCCCAGCGTGTACCAACGGTTGCTCGGCCATCTAAATTTACATCCAGGAACAAAATAAAGTGGTACACCGCTGGAGGGTACGTTCCCCGATTGAAACCGTCACGTGGTACAGGTAAGCGGTGTCAGACGATTGGACTCTGCTATTGCGTGACGGACCAATTGGCGTTCGTAGTTGCTAGTTCGCAACCTGCCGAAGTACGAAGTTATTCATGCACGGCAGCCTCAGGTCTGGTAAGTTTGGGAGGGAACGGAGACTAACCCCCTCGTAGTAGACCCCAAACCCCGGGCCGTAACATTATGTTTGAGTATCTGGGAGGAACAGTAACCAGGGATGGTAAGTTAGAGGCAGAGGTGTGGAGGAGAATTCAGGTGGGTGCGAATGCATGGAGGAGGGTGGATGGAGTAATGGCAGACAAATATTTCAAGGAGATTGAAAGGGAAGGTTCTGATGTCATGTGTAGCAGTCTGCTAATGGTGGCACTGACAGAGAGACAACAACAGAAGCTGCAGGTTTGCAAGAACAACTGACTCAGGAGGATTGCGGGAGTGAAGAGGGTGGACAGAAGGAGAATGGATGAACTGAGAGAGGAGATGGGTGTGCAGATGGGCTTGACGGGAGATTGGTGAAATTCCGTCTGTGATGAGATGGACATTTGGTGCAGATGGGGGAAGAAAGAATGACAAAGAGTAGATAGGTTGAGGGAGCAAGGTAGGAGGGAAAGAGGTAGACCACGATTGAGATGGAGAATTGGGTGAAGAGGGATGTATGTAAAGTGGGGGTGGTTGGAGGGTTGAGAGAGTTGGCTGAGGACAGAGGGGAGTGGAGGAGTATTGTGACCAAAGCAGGGCAGGAGCTTGGTACCGTTTGACCTCACCACTTGTAAAACGAAGTGGAGGAGAACAACAACAGCAAAGAGAAATGGTTAACAAGCAAAATGTACTCATAAATATTGTGCTAGAAAGTGTACATGAAACCTATAGTCATATATGACGGACGTTAAGGGTATTGTTGTAGTAGGTGTCGACCCGTTGGTCAGTGGGAACGAGAAAACCTGGCTTCAAGCGATAAATGGAGTCTATCACGACCACCGTTAATATCGAGTATGAAGGTCTTATCGGAGCATTGTAGAACTAGTAAGGTCCATCATATGAATATGATTGCTACAAGTTTCAGGACAGTGTCACGCTGTATAAATATGTGGGGCACGTCGAAAATTTCTGGGGAATAAAAACCCAGCGTGATGAAGGCAAACGTACCAATGTCGCCTGTCGGCCCTGCAATGCCGAACAAAGTTGGTGGCATCATTCAAGGTGTCATCGGACTGAGAAGAATTATCATGGGAGACGATGCGGTGCACCATACACTAGCTCTGCAGTGGAGCATACAAGGTCATCTTTTAGAGCAGCTCGTGTACCAAGCAGGACCATAGGTATGACATCCGTCCATTGTGTGGGGTTGTCATGGACTTTCAGGGAAGACTTGAGGTGGCAGTGGAAACGCTCCACCATACCATTCACTGCTGGATGGCAAGCGGTGGTCGCACACAGGTGGTTACAGATGGTAACCCAGGAGTTGAGTTAACCAACGAAATAGAGCCGATTCAAACTGGCTACCACGATCCGTCTATGGAACACCAAAACATGATGGTTTATGGAACACCAAAACATGCGATCCAGGTGTGGACAACAGCCCAGGCGATGGTAGGTGCAATGATGTCAGCTATCCTTGTAGTCTTGGACCAATGGGTGAAGCGGTCAACACGTCAGTAAATTGCAGTGCCCGTTTTGTATGCCCGACAAGATCCACATGGACCCTATCAAAACGCCTATCAGGTGTTGAGAAGCTACTAAGTGGTGCGACGGTATGATGTTGGATCTTGGAGCATTGGCATTGAAGACATTGCTTGACCCGACGACACATGGCGGTGTTGATGCATGGTCAGACCGAGTGCATGGTGATGAGTCGCTGGGTTGCTTGAATACCTGGGTGCACAAGTGAGTGAAAAGTGTCGAAGACTGTATGCTGGAATGCTCCAGGAATGAAAGGGTGTGACTCCGTCGATGTTTCACACACAAAGGTAGTGTTTGTCCCTGGGAGTGGTACCTCGTGAAATGTAAGCAAACCACCTGCAGACTGTAGTCGGTGGAGCTCTGTGTTCTCCTGTTGTGCTGCCACAAGTGCATTATAATCACTGGCGTGACTCGGCGCGCTCCGCGTGCCTCACCACACGTCGTTTCAGAGGGGTAGGCATCTTTGACCATTTCGGTGTCTTTTGGGTCTTCATAGTGCTTTGGGTCTTCAGGGCCATTTGGGTCTTCAGGGTCTTTTGGATCCTCTGGGCCTTTAAGGGTATTTTTGGTCTTTGGGGTGTTTTGGGTCTTCGGGGTCTTCGGGGGCTTTTGGGTCTTTTGGTTCTTCTTGGTCTTTAATGGTCTTTGGGTCTTTTTGGGTCTTCGGGGTCTTTTTGGTCTTCTGGGTTGTTTTGGGTCTTCGGGTTGTTTTGGGTCTCCTGTTGTCTTTTGGGTTTTTGGGTATTTAGGGTATTTTTGAGCCTCGGGGCCTTGAAGGGTATTTTGGGTCTTTGAGGTCTTCGTGGTCTGAAGGGTCTTGGGGGAATTAAAGGGTCGTCAAAGGTCTGAGGGGTCTCAGCAGTCTTATCGCAATTAAGAGGGTGGTAATTTTATTTGAAGAAGAAGAAGACGTTTTCGTCGCATATAAACATACATAGCTACATAACCATATACGTTTGCTCTATTATAATAAGATTGGCCAGTGTGTTGGTACAAGAGTATGCCAATATCTTGATGCGTGAGAATGTTGGCCGCCAAGTTCGCAATTTCTTTGATGTGCCAGATGTCGGTGGTGAATTGTGAGCTATAACTCAGCGAAGTGTGCGAGGAGAGAGAGTCCGAATGGCTGGAAAGAGCAAAAGTTAAAGGTTTGTGGTCAGTCAGGACAGAGAATTGTCTGGCCTCTAAGAAGTAGCAGATGTGCATGATGGTGAGGTATACAGTGAGCAATTCCCGATCAAAGGTGCTCCTCTTACGCTCTGTTCTTTCCAGTATTTTAGAGAAGAAGGCCATTGGACGCCAGTCGGCATTGATGAACTGGTGAAGGACCGCACCCACCGCGACCTCCGACGCATCTACCATCAGGCATATTGGTGCCCCAGGCTTTGGATGAATCAGGAGTGAGGCATTGGCCATTGCATCGTTGATGGTGTGGAAGGCTCACAAGGTTGGCTCCACCAATTGGAACACTACAGGGTGCTTACCAGTTGCGAGTAACTTGGGGGCTGCAGTGTTGTGGCTGCATTTGGAATAAATTGATGGTAAAATATGACGAGGCCGAAAAACTCAGTTTGCTTTGAGATAACGGTCCTCGAGCAGACGGATGCCAAAGTGGTTAACACAGTGGCTGAGGAAATTCAACTCTGGAATGCCGAATATGCACTTTGTGGGATTGATGACGATACTGAAGTCCTGTAAACAGTGAAGAGGAGACGTAGGTGTTTCTGATGTTTTTCTGCGGTTGCACTGGCCGATACATTATCATCCATATACATGTTGCAGAAAGGCAATCCCCAGAGCACTTGATTGATAAAACATTGAAAATTTTGAGCAGCATAGTGTAGGCCAAACGGCATCCGAAGAAATTTGAACAGGCCGAAAGGCATGTCGATTGCTGTCTTTGGGACGTCATCTGCATCTACGGGAATCTGATGACACGAATGAGGTCGACTTTGGAGAATATTGTAGTACCATGGAGTGTAGCGGTGAAATCCTGAATGTGTGGAATGGAGTAACGGTCAAATTGTTTAAGGACAAGTAATCCCCACAAGGATGCCAATCCCCAGGTGTCTTTTTGGGTACCATGTTCAGAGGTTAAACCAAACTGCTGGCCGATGGTCTGATTATCTCAGGTTGCAACATATAGTCAGACCCGTGGCGGGCGATACATAATTTATTGGTTGCTAGTCGGCAAGCACGCGTGAAAACATCTAGTCCCGTGGTCTCGATCTGATGCGCGCTCTGGTGTTTGGTGGGCTGGCTTGTTGCCGAGGGACGGGAAAAGGGTGTGCTATGGACTGGAAAGAAAAGTACTTTCTGAAAAGGGCATGTGGGCATGGATGGAAGATACGTGATATTCATCGACGAAATGGCAGATGCTTCACCGAGAACAATAAGCTGTGTTGAAGCATCAAATAGACGGCGATGTTTGACAACTACGAGGAGATTGAAATGACCCTAAAAATCCACATCTAGGTTAGGGTATCTGTTGTCGGAAATAGTAAACACCCATGGAATGAGCCACATAAACCCAAATCAAGCTGGAGGAGACGTTCTCCAAATGTAGCAATAACACTGTTGTTAGGAGCATGTAATGAATATTCCTGTTGATTTTTCCAGTCAGTGGCAGACAGCAAAAAGAAAGTCTGCTAGAACGATCCACAAGGAAGAGAAGGCGACTGAGGTATAGCCTAGGTGAACTCGTCGCCAATAGTTGTGGGCCTCGTCTTTTCGCTGCGGCCGGTCTGAGCAAGGTGCTTTATACCGATGAGCATTAGTACCGAAGGTCCCGGAAGGTACCATCACCAATCTGGAGTGTTCATGGAAGGTGAAGGTGAATGGTAGCGTGAGGTATTGCATTCTCTCTGTCCCTACAAGGGGTACACGAAGATGGGCATGACTGGCGTTGCACAGCATGGAGCTCCAGAATGAGCTTCTTAAGGTCCACCATTTCAGATTGTAGCTGTGTAACGTGCTGTGGTGGAGGTGTCATGTCAGCCACATCTGTATAATGGTGTCAATGAGATGATCAGCCAGATCCGCAGCGGCAGGTAGCGCCAGCTCTGCGTTAACTGCAAGTATCATGCAGACCTGTAGTGGTAAACGTTGCAAGAAAAAACTCATGAAGAGACGACTGGTCAAAGGTGATGTGGTGGTCACTGAGAAGCTGTTGCATATGAAGCAGTCGCTGTGTGGCCTTCAATCTCCGAAATCCTTGGCTGTAAGGAGTTGTTGAAAAGCGGCAGTGCTCAGAAGTAGTAGTACGCATTATGAGTGCGGCCTTCAAGGTTGTGTACGGAGCATTCGTTGGAGGTTATCGGGAAAAAAAATGACAAGGAGCCAACCATCTATTTGAATTGCATCAACTCGGTAGTAATGTTTTGGTTGTCGAATTGGGCTTCGACTTGTGTAAACCTGCGGGCTAATAGGCCACAGTGGTGGTGGCTTTATGAAAACAGCTGCCACCGATAAGGCTGGTTGAGCGTCTGCAAAGGGCACAAGAGGTTGGTCATTCCGGCGACTAGTTGCATGCTTGCAATACCTTACCTGTCCATTTGGATCACGTTGGGGTCACCAATTTAGCGTGCAAGAAAGGATGTCCAAGACTTTCGGATTCTGAGTCAATTCTTTATTAAACTACAATGGTAAAAGCTCTCTAAACCCTTGCCAGGAAACCCTGTTCAACCAAAGCAAATGCTTATTTACATATTACAAAATCAAAGGCAAAATTACACTGCTACACACCCAACCTGTCTACCATGTGTTTTCCGAATCAGTCGATAACTTTTTGAGATATCCTGCTCAGAGAAACACAAACAGACAAATGGGTGAAAACTTCCATTCACCTTTGGTGGCGTGTTGATAAACGCTCCCGTTGGTGAGGTGTGATGAAATATACGTGATGACATTTCCTTTAGCCACCCTGGCCAAAAATTCAATCCTATACTGCCCTTATGGACTGCTCCTCAGCTTTACAATGGCATCAATGGAGCCTCGGCGCCAGGTCCACATACTCAGAAGCCCCCCCCCCCCCTCCCATAATGACAAAAATTGTTTTTAAAGTGTACACATCATGATACATTTCAATAAAGACTAGAACGGCCTTCAGTAAAGCGTATACCTCCACCTGGCTGAACAGTTTACGTTTTGTATCCCACTGAAAGGCTGGATCTGCATCCAGACCTTATCAAAAATGTAATCAATTCATCCTTGTCACACACCCAACCTGTCCACCAAGTTTCGGCCGTCCATAATACTTTGAGATATCTTGCTCACAGACAAAAAGGCCGACAGACAGACAAACAGAGCTGAATACTGTTACAGGCATCGAGGATGAGGACTTGAGTCCCAAACGTCACTCCCAACTAAGTGTTTTATAGGGTGACTAATGTCAGCGACCCCAAGTCCTATCCCCAACCCGCCGGGCCGAGGCTCGCAAGCTGGCCGAGCGGTTTTTGGAAGCTTGAACTTTTGGTTTAGTGCAAGGAGTTTAAACTGCCACACTGGCAGCTCAAGGGAGCTTGCAACCCGATCCGAAAAAGGTCAATCAAACAAAATGAAATACAATAAATTTACTTCAAATAATGCAAAACGATACAATAATCAAATCATATAAGTACAAGTATGACAGACTTAATTAATTAATAATGACAGACTGAAACAATTAACACAGGCCACATACAACTGATATGAAAGGCCAACACAACATCCACACACAACACTCTATCTAACCCAGGGAAGGGAAGGTAAGCAAAGTAATAAAATAATAATCGCAAGGAATTTAAATAAAATGTGATTTGAGGATGGGGATGGAATGGGGTTCAGGCCTGTTTGAAGAGCAGCTTACTCAACGTTCGTCAGAGCGGGCTTGTCGGGAACAAAGGTTCACCAAAGTTCAGCAATCCCCCTCTCCTTTCATCAACCTCCACGAGCAAGGATCGCGTTTTCCCTCCCTGCCAAGAGCCGCTCTTCTTCTTCCCTCTATTCTTCTCCCCCACTTTCTTGCTTCTGGAACAGCTTTTGGTTTCCGAGGAACTTCGACTTCTTCAGGCACACTACTTTTGCAAGATCCTTGTAAATCTGCTTCACAAAGTCCAGGAAATGGTAAATCAGCAAGGCCTCCATGACGGCTGCGTTTCTTCTTCCTCTCCCTTTTTCTGCCTTTTTTTGCTTCTCAGAAAAAGGGTTGAATCCTTGCCAAAGCTGTTTTTGTGCAACACCACCAACAGTCAAAATAACGTGGCGTAAAGGGAGTCGGTATGGGATAAACTTTAAGAAAAAGGAAAAATAAATACGTAAAGGTCCTATTTGGGGAACCACAACTGAACTGACAACCCTATGCAACACACCCTAAGCAACACACCTCCCAAATGACCGACATTCCCACAAACGTAACAATACATAACCTCTGTCTACATTCATTGGTGAAGGCAAATTAACAGAGTGTGGCAAAAATATGGGACAGATTTCAGGGTGGAATAATTATATGATGATGGAAGGTAATTGTTGGGGGTTTCTTTTCTTTTTGGTTGTATTGGATGATCCTCAGGGATGGCAAATGGGACATGTGAATAAGTAGCATTTGTGGTTGAGCAGTATTTCTTCCATAGATATTCTGCTATTTTGGCCCAAAGATAATTCAAAAGCCATTTCCAAGTTCGTGATGCAGGAGAACTAGTGACAAATGGGGGCCCACAAATTTGTTTGGCGCCAGGCCCATAATAGCTTAATCTGGCCCTCCCTCTGGGTAGGCTAAGGGAGAACCTTGAATGTCCAAGGAGATAGAGTACAAACTGGGGTTTGATCTCGCGAGATCTTGGAGATGACGTCACGGATTTTCGAAGCTCAACACGGTCTCCACGTTTTCAAAATTAAGTCATTATTCACAATTGTATTTTGTCGAAACTGTATTTATCTTTCGGTGTGTGAACCTATAGTGTGCCCCTTGGAAGTGTATCAGTGTTTATCTTTCATAAATTAATCGTTTCTGTTTGCAGCGCCGCGTGTGAGGCCTTGCAGCCTCAGGCTTCCCCCGTCGAAGTTTGTTCCTTCCTTCGCTGTTTTTGCTAGGTTTTTGATCTTCCCTTCTCCCCCAAACTTCACCGAACATCTACTCTTTGTCTAGCGTTGTAACCCACCCCCCCCCCCCCCCCTCCAAAAAACAAACAAAAAAACTTTTATTTCCCTTTCTCCTCGTGTGCTTTTGTCCCATTGTGCGCCTCTGTCCATGTGCACTGTCCCGCCCCGCCCCCATTATCGCCCTGCCTTCCACCTTTTGCCCTGTTCAAGTGACTCGTGGTTGTCCCTCTAAGCTCCCTCTCCCCATTGGTATTTTTGTGAATATAAGATTGTTCTTCACGGTTCTGTTTAAATATGTTTAAACTTTCCCCTTCAGTGTTTTATTCAGTGGTTTATTGCAACACACTGTTTTTCTTCCTATTTAAAAGGCTCCTTTCAATTTCCTCTTCAACTCATTCCATTTCAAAAAAATATTCAATCTGTTATAATTCTTTCTCACTACATGCTCTAAATTCTCATTCATTCCACCCCTCCTCCATCGTTCTTAAACGGATCGCTAACTTGAAAATCACAACAAACCCAATTTGTTATAAATGTTCATCTTTCATTAATCATCCACTTTCTAAACTCACCCTTGCCCCTCCCCTCCAAATCTCCCCCCTTTCCCCTCCCCTCCAAATCTCCCCCTTTGCCCCTCCCCTCCAAATCTCCCCCCTTGCCCCTCCCCTCCAAATCTCCCCCCTTGCCCCTCCCCTCCAAATCTCCCCCCTTGCCCCTCCCATCCTAAACTCCCCCCTTGCCCCTCCCCTCCTAAACTCCCCCCTTGCCCATCCCCTCCTAAACTGCCCCCTTGCCCCTCCCATTCAAAACTCCCCCCCAACCCCTCCCCTTCAAATCTCCCCCCCAACCATCCCTCCCAAATTCTCCCTCCTCCCACCAACTTCTCAAAGCTGCCTCCTCCCCACTTCGTCTCCCTTCTATCTCATACCTCCACCTCCCCCAACCTTCTACTTTCCTCTGCCCCCCCCCCCCTCAAACAACCCCTCACTGTGCCTCATCCCATCACCATCAAACCTTTCGTCCTCCTCATCCTTCCCTTTCTTGTAACTCTTCTGTAATCTCTGACACACTATCAACTGCTCTTCCTACCTCCCCCTCTCATCCTTCATCTGACCCTACCCCTCCCCTCCCCTGTCCTGCACCCGATGCTCCCCTCTCTCCTCATTAACGGTATGGACCTCAAACATCCAGGGCCTTCGCTCAAACCTGATTGATCTCTCCATTCAGGTTGCTTCTGACAATCCACACTTGATCTGCTTAACAGAAACTTTCCTCCTTCAAGATGTCTCTGATTCCTTAATATCTCTTCCTGGTTACTCCCTCCTCCGGTATGATAGACCTGAGCCTCGCCCTGGTGGTGGGGTGGCTATCTTTATCAAAAACTCTATTCCTCACTCTCCTTGCACTGCCCTCCCTCCACCCCACCCCCAGGAGTACCTCTGGCTACGGCTTCCTCTCCACTCCCACCTTTTGTTCATATGTGTTCTGTACCGTCCTCCAAACAGTGATGACTCCATTTACATTTCGCTGTCGGACAACATGGACCAACTTCTATCAACTCATCCAAACTCTCTCTTCCTCATATGTGGCGACTTCAACTGTCATCATGCCAGCTGGCTGGGTGTGGGTTCATCTCTCACCAGCCATGGCACCTCAGCAAAGGACTTCTGCGACTCATTGGGACTGACACAATCTGTCAATTTCCCGACCCGGATCTCAGTCAATGGAGTATCTTCTCTTCTGGACTTGGTTATGACTAACTTCCCTGCAAATGTCTGCTGCTCTTCTTCTGCTCCAATCGGTTCTTCTGATCATGTGCTTGTTAGAGTGGACATCTCTCTGGCTATTCTCAGAGAGCCTCCTCAGCGCCGACGAGTCTGGCATTTCACTCAGGCTGACTGGCATGGTCTGCAAGCAGCCATCAATCATCTGGACTGGTCTCCCATTTCTACTGCCTCTGACATCAATTCTTCCTGGGAATTCTTCCAAAGTAAACTGCTCTCTCTCATGCACAGATTTATCCCATCTCGTCTTCAGTTGTCTTACCCTTCCTCCCGTCCATGGTACACTGAATCTTGTGGTGAGGCAGTTGCCCTGAAACAACTTGCCTTTGCCTCTTGGAAGGCAAATCCAACTGAAGGCAATCTCAGTTCCTTCCACCAAGCTCGGAACAAGTGTGTCTACCCTCAGGAGTGCCAGGAAGAACTCTCAAAATCTCAAAAATCTCTCCACATTCAAGATTGAACTGTCAAACCTGTCTCCTTCCTCCAAATCCTGGTGGCGTCTGGTCAAATCCGTTTCTGGTGTTTGTTCCCCCTCCATCCCCTCCCTTACCTCAAATGGCTACACAGTTGACACCGCACGTGACAAAGCCGAATGCCTCAACTCTGTGTTTGCCTCAAAATCTTGTGTCCCAAACCCATCTCTCTCTGTTCCCACCTTCCCCAGTCGAACCCAACTGCTCCTGGACTCTGCGTCCTTCTCTCCTGACAAGGTGGATAAGTTTTTGTCAAACCTCGACTGATTCTGCAACTGGACCAGATGGCATCAGCCCACGGGTCCTAAAATCCTGTTCTTCCACTCTTTCACTCCCTCTCTCTGTTCTCTTCACCCTCTCTTTTGCTCAAGGTCAATCCGCCAGCATCTTGGAAATCAGCAAACATTACCGCTTTGCACAAACAAGGTGGAAAAACAGATCCTTGCGACTACAGACCAATCAGCCTGCTTCCAATTATCAGCAAAGTCATGGAATCCATCATTGCTTCAGATATCAAATCCTTCCTCTTCTCCAATGGCTTGATCTCTGATCATCAATTTGGATTCAGACCAGGTCATTCAACTCTGGCCATGTTGCTTCTGCTGTCTCAACAATGGATGGAGGTCCTCAATGCCAAACAGGAAATCAGAGCTGTCTCACTTGACATATCACGTGCCTTCAATATGGTCTGGCACCCAGCTCTGCTCACCAAACTCTCCTCCTATGGTATCCATGGAAATCTCCACTCATGGCTTGCGGACTTCCTCTCTGGTCGTAGGCAATGTGTGGCCCTGAATGGATTTCTCTCATCTCCCCTGCCTGTTCTGGCTGGAGTTCCCCAAGGTAGTGTTCTGGGCCCTGTGCTATTTCTGGTCTTCATCAATGATCTCTCCGACTCTCTGGAAAATCCTCTCTATCTCTCTGCTGATGACTCCACTATCTGCCGCTCCATTCCTCATCCCTCAGATCGGCAGTCTGCAGCCTCCTCACTCTCTGCAGACCTGGACAAATTCACAGACTGGTCAAACAAGTGGAACATGTCTTTCAATCCTGACAAATCTCACACTCTTACAATGTCTCTCCGAAAGGACCGACTGGAAAACCCTCCCATCTACTTTCTCAACAAGCCTCTCCAAGAAGTTCTGTCGCTCAAGCTTTTGGGTCTCACTATCTGCCATGATCTTTCTTGGGAAAAGCACATTTCCAAGCTGGCCTCCAAAGCCAGTCGCTGACTCGGAATCCTCCGTCGTGCGAAGTCCTTCCTTGGCACACCTGAGCTCCTCACCACATACAAGGCTTTTATCCGCAGCTCAATGGAATACTGTTCCCCCCTCTGGGCTGGTGCTCCTGCCTCACACCTAGCTCGGCTTCATGCTGTTGAAGCCAAAGCTTTCAGAATCATTGGAATCTCCTGCGATGAAGTTAACTCCGAGGGCCTTTCACTCACTCACTGCAGGCAGGTTGGTGGTCTTTCTGTCTTCGACCGACTCCTCTCCGGCCTTGCTCCCCCAGCTCTCTCTGTGCTCTGTCCCCCCAATATTCCTTCAGGTCGCACAAGATCTGCCTGCAACCCTCTTATGGTTAAACTGCCAAAATCAAGGCTCTCTGCGCACCTTCACTCTTTCATTCTCCTTTTCTCCCACCTCTGGAACAAACTCCCCCACTCCCTTCAACCCCACTCCTCCCTCCAGGTCTTTAAACAGCTGTTCACCACCATCTCTTATCTTCCCCCATCCAAAACCTTGATCTTTTCTACCCCCGCTAATTTACCCCAGATCCTTTTTCTTTTTCTTTTTTAATTCCAACTTCTTTCCTGGAAGTCCTTGCAGTGTTCATATGTTTTATACCTCTCCCTCCTCCCCCCAAGCCCTCCCCCTAAAACATTTCTCCCGATGTCCCTGCTCTCAAATGTTGTGTTTGTGTCCTTCCCCCTCTCTCCCCGTCTTGTCTACCGCTCCCCTTATTTTTTGTGTTTTATGTGTCGGTTTGACTTTTTGTGTGATTCATGTTAGCTCTTTCACGAGCCTCGATCTTGTATACAAAAAAAAACAAAAAAAAAAAACGCTTCTACCTGGGAGGTCCCTTTGGCTTTTTAGACTCTAAAGTGGAGTGTAAACGGGCCTTGAGCGTGCCTCGTTTACTACCATGAGACGATGACATAGTGGCATGAGCTCCAGAGCTGGTTCGGGCAGGAATATGGAATACAGATAGGGTGCCAACAATCACCTACTCTTTGCAAAATATACCATGGGATCATTAATGTCCGTCTGCAGCAAATGTGATCAGATGGAAAAAAATAACTTGAGGTCCCTTCCAAGGGACTGCACCTTTCGTCAGGTTCACTATGTTAACAAATATAATTTCGTTCAAAATTTTCGGAGATTAGCAAACCTATACATTTTTTGAAACATCAGAGCATGGAGAATCCGAAAATCAATATTGGTATTTGCACAGACACAGATTTTGGATATTCAAAATGGCCGCCATAAAATACATATTTTGCGCTATCTCGGCTTCTAGTCAACCTGGAAACTTAATTAAATATGCTAATCCTATTGTTGTGGATATGAGAATTGTGTTTCTTTTATTGTCGTGTAAATTGTTGTAAAAATATCACCCTCCTTCCTCCGGTTGTGTATAAAGGTCAAAAGGGCGTCCCTTAATTAGGTCATATACAATCACGTTAGCCAATTATAGATTTCCTCCCTGTTTGACAGTTATTTCCTTCTTCTGTGTATTAGGTTAAGGCTTTGTCTTCCATTAATTAATACTCCATTGCACCGAATTCAAATAGGTAGTATCCCCTTTCAATTTCCCCAGAACCTTCATGGGAATCCCCTTTTGACAGCCGCATTACGAATTCCTCTGCGCGGTTTGCTGCAGTCCGCTGTTTCTTCGGGCTTGGGTTTTTGCCGCAGCTGCTGGGCGGTTTTCATCGCGACTCCATTAGCCACGAGGTGGGCTCGGTCTGAGGGGGGAGGAGCCGCCGAATCCAGGGCGTTGGCCGCCCCTCGTCATCAAGGGCGGAGCCAAAGGAGGCCGTGCGAGCCAACCGGCACGGCAGTAAGAGACCCGGTAGGCGTGCCGAGAGAGCTCGCGGGGAGAGGGCGAGGCGCGCTATAAAACGCGTGCGCATGCGTCAGAACGGGTTTTGTCGGTGGTGAGGAGTTGGTTGTTGGTGGCTGAGAGAAGAGACAGCCAGCCTTTTGAGAGTTCTGAGAGTTGCACTGGAGACGGCAGATGAGTCGAGACGAGCCCTCGGAGAGAGAAGGGAGACGCATCCTGAGGTGAGCCAGAGAAGCAGCTTTGGCTCCACCAGCAGTTTTGGCTCCACCAGCAGTTTTGGCTCCACCCGTAGTTTTGGCTCCACCAGCAGTTTTGGCTCCACCAGCAGCTTTGGCTCCACAAGCAGCGTTGACTCCACCAGGCAGCGTGGGCTCCACCAGGCAGCTCCGACCCGTTACCCCGCGGGAACCAGATTGCGGTGGCATCGGTGGCCGTCGAGGTCCAGCCCGACGTCCCGTGCGGGATCAAGCCCGAACCATCTGCCCCAGCTGAACCTTCCCATTCCTCCTTCCAGTCATTCCTGCCTCCATTCCCCAGTCGTGTAAGTGTGATCGTAGTCTGTCTTTTGTCTTGTCCTTGGGCTTCTAAGTAAGACTGTAATCGGTAAGCTAAGTTTCACTGTGTCCTTCTGGTCCGTCCCTCTTTCTGCCTTTATTTTATTATCCTTCCTTCTCCTTGGTTTCTTTTGGTTGTAAATAGTAATAATAAATCATATTCGTATTTCCTACCTCTTGTCTTCTTCTTCTTCACATCCGTCGTCTTTGTCTTTTCCAAATTGAATACCTGTGGCACGATTTGGCCAACGTTCAGCATCGGGTTAATCTTTGTTAACGGTTCGGGCCGCGGCTGCCATCCGCTCGGCAAATTAACATCTTATCCGCGGTCACGAACGAAGCTGCTCACCGGCCTTTCCGGGGGTCGCGGTGCAGCTTCAGGGACCACGTCGGTCAGTGACAAGCGAGGGGACTAATCCCCCCTCAAAGGGGAACCATAGGCCGACGTTGGGTTCCGTAACACTATGTTTTCTGGGTCAAGGAATCAAATAAAGGCCTCAACATAAAGGCCAATACATGATATTGCAAGTCCTTTGAAGTTATAGGTATGGGTTTATAAAGCAAGAAAGCAGCCTTGTTAGTATCAGATTGAACTATAAGTCCTATACACAGGATCTACTAGGTCTATACCGTTCAGGAATATGCTTTTGCAGATCTTCATCACTGTCCTGAGTGTGATTTTCGCAAAGGTGTCTCCGCAAATTCCAACATTAAATTTTGGATTCCTCATGCTCTGAATATTCCAAAAATGTATAGTTTTGCTAATCTCCAAAAATTTTGAACTAAAAAACATAGTGAACCTGACTACTTCAGTGATTCAACACCCTGGCTGTGAAACAACACGATGATAGCTTACAGTCTAGTCGGGGATTAAAGTTATTAAGTCAATGACAACTTTGCCTTCCAGCCATAATGTATGCGGTGTATCAGCCGCTGCGTTGTTTATGAGCGCCTGACAGAACATGGTTAGAATCAAACTGTTGCCATCGAGTTTTGCAGACAGGCCGACGGGTTGTCTCAGAATACCCCGCGTTGTCTTTTGGACATGACATTGAGCCTACTGTACCATCTGTATCAGGTGTTAAAGACCCTGCACAACTTGTCTCATAGAGTAAGGAAGTGCATGCCAGTACTCTGAAACCCTTCTAGAACTTATGCTAGAAGGTACATCTTTTGCTGCTTCAGCAGCCCCGAAAACACACACACACACACACAAACACACTGAGACACACACACACACTGACACACACACACACACACACACACACACACACACACACACACACACACACTAAGACACACACACACTGAGACACATACACACTGAGACACACACACACACTGAGACACACACACACACACACACACATACACAAACACAAACACACTGAGACACACACACACACACTCAGGCACACACACACTGAGACACACACACACACACACACACACACACACACACACTGAGACACACACACACACTGAGACATACACAAGCACACTCAGACACACACACTGAGACACACACACACACACACACTGAGACACACACACTCAGACACACACACACACTGAGACACACACACACACACACACACATATACACACTCAGACACACACACACACACTGACACACACACACACACACACACACACTGAGACAGACACACACACCACACACACACACTGAGACACACACACACACTGACACACACACACACACACACACACACACACACACACACACACACACACACACTGAGACACACACACACCTCGTTTTTTCATTTCTGTTCCTCACAATTCCATTACACACAGCCATACACTCAGACACACACACAGATAAACACACACACGCACAGACACACGTTTGACAATTTTACAATTCTATTTTTAGGTCATCTCCTCTCGATTGTCAAAGAGTCGATTGTCGAACTCACGGGAAGGTTTTGATGCAAAAAAAAAAAAAAAAAAAAAAAGGAAGGAGGGTTTGTGCATGGGAACACGTGACGAAACTGCAAACGCCAACTTAACGAGAAGGCTGAGGAGAGGACAGATTTTGGAATGGGGGAGTGGGGTTCGGAAAAATGGGACAGAGTTGAGAGGGGGAGGTTTGGGGGGGGCGGACTTATTGTGGGCAGACGGGTTGAAATGTGGTGGGGTGGGGGGAGGGTATTTGAAGACTTGGAGTGGGGAGAGGATTGACACCTGAGGGATGGGAGGAGCAAGGTGAGGACTTTGCGTTGGGGGAGGAGGGTAGAGGGGAGAGCAAAAATGGGACAGAGTTGTGAGGGGGAGGGTTTAAGCTTTAGGGGGTGGGGTGAAGTCTTTTGGTGGAGAAGAGGTTGAGGAGTTGTGGTGGGAAGGGGGTTTGAAGGCTTGGCGTGGGGGGTGGAGGGGGGGGGGTGACGCCTTACGGTTGGGAAGGAGGGTTGATGACTTGGGGTTTGTGAGGGGGGGGGATGAGGTTGAGAGTTGAGGACGTGAGGTCACATTTTACATTGCACGAATGTTCTGCAGTCCCTGCTTGTACATTTTAATCTTTCATCAATATGTAAAGGAACAGCAGTGGATTTTCCACGAAAACTTAAAGACAAATCAGGAAAGACACAATTTATTAATTACATTACCTGACAATGATTTCATATCCTACCACTGACTATTGAGAAAATACACACCTGTTCCACAAGATGGCACCCTCGGACCTGCAGAGCATTGAGCCTTACTTGTCCTTCTTTTGTCTAGCGGCTCATGATGTCGAAAGTCATCACTGACAGTAGAATGAAGGTTGGATGCATGGTGTTGTATTGTACGAGTATGATCAATTCTCCGTGCATACGTCTGCACCTGACGTATTAACGAACTGATTGGACCTCATGATGGAAATCCACCTTTGTATTGACTGTTTTCTCCTGTTCGGTTACAGTCCCATGCACAAAATATCGTTGTCAACTCTACCGCTTTAGGCGGCCAGCCTACCTCTTTTATTGGCCAATAATAGTGAAAATACCGCTTGTACAAAATAATGTCTCATCAAAGTTTTTGATCGATTTTTATGTGACGAGGTTTCTGTCGGCCTTTGGGTGTAAATCCATCAGGAAGACATGATTAATCTGTTTGAATTTTGCATGAAAGCGTGTCTTAGAATGTACAAATTGAAGGTGAACGTTACATTTAAGGTCTTGTGTAATGCGGGCCTACCTTTACGGTCTGAAGACGATGGCACTGACGACGGACATACTTACAACGGTGGTACTGATGGAGAGACAACAACAGAGGGTGCAGGTTTGCGAGAACAACTGTGTCAGGAGGATTGTGGTGGTGAAGAGGGTGGATAGAAGGAGGATGGATGAACTTAGGGAGGAGAATGGTGCACAGATGAGCTTGAAGGGGCGATTGGTGAAATTCCAGCTGAGAGGGCTGGACATTTGGTGCGGGTGAGGGAAGAGAGAATGGCAAAGAGAGCGGCTAGGTTGAGGGAGGAAGGTAGGAGGAAAAGAGGTAAACCACGGTTGAGATGGGAGGATTATGTGAAGAGGGATATCAGTAAAATGGAGGTGGTGGGAGAGTGGCGAGAGTTGGCCGAGGACAGAGGGGAGCGGAGGAGTATTGTGGTCAAGGCCGGGCAAGAGCGTTGTGCCATCGGACCTCATCCCTTATAAAGAGAAGAGGAGGAGAACAACAACAAACGACAAATTTTCCCCACCTAAGAGGAAGTGGGACCCCACGCCCCCACAATTGTCAATCAACATGATCCAGTCTTAGCACGTTTTCACCACTTTAATTCGCTGAAGTATTGTGAGAGGATGCTGACATCGTTGTAAAGATAATCGTGCAAATTTGAATGTAATTTTTTCACAACAAAGGCATTCAAAAAACTCTCAAATTATTAACTAAATATTAATCCGATTGAGAAATGCTTATATATATATAGATATATATATATATACAGACTTGGCATTTAATATGGAATATTTTTTTTGTGGGGGTGAACTTACTTTTCAAGATGTCTTAGAACCAAAAGTTCTTTGGAATTATGTTGAAATTATTCTAGATTTTGTTAATTTGACCTTTAAAAGAAACAAAAACCACATTTGACATTTCGAAACAAATAAATTGATCCTTGAAAGTGATGTAAACTGATATCGAACTCAATTCACGGACAGTACTGTGTTAAACTTCTGAACGTTTTCCAGAAGTATCTCTTTATTTTGCACATTAGCCAAATTTTTTTTTTAACAAAAACAAAAGTTAAATTACGACTGGGATTACGAACAGTAAAATTACAGTTCAGTACTTCGTGTAACCCCCACGGGCATTCAGGAGAGCACGTACACGTTGAGGCATGCTGTTCTCGAGATTTGCCAAGGCTTGGACATGAATCGCTTGCCATGCAGTGACAATAGCCTGCTGCAATTCAAGCACACAGGTCGGTTGCTGGTCCAAGTGGTCGATTTGACGCGTTAATTCTGCCCACAAGTTCTCTATCGGATTCATATCCGGGGACATGGCAGGCCACTCCATATGCTCTACACCACGGTCAGCAAGAAAGTGTTGGATCATGCGAGCACGATGAGGCCATGCATTGTCATCTTGGAAGACAAAGTTTCCTCGAAAGGCTGCACGAGCAAATGGAAGCAATGTTTCTTCCAGAATGGCCCTGTAATTGAACTGGTTGAGGTTTCCATTCAGAACAACCAGGTCAGTTTTGCCCCCTGCATGAAAAGCAGCCCAAACGGTCACCTCACCACCTCCAGCTTGGACTCTTGGCACTATACAATCTTTGTTGTAGGCTTCAAGCACTTGTCTGCGCACTCGGACGCGGCCATCTTGACGATAGACCAGAAATCTAGACTCGTCACTGAAGATCACGTGATTCCAGTGTCTTGGCTGCCATTGACGGTGCTCTCTGGCCCACTGCAATCGGCGCTGGCGGTGTTGTCTGGTCAGGCGTGGCTTTCTCAGGGGACGCCTGGCACGATAGCCTTGTTGAACCAGTCGTTGGTTGACTAGCCTTCTGGATACAGGCACATTTGTCAGTTGCTGCCACTCAGCCCTAAGCCGATTAGCTGACTTGGTACGGCCATTGCCGACTAACCGGTTCAGGTGGCGATCATCCCTCCTTGTGGTTCTGCGGGGACGTCCTGGCCTCGGTATTGGAGTAGGGACACCCCTCTGAGCATTTCGTTTCAGGATCTTTGACACCTGACCTTGAGTGATGCCATACTGCCGAGCAATGGCACGCTCTTTCATGCCGTAATTTCGTAAAGCCACCACTCCATGACAAACAGCATTGTCGAGTTGACGGACCATCTCCAGAGGAAGCGGCAATAACTTTTGGAGACGTGCAGCAGTTGTTTTCCACTAATACAGAACGCAACAACCCTTGTATACCCGACTGCGAAGCCAATCGTCAAATGCACCTGTCCGTACATTTTGCCACGCCACCTGTGATATAATCCTGTTGTTGACTTCTTGCTGCGACAGACAATCAGTGACATGGTTCTTTGAACAAATAAATCACCAAAGTGTAAAAGAAACTCACCAGATTCATATACTGAGTTAAGAAAGTAAACCCAAGTCAAGAAAAAAAAAGAATTCCATATTAAATGCCAAGTCTGTATAATATATATACACAATATACAGTATATATATATATATATTTTTTTTTTTTATATGCGTAGTCGATGCTCGTTGGAAAGATAGTTCACTGAATGGATCAGGATGTAACAGACAAAAACAGGACGCAAAACACGCATGCATGGAGAAGGAAACT
Source organism: Myxine glutinosa (assembly GCF_964187855.1). Lineage (NCBI taxonomy): Eukaryota > Metazoa > Chordata > Myxini > Myxiniformes > Myxinidae > Myxine > Myxine glutinosa. Next base: position 130,921,232 of record NC_136266.1, on the reverse strand, counting down.
CCAAGGAGCAAAAACTGGAAAATGAGGAGGGATTTGTGTGGGGTTAATGGGAGTAGAAAATATCATGGTTTTGGAATGGGGACGATCTGAGATGGTGGTAAACAGCTGTATTGACGACCTGGAGGGAAAAATGAGATTGAAGAGGATGTGGAAGTTGAACTGTATCTTTACTTGAACTTCTTCAAGAGGTTATCACTAGTGGGGAAAAAGAGGGACAAATGATTGGAGGTGAGCAGTGATCCTGGATTTTGGTAGTTTTACCAGAAGAGGAATGATGGTGGACTGTGTGTGACTTGCAGAAACCTGGATGGGGACAAAGCACGAAAAGAGCAGAGGGTGCAAGACCAGAAAGGAGCGGCTCTGAAAGGAGGGGAAAGGGGCTGCTGCCAACCTTGCTGAAGGATGAGGGGTGTTACAGCAGAGGTGGATTCATCAGTAAAGAGTTAAATATAATTCTCCAGAGAGTCAGAAGCATCATTGATTAAGATGAGGAACAGGACAAGGCCCAACGCAATGCCTTTGTGGAACTCCAGCCTTGCCAGGGAGAGGAGATGAGAGATCCTGTTGAGAGCCATGTTCTGTCTACGAGAGTAGAAGACGTCAGGAAGCCTTGTGTAGATGTGGCCTTGGATGCCAAAGGCAGAGAGTTTGCAGAGCAATGTGGAGTGCCAGACTTTATCGAATGCTCAAGATATGTCCAGAAAGATGGCCGCCTGACTTCATGTCTGCGGTTGAGGGCCTCCATCCATTGTTGGGAGAGCAGAAGCAGCATTTCCAAGGTAGCATGACCCGGTCTGAATATGATATTTGTTGTTGTGAGGGCAGGAGAGGAGGCCCTTTTGGATGTACAATGACACTCCAGAAGAAGGCCTGTATCATTTAAGATGTAGAAATTTTTTCAGTAAAGTGATGCCCGACTACATTTGTCCAGGTTCCTAGCCAACATGTATGTGTATGTGCAGGTTCAGCAGTGAATTGTTCAGAGTGAGAATTTAATCCCTCAGGAATGGGGTTGGGACACTGCCAAGGGTAAGCCTGAACCTGTCCAGACACACATGCCTCCAGCACCAAAGAGACTGACTACGGAAAGTTATCGGGATGCACCTGTAAGACAGACTGTGATAACTTTCTTCGGTTTTTAGTGCTCAACAGGAAGTGGAGAATGTCGCAGTGTAAACTATATAAACACACCATGTTTGTCTTCGTGTGACCTACTCGAAGAACACTTACATTTTGAGAATGCATTTGCTGTGACATAATGTCCGAATTTGTGAGGCATCGTCTGCAATAACTGATTTAACTAGAATGGTATCGATATAGAGCATACTTCCACCAGGCTGAAAAAGTTTTGTATCCACTGATTGGCCGGATATGGATCGGACCTGAAACAAATTCAAATCGGCTTGTTCTCGTCACTGAACGAACTCATCTAACAAGTTTTGTCAAAACTCGTCCACAACCTTTTGAAATATCGTGTTATATATCGGTTTTAGCCCTATCACTCAATGGTGAAGTTAAATGGAACTCAAACATCACTTTTAAAAAATGAAACAATTCTTGAATCCAGATCCGTATTTGGATCTTTACCAAAATTGAATCAATTTTTCCTTGTCACATCTTATCACATTCTTCCTTGTCACATGCACATTATCTTACTGTGGGAGTTGTTGTATGCAGATGATCTGGTGTTGATTGCAGAAAGTATGGATGGACTGAAGGAGAAGATGAACAAGTGGAAGGAATGTATGGAGACAAAAGGTCTGAAGGTGAATATCAGAAAAACGAAGGTGATGGCAAGTGGAAAAACATGTGGTGAGGTGGAAAGAACTGGGAAGTGGCCGTGTGCTGTGTGCAGGAAGGGTGTCGGAGTGAACTCCATTCAATGTACAATGTGCGCTGAGTGGGTTCATCAAAAATGTAGTGGTTTGAGAGGGTCATTAACCAGTGTGGCAGCTACATTCAAGTGTAAGGTGTGCACAGAGGGAGCTGCAGATGGAGGAAATGTTGTTGGATCTTGGAAACGGCGTGAAGCTGGAAGGTGTGAAAACATTTTGCTACCTCGGAGACATGCTGAATGGAGAAGGTGGATCAGACTCGGCAACAGTTGCTGGAGTGAGATGTGCATGGAAGAAGTTTCGGGAACTGAGTGGCGTGCTGACGAGGAGGGGAGTGTCGTTGAAGCTGAAGGGAAAGGTGTATGCTGCATGTGTGAGAAGTGTTATGATTTATGGGAGCGAGACATGGGTAATGAACGTAGAGCAGCAACGAAGGCTGAAAAGGGTGGAAATGCGAATGGTTCGGTGGATGTGCGGAGTATCGTTGAGAGAGAGGAAGACAAATGATGAATTGCGAAAGATGATGGGAATAGAGCCTGTGATGGATGCTGTGAAGAGCAACAGGTTGAGATGGTTTGGTCATGTGTTGAGGAAGGATGAAAGTGACTGGTTGAGAAGAGTGATGGAAATGAATGTAGAAGGAAGTAGAGGACGGGAAAGACCGAGAAAGACTCAGCTAAAGATGGTGGAAGAAGAAATGCGGGCAAGGGGGTTAACAAGAGGAGATGCAGAAAATAGGGCAAAATGGAGAAGATTGTCATGGGACTGCGAGGCTAACCCCCACCCCGCTCTAGCAGGGAAAATGGCCTAAACATGCCTGTTGTTGTTTGTTGTCTTCCTTGTCACACCCCCGGAAAGTTATAGGCTAGGTGGCGAGGCCGGTCGAGGCCCACCTCGGCCGGGCTGGGCCCATTTCGCAATTAAAAGCTGCGCTGAATTATAGTAGTCAATCGTCTACGGCCGCGAGTAAAAGCTGAATTATAGTAGTAAATTCATTCAAAAAGAACTTAAAATGTTGGGATGGGCCCCGGGAAGGTTATATGCTCGGTGGCAAGGCCGGACTAGGCCGCTTTGGCCGAGCTGGGCCCATTTCACAAAAGCTGAGCTGAATTATGGGAGTCAATCTTCTACGGCCGCAAGTAAAAGCTGAATTATAGTAGCAAATTCATTCAAAAAGAACTTAAAATGTCAGGACGGGCCCCGGGAAGGTTATAGGCTAGGTGGTGAGGCCGGTCGAGGCCACTTCGGCTGGGCTGGGCCCATTTCGCAATTAAAAGCTGAGCTGAATTATAGTAGTCAATCTTCTACGGCCACGAGTAAAAGCTGAATTATTGTAGTAAATTCATTCAAAAAGAACCCGGGCAACGCCGGGTGCTTTCGGATAGTGTATATATATATATATTATATATATATATATATATATATATATATATATATATATATATATATATATATATATATATATATATATATATATATGTATATATATATATATATATATATATATATATGTATACATATATATATATATATATATATATATATATATATATATATATATATATTGTTACGGACGCGGCTAGGATGTTAATTGGCCGAGCGGATGGCCGCCGCACCCGAACAGTAACCCCGACTAACCCGATTCCTGAACGTTGGCCAAATTGTGCCACAGATATTCAATGAGGAAAAGACAAAGACGACACGGATGTGAAGAAGAAGAAGAAGACGAAGACAAAAAAAAGGTTTGCAATACGAATATAATTTATTACCATGTACAGGACCAAAGAAACCAAGGAAGAAGGAAAGATAATAAAATAATTTACAGAAGAAATCAAGAAGACACAGTGAAAATTGCTAGCTTATCTATTACAGTCTTAATTAATACCCTGGACAGAACAAACAAAGACAGACTCACACGGGGAATTTCAGAGTGGATTGGCTGGAAGGAGGAATGGGAAGGCCCAGGCCACTGCAGGCGTCGAGGTCCCGCTCCAGGAGTCGACTCGCGTTCTTGGCGGGAAAGCCTTCGTGTGCAGCGGCGCGTATTGTTCACCGCGAGCGGATGGGCGCTTCGTGCTGGACTCCGGGCTCTTCAGCTCCACTTTAATGCCACTTAATGCCACACTCAACTCGTCCTCCTCCAACGCCACTCTCTTTCTTCATCAACCCTTCCTCCTTCAACAACAACTGTACTTTTCAGCCACCAACCACCAACCAACTCCTCACCACCGACAACCACCGTTCTGACGCATGCGCACGCACTTTATATCGCCCCCCGGTGATCCAGCCGCCGGCCGCTAGGACACGCCCATCGGTGAGCTCGCCTCGGCCCTGATTGGTCGCGAGGGCTCACCGACCCCGCCCTTAGAGGGGGCGTTGGCTGGACCACGCCTTGTCCCCGGCGCTGGGCCGACTCCTCCCACCTTTGGCTCCGAGACGACCTCGTGGCTCATGGAGTCTTGGAGCGAAAACAACAACCCACAGCTGCAGCAAATGCGGTTTGCAGGCAGGAAAGGCTTTGGGAATGGGAATAAAAGGGGATCTATTTATTTGAATTCGGTGCAATGGAGTGTCAATTAATGGAAGACAAATCCTTAGCCTAATACACAGAATAAGGAAATAACTGTCAACAAGGGGGAAATCTATGATTGGCTAACGTGATTGTTTATGAAATAACTACGGAACGACCTTTGACCTTTATACACAACTGGAGGTAGGAGGGTCCAGAATAAAGCAATAAAAAAAAACACAATAAAAAAACACAATCCTCATATCCACAATATATATATATATATGTATAATGTATATATATATATATATATATATATATATATATATATATATATATATATATATATTGTTACAGACGCGGTTGTGGATGTTAGTTTACCGAGCGGTTTGGTATGGCCGCGTCTGCACAGTTTACCCGATTATACTCGAACGTTGGCCGAGTCGCGCTACGCTAAATCAATTGAGGAAAAGGACACAATGGCTGGGTTAAAATGACACGACACCAAGGGTACAGTTCTCAAGACCTCCGGAGGAGGTTATAATATATCGGAACGTTAGATTACACCGACCAGAGGTACAGCATAGTAAGGTGGGCACTTAAACACGGTCTTATATTAGCCCCGACAGACCACAGATAAACAGGACAAAACTGACTCACACAGGGATTGATGGCAAGGAAGGGGGCAGGTAGTTGATAGCTCAAGGTGCACCTTGGCTCAGGGGCAGGATCCACACGGTCCGGTCCAGAGATGCGGGAGGTCTCTCTCAGCGTCAGCGTTGGAAGGTGACGTTCTTTCTCCAAGCTGGGGGCGCATCTCACGTCACGTCCGGTAAGTGGCTGCGTATATCCGGCGGGGAGTGACACGCCCTCGGCTCGTTAGCTCCGCCCCAGATGGAATCGGCCCGTTGCTTCTTATTGGGTGCGGGGGTTACCAGGCTCCGCCCTTGACGAGGAGCTGACAGCCAGCCCCTTCGTGGTAACCCCGTGGGCGCACATGGCAATGGCGGCTAACCAAGCCGGTGTGAGGACGCACACTCCCCGCACCGCGGCCGCGCCGCCCCCGCTGTGGTTGTAGTTGTTGTTGTTGTTATTGTTTCATGGGGAAGATGGGAGGAGGTATGGGGAGGTCCTAAACTCACTACTGGTGCCATACAATCACATTCTGGTGCAACGAAGAGTCAGAATTAATGGAAACGAGTCCTTAACTGACATAGACTAAGAATAACTAGCAAGATGTCCGAAAGTTGTCTACGTGAGATGCGGTGGACCTGGGCACGACATTTAATGGGGGAAGAAGGGGAAGGTCGGTTCTACAGAGTGTTGTTTACAGACAATGGGACTAGGGAATGGGGGATTGGGGATAGTTGGGGAGTATTGGGGAAATAGGGGAATATTTACAAGCGGATATGGAGGCCAAATCCCATATCCGCAACATTGCACCCTTCTCTACCCTCGGGGCGTCCCGACCCGATAAATTTTTACCTATTTTAGTGTGGCACTCAGATGTAGTTCCCTCTACTATTAACTCTACCCTGAGTGCGACAGTTTTACAGATATTCACAAATGAGTAAATATGTCCCCCTGCGACGTTGCACCCTTCTCCTCACAGAAACATACCCACAGGATAACCGAATCGCGGAAAGAATTCGCAAACTAAACATACAGCCGGTAGGGAGCATTATTTACATAAGACTACGCTGATATTTACACTACGATCCAGGACCTGTTTTTGGAGGAACACATGCAGATGTTATGCATAGAGAGAGCACGCATGCCAGCATCGATACACCAACCCACGAGTGCTCTGTGGCCTTACGGCCTTTAATAACGTGCAGAGCACCCCTTCCAAGCACCAAAAGCACCACCCCAAGCACCAATCGGTGCAGTCACCATTGTTCATTAAAATAAAAACAACAACCCCTAACCCTGCAGGTGTCTCTTGCTCTTCGTGTGGTGCACTTGGCCTTCTTGCTTCCCTAGAACTAAAGAAAGGCGCCAACCGCGTCCATTTCTTTATTGTGGCCGTCAAGGGGGCCAACTATTAGTGGTTCACCTGTTTGGCATAGGTGCCACGTTGACCCAGAGGTCCATCAATGGGTGGTGCTTGGCCGCAAAAGAACTGCGGTCCATTGTGGGTGGCCACCAAAATTGCGGTCCATATGGTGTATCGATCCAGGCAGCAAGCAGCGAAAGTGCAGGCCCACAACTGCGGAGCCAGCACCTCTCTCTCCTCTCTCTCTGCCCCAAAGCCAGATCCTCAGAGGTGGGAGACAAAAGAAGAAGACAAGTGAGTAAGGTGGTAAGGCGCAAAAGTGCACGCAATACAAGATGATGCACACTGGGGGCACATGGGAACCAGGTGAGACAGGTACGTTCCTACCGTACGCCCCCCCCCCCACCACCAGGTAACCTACATGGCCCCTCCCTTACCCCTTACTGCATCCACAAAACACAACACTACCCATAAACATCTACTTTACCAATCAACAAACGTCCCTACTGTCTTCCCCGTTCCTCCCATAAACCAAATTCGTCTTCTCTCCCTCCTAACCAATCAAATTTGCCATTTTCAACTCTCATCAAAATTTGCCATCTCCAACTCAACATCATAATTTGCTATCACCAATTCATCATCAGTCCCTCCTAGGGAGGGAGAGATGGAATCACCCCAATGTCTCATCCACGTCATGATGCGTCTCACAAATCCAACAGCAATTCTCCTTTCCTGCACACAGAACAAAGAAAACCCAGGTGTGGAGTCATCATCACCACAGGTAAGTGGCTGCGTATGGTGCGACAGGTTCATCAATCCTAACTATTTCCTAAATGACTTTAACAACTTTACACTACCCGGGGTCTTTCTCCGGCCAAACCATTGGCCCTCTTACACTATGGGTTCTAAAAACCAATTCCCATTGACCAAACTGTGGTGCTTTTCAATTTGGGGTCGCACTCCCCCGATTCATCTCCCGGTGCCCTCGCACAATTTCTGGGCCGCGACGTGTACCTCTCCCAGCGGGTCTACCCACCTGCACACCCCCACCACTGCAGTTGCCTCCGAGCTTACCTGCTCCTTACCCTAACCTAACTACCTGGGGAAGGCCCTCTGGCGCTCTCCCCACTCGGTGCCCTCTCTGGCACTGGGCTGCCCGATCCACACCCGGGATCCTCAGGCACCCACTCACAACTACCGGCTCCCAGAGCCCACCTGCGGCCTCACCTGGCCGACATCCTCACAGTGGTGGAGTGCCCAACCAACTACACACACTAACAGGCTACACGCCCAGCCATTTCCACAACACTAATGCACCCATCCACAACACCATTCTGCAACCGCACCACAAATGCCAATATCCAACCACAATTTACCTATACCCTCTACCTAACACTTACACTACCCGCCCCGGGTATCCGTGAAAGGGGTCCACTCTTCCCCCATCCACACCTTCGCACCATGCACACCACTCCGTACCACTTACTCCAACTCTCTCCACACACCTGTACTTGCACACCTGTGCTCTCATTCTTGGTGCCGCCTGCACCCTTCTCTCCCCAAGCGCATTCGCGCTGATCCACACACTCACTACTCACACACTGCTCCACACACCTGTCCAGTTGCACACCTGTGCAATCACACCTGTTCAATTCTCACACAGCATCATCTCAGCTAACTACTCCCCTCTGAAACTTGCGCTTCCCAGTCGTCCCTTTAAACTATTGCGCTCCCTCGTCATTATCATCCACACTAAATTACCTGCGTCCCCACTACAGGTATCAGTCACTAACTAATCTTAACGTTACCTAATGTCATCTTCTAGGGCCCTATCAATATCCTAACCCACCCGGGCTAGTTTTCACTGCCATACACCCCATAATCTATTGCGCATTTGCCCCCACATGGGAAGGGTGGCAGGGATGCCACCCTTACCCACCGGGCCCATCGCTCACTACCAATTTTGCACATCAAATTTCAACAAATCAAAAATTTTGCCAATCACTACTCATCATCTGCCAATCATTACTGCCAATCCTTTGCCAATCATCAAATTTTGTTTTTCTCTAATTTCGGGGCCAAAACACTATCCTCATCACACAGTCTACTCACTAATGCCTCTCGGTGCGCCAATTCCTGTCCAAAGCCCGGCTTCGTAAAGCCGAGCAATGAATGCGGGTTGTTTGGTGCCAGCGGCTGGATACGTCCCGCATTCGGTGCAGGGACGGGGGCTTACCCGGGCCGAGATCCCACGCACCATCTTGGCGTGGAGCCATCCAATGTCCCGATCTCGACCTGCCGGCACGTCTCAACAAAACGTGGTCGCCATGACGACCCTTCCTATCCAGCTGCCCGCTCCACCTAGTGGAGCCTGGACGCGGCCGTCCCACGCGAGGCCCGGCACGCACCGAGGGCCCGATTCGGCTAAAAGTCGACCTAACCGCTAAACCGGTTATCGTCGATGCTTCACCTGCATGCTTACACCCCGCAGCCCGTTCCTTGCTCACACATCCAGCCGTTCCCATGCTCCTCGTACCTTTCCTTACACACCCAGGTACCCTCATTCCACTCACAGCCTTGGTCACACACCTGACCACCGAACACTTTGGCACACATTCGTTGGTCGCACACCTCACCAACACACCTCTTCGTGCCCCCTCCTTGGTCACCTCCTCTGTGACAATCACAGGTGTGCTCTCATTCGCACACCCAACCACGTGCCTCACCACCAACTCCAGCGTGCATTCCCACTCACGCTCTACCATTCCAGGTGTGCATCCTTCCATCCCAGGTGTACATCCTCGCTCACCTGTCACAACCAACTCACGCTCCTTGTCACTCTCACTACTCTCACCTCCATTCTTGACAGCGCACTCACCCTTACTCTTGACAGCGCACTCTTTCCTCATGCACCTGTCCGTTACACACCTCTCTCGCGCACACTCTCCCGTCACACCCTCTGTAACACTCACCACAGGTGTGCATTCTTCCTTGCCTTTGACAGCGCACTCTTTCCCCATGCACCTGTCCGTCACACACCTTTCTCGCGCACACTCTCCCGTCACACCCTCTGTAACACTCACCACACCGCGCTTCCATGTGCTCCCTCGCACACGCGCTACGACCGACTCACTCTCGGCAGCACCCTCACTCCTTGGCACGCACTTTTTCCTCACACACCCCAGAGTCGGACTTTCTCGCACACCTCCTTTTTCGCACACCAGACCTGTCGCACACTTCACCAACGGCCTCTCACGAACACCCGGGTCCATCTCGACCCCCAAGCTTCTTAAATCCCCTGGCGCATCATACGCACGACCATATTGGTCACCACTTACACCGGGTCCTCTTCCTCTTCGCTTCTCCTCCATCACCTGCGAATCCCTCATCCGGTTAATGAGCACATCATCACGATCCAAACACAGACTTTGGACCAATTATTTTACTTCCTCCTTTATCTCTTTCTTATCCTCTCTCCGTCGCTTCTTAATTTCGCTCACCCCTTCTTCCACTTCTTCTAATTTCTGCTTCACCTCTTTTATTCCCCGGTACGTCTCCTCAAGCTCGTCCTCTAAGGCTACCTTGACCGTTTCCATGTGCGTCCTCACCTGCCGGTCCTTCGTCTCCATTACCTCTATCACCTCGTCCAACCTCGTTGTCAGTCCCTCACGTACCATCTGACATTGCCTCTTTGTCGCTATCAAGTCGTTTTTTATGTCGTTTTGTGTCGCTTTTAACCCTCCTAATACCGCAGTGTTCCTTTGAACCTGCTCCGTTAGTCCTTTTTGTCCCTCCGTCAGCTGTTCCACCTCCTGCGTCAGGTCCTCTATGCCCCCTTGTAACTTTACAGTCCCCTTTCTCACCTCCTTCTCCATGTGCTCCTTACAGTGCCTCACCTCCTCGCGCACTCCTCCGACCTCCTCACTCACCCCTCTTCTGATCTCCTCTCCCATCACTTGCATCTCCTGCCCAGATGCCACCCTCATCTGCTCCATTTCCTCCCTGTGAGCATCCAGTTTGGTTTCTACCCCCATTCTGACCCCCTCTATCTGCTGCCCCATTTGTTTAACTTCCCTTTCCGCTTGGTCCCTCATGTCCCTCAATTTGCCTTCCATCCTGTTTTCTAACCCCTCTAACCCCTTTTGCATCCCTTCCATTTGATTCTCTTGAGCGGCCATTCTGTTTTCTACTCCCATTAACCCATGTTTTAATCCCTCACCGGTACCCCTCGCTTCGTCCCTCATTACCCCCATTTGGCCCTCCAATCGCTCACTATCAGCCCTCGCTTCGTCCCTTATTCGCTCACTATCAGCCCTCGCTTCGTCCCTCATTGCTCCAATTTGGTCTCCCAGCCCCCTGTTCTCTTCCATAAGGGCCCGCATTTGCAGCATGAATAGGCCCCAATCCATCGGCGGCGCTACCACGGTCGCGGGCGCGGTCGCCATGGCCATGTGCGAGGCGCCATTTCGCGCGCCCGCCCCCTCGTGCGTGACGACGCTATTTTGCGAATCTGCTACCCTCACTGCTTCGCTCTCCTCTTGTCCCTCATTTTGGTCCTGGATCGACCCTGCCTCACTCTCCCCCACCGGAACCCAGCCGTCTTGGTCTGCCATAGCGCGACTTTCAAAATTCGGGTTTTTATTTTTTTTGTAAAACACAATCAAATTTCGCCGTTATAATTTCGAGCGCGGGAAACGCGCTCCGGATCGAATTCCACTTCCCGACACCAAAATGTTACCCTAATGGTACAATTGGTGTTCCAAAATTTGGGCCTAACTGAATTTAGTCCCAGGTCCGAATCCAACTCCTCGACACCAAATGTTACAGACGCGGTTGTGGATGTTAGTTTACCGAGCGGTTTGGTATGGCCGCGTCTGCACAGTTTACCCGATTATACTCGAACGTTGGCCGAGTCGCGCTACGCTAAATCAATTGAGGAAAAGGACACAACGGCTGGGTTAAAATGACACGACACCAAGGGTACAGTTCTCAAGACCTCCGGAGGAGGTTATAATATATCGGAACGTTAGATTACACCGACCAGAGGTACAGCATAGTAAGGTGGGCACTTAAACACGGTCTTATATTAGCCCCGACAGACCACAGATAAACAGGACAAAACTGACTCACACAGGGATTGATGGCAAGGAAGGGGGCAGGTAGTTGATAGCTCAAGGTGCACCTTGGCTCAGGGGCAGGATCCACACGGTCCGGTCCAGAGATACGGGAGGTCTCTCTCAGCGTCAGCGTTGGAAGGTGACGTTCTTTCTCCAAGCTGGGGGCGCATCTCACGTCACGTCCGGTAAGTGGCTGCGTATATCCGGCGGGGAGTGACACGCCCTCGGCTCGTTAGCTCCGCCCCAGATGGAATCGGCCCGTTGCTTCTTATTGGGTGCGGGGGTTACCAGGCTCCGCCCTTTTCGAGGAGCTGACAGCCAGCCCCTTCGTGGTAACCCCGTGGGCGCACATGGCAATGGCGGCTAACCAAGCCGGTGTGAGGACGCACACTCCCCGCACCGCGGCCGCGCCGCCCCCGCTGTGGTTGTAGTTGTTGTTGTTGTTATTGTTTCATGGGGAAGATGGGAGGAGGTATGGGGAGGTCCTAAACTCACTACTGGTGCCATACAATCACATTCTGGTGCAACGAAGAGTCAGAATTAATGGAAACGAGTCCTTAACTGACATAGACTAAGAATAACTAGCAAGATGTCCGAAAGTTGTCTACGTGAGATGCGGTGGACCTGGGCACGACATTTAATGGGGGAAGAAGGGGAAGGTCGGTTCTACAGAGTGTTGTTTACAGACAATGGGACTAGGGAATGGGGGATTGGGGATAGTTGGGGAGTATTGGGGAAATAGGGGAATATTTACAAGTGGATATGGAGGCCAAATCCCATATCCGCAACAATATATATATCAGTCACTATGCGACCTTCATATCATCAGTGGAGAACCGCCAGCAAGGTGTCCCATACAGCTGCTGCTGCACCTTGCTGGGAGCGATAAGCACCGCCTGCCACACGGTAACGTTATCTCTGGTATCCACTCATCATATGGAGTCGACCTGGTTGCGGTTGGGAGTTACTAATAATGGTATCTGTAATCTGGTAAGTAAGTCAGTAAGTATTCAGACCCTTTCACTTTTTTCACATTTTGTTATGTTGCATCCTTATGCTGAAATCGTTTAAATTCATTTTTTCCCTCATCAATCTACACTCAATACCCCCAAAATGACAAAGAGAAAACAGGATTTTCGAAAGTTTTGCAAATTTATTAAAAAGAAAAAACTGAAATGTCACATTGACATAAGTATTCAGACCCTTAACTCAGTACTTAGTTGAAGCACCTTTGGCAGCGATTACAGCCTCGAGTCTTCTTAGGTATGACGCGACAAGCTTTGCACACCTGGATTTGGGGATTTTCTGCCATTCTTCTCTGCAGATCCTCTCAAGCTCTGTCAGGTTGAATGGGGACCATCGATGGACAGCCATTTTCAGGTCTCTTCAGAGATGTTCGATTGGGTTCAAGTCAGGGCTCTGGCTGGGCCACTCAAAGACCTTCACAAAGTTGTCCCTAAGCCACTCCTGCGTTGTTTTGGCTGTGTGCTTAGGGTCATTGTCCTGTTGGAAGGTGATCCTTCGGCCCAGTCTGAGGTCCTGAGCGCTCTGTTTCAGGTTTTCATTAAGGATATCTCTTTACTTTACTCCGTTCATTGTTCCCTCAACCATGACCAGTCCCCCAGTCCCTGCTTCTGAAAAACACCCCCACAGCATGATGCTGCCACCACCATGCTTCACCGTTGGGATGGTATTGGGCAGGTGATGAGCGGTGCCTGGTTTCCTCCAGACATGACGCTTAGAATTGAGGCCAAACAGTTCAATCTTGGTTTCATCAGACCACAGAATCTTGTTTCTCACAGTCTGAGAGTCCTTCAGGTGCTTTTTTGCAAACTCCAAGCGGGCTTTCATGTGTCTTTCACAGAGGAGAGGCTTCCCTCTGGCCACTCTGCCATAAAGCCCAGATTGGTGGAGTGTTGCAGTGATGATTGTCCTTCTGGAAGTTTCTCCCATCTCCACACGGGATCTCTGGCGCTCAGCCAGAGTGACCATCGGGTTCTTGGTCACCTCTCTTACCAAGGCCCTTCTCCCCCGATTGCTCAGTTTGGCCGGGCGGCCAGCTCTTGGAAGAGTCCTTGTTGTTCCAAACTTCTTCCATTTCAGAATTATGGATATTCTTAAAGCGGCCACACATTACGCCGGCATGGCGATGAAACATCGAGTAAGCCAGGCAATAGACACCACTAATAGGCAGGATGAAGCTTGTGATTGGTGGAAGGAGGGGAGCAAGAAGCGAGAGACTGATGGGCCACCGACTGATGGGCCATCAATCAGTGACGTCAGTTCTCCTTCTCTCCCAATCAGTGCCTCGCTTCTCAACCTCTCGAATGGTCTTATCACGTCCGTCCCTCCCCATTGGCCGAGCGCTTTGTGCTCTTTTTCTCATGCCATTGGTCGGTGGCCCATCAGTCTCTCGCTTCTTGCTCCCCTCCTTCCACCAATCACAAGCTTCATCCTGCCTCGTCTCCCTATTAGTGGTGTCTATTGCCTGGCTTACTCGATGTTTCATCTCCATGCCGGCGTAATGTGCAGCCCCTTCCTGACTGTTCTTCCGGTAAGTATTATTGTTATTGTCACGGAGGGGGATTTAAGTAGTGTTTGTGTGGTGTAACTAATGGGCCTAACTAATGTCTATGGTGCGCTGCCATACGGGACAATGGAATGATCACATTTTTGGCACACAGGGGAATTAGCATAATCCCTATTCTACTTATCACAAAGCAATCCTTGTATGACCACAAATATACACTTAATCCGACATCCGGGCTAGACAGAACTTAATACATGTGGGATTCCCTATGACCACAACCGGAGCATGATACCTTCACAGATCTACCTGAATCGATATATCCCCCTACCCCAAAATTCATAACAATATATACAAATATGTATCTACCATATAAAACACGTCAGTTTGTGGGTTTGTACAGATGTCTGTCCCCCTTCATAAGGGTAGGTTTTAAAGGCCAATCTTTAACACGAATGTGTGTTCACTGCGGTCTATTTTTGAGGATAACATAAAATCTCGAAAAACATATTCCATAAAAGAGTAATTATGTCTCTTCTCTGTCTTCCTGTGGAAGAACTACTAAAATCTATCTAACCGGGTTCTTCCCAACATCTTTGTTCTTTTCACATTTCTTTCTACTTTTTCATATTTCTCTCTGTTCATTGTAATTCTTGCTTGTTTTTTATTTCTCTCTTTTTATATATCTGTCTGACGAGAAGTGAATTGTTGCAGAAAATTTTCTGTAAGTCTCACTTGGCTGCGCTAGGATGGGTTTGAGGGTTGTGGAGTTGTGGCTGAAACTCGTATCCTATCATGGTTCCCCCTGATGACTCCATCTTTGCTCTTTATTTCTTCTGGATCCTTCTGATGACTCCAATGCAGTATTTGGTTTTCCATTTCATTGGAATTGTAGACGGTGGCTTGCAAACCAAGCCTCAAGGGCGGTGTACAGAAGCGTTTTTTATCACAATAAATACAAGGTGCAGGGAGGCTAAATTTGCTGCACATGATGTGCAACATGCAGGGCCGATGAGAGAGGAGGTTGGGGGGGGGGGGGTCGCTGTCTCGGGGCCAGGGGTCCTTTGAAGGGCCTGAGCTTCTTCCACAATTTTTTTTAAACAGCACAGTGAAACACCTCGTCCTCATCTCGTTATCGTTACATGATCGAAGAGTAATGGCCGGTGAAAGATCACATTATGGTTTATTTGAAGTGACACATTCTTGTGGGGTTGGCCAGGGGAAGTTTGGCTCAAGTCTAAGGTTAGGGCAGGAATTTGTTATTTGACCAGGATTCCGGCGATAACTTGTCGACGTTTTTTGAAGCACACTACGGGATCTTTGGTGTCCACAAACTAATGCCGATGATGGGATGCCTTGTTTACCGTACATCGGAGGGACGGCACGCACATTGAATCACTCAATCTGTAAAACACTGGTATGAAAGTTTATAGCAGCGTCGGGATTCGAACCCACCCTAGAAAAGCAAAAGCAGCAGCGAAAGTGGCCGACGAACTATGGACAAACACAAACTTCATCTTCCATAATGGATTTTTAAAATCCATCCGTCTGTCCGCCCATCCGTTCATAATCATATATCAGAGATATATGGACCGATTTTGTTCATGCTTGGTATGCATATGCACATTATTTTGTTTCGCAATGCGATCAAAGATGGCCGACTGGTAGACTGGTGGCCATTTTAGTTGTAAAAAAAACTCGATATTGACCACGTCTCCAACAATTTCCCGAACATGCATTTACCGATCTTGTTCAAACTTTGCACACAGATTAATGAATGACGGGTTATATATGCACGTCATGTATTGTCAAGGTCAGATCCAAGATGGCAAACTGGTAGCCATTTTGTTACTTCAACGTTTCGCCAACCATTTGTCGGACATGCATGGACCGATTTTGCTCAAACTTGGCACAAAGACAATACATGAGAGTATGCATATACAGAAGATTTTGTTTTGTAATCTGACCAAAGATGGTCGACTCACAGCCTTTAACCCGTACAGCGGGATTACTAAATCCACGAGGGCTATGACATTTTTTGGCTTTTTCTTCTTGTTTACTCTTCAATACTTATACTGTGAGCTGAAAAGGCTGCCACTGTAATTTTGCTTGGTTTATGAGCTTGCTGCTGTTCCAATGTGGATCTACATTAAAGACAGTTATTTTAAAAAGTTACAAAAGAGAGAGAATTGTTGGGGGGCTGGCAGGTGAGGGGAGGGGGAAGGCCTGCTCTCGACGCCCCTGCCAACGTGTGCAGAGTAAAACGAGTGTTCATTCACATCTGCAGGATGTCTAATAAATAAAGGGGATATATGCACACCTGACACTAGGCCGAGGCTTCAGACTTTGGCATGCTCACGAGGTTGCACCGTCGAATAAACTGTTCCAAGCCGTCATTTTTGACAGGCTTTTTACTACTATTTATAAAAATACATGTATATGCATACACACAAATACACACACACGCAACACACTCACACACAAAAGTGAGTACTTTTGAGATCCAGGAGAGCTCCGTTACACCTTCTGAAACCTGCATATGGAGATAACAACCAGCGTGGACGCAGAAGAAGGTCATTCAGTCCTTTCAGCCTGTGTTACATCCAAATCAAATCAACTAAATATAACAGTTTATCAAGGTAAATTCACTGGGGGAAGGGTGTGGGGGTGGAGGAATGGGGATGAGAAGGTGTGGGAAAGACTAAGCCTAATTATAATGAATGATCTTCCACCACCAGAGATCTCTGGACTTTTGATAAAACAAATTTCACCACACCTTTATGTGTATTGAGGAATTGGAATCAGATTTTGTTCGCAATTTGTTGGAGGTTGGCCTATTATTGACTGGATGAGAAAGGGAGCCTGTGATTTGGACCACAACCTCGTCACCGGCACGAGCATTGAGTCTGTCAAATCTCCGTCTGTTCAATCATTCCCCTTGTCTTGCAAACACAACCGCCACCCCAATCTAGTATTTGTTGCTCTTCCCTCCAGAAATTGTTTGCTGTCCACTACCCCTCATGGTCTCTGTGAGTTTTACTCCACCCGCTAAGATGCTCTCCCACTTACACCCTGAAACTGCTCTTTAAATATTGCAGCACGTGTGTCAATTCTTATCCCGTTTCACCTTTGCCCCACTTTATTTATTGCCCCCATTGTTATTTGCCACACTGTTATTGGCAATTTGCGTGAGCCACAATTAATATCCTGTATTTTAAGAGCAGGAGTGGATAATAAAACCGGATGGATGATAAAAAAGGAGGTTATAGCATAGAAGAGAAGGAAGTTTGAGAGAAGATAAGTAAAGTTGTGAAAGAAAATGGAAGCTATCAACGTGCAGGGGGTATAACTCCATCCTGCTTGCACATGTAGTATATAGATGGCCCCAAAAAGCAGATTATATACAATATACATACTAGCAGAAGTACCCGGCGTTGCTGGGTGGGGGAGGGGGAGGGGAGGGGAGGCGGGAAGGGGACGGGAGGGGAGGGGAGGAGTGGGGGAAAGGAGGGGGAGGGGAGGGGGTGGAGGGGGAGGGGAGGGGGTGGAAGGGGAGGAGGAGGGAAGTGGAAGAGGGGGGAAGGGAAGGGGAGGGGGGGGAGGAGAGGGGAGAAAGGGGAGGTGGAGGAGGAGGGGAGGGAGGAGGGGGAGGCGAGGGGGGAGGGGGGGGGGATTCTTTTTGAATGAATTTACGACTAGCTTTTACTCGTGGCCGTAGAAGATTGACTACTATAATTCAGCTCAGCTTTTAATTGTGAAATTGGCCCAGGTCGGCTGAAGCGGCCTCGATTTGAGGTGTACAGAGTGAGTGAGTGGAAGAACACACAGGTAGTGACAGAATGCAGAAATTTGAAAAAAAGTGAAAGAGAGAAATGGAGGCACACCATCCATGCTGGATACGCACACCTTCAACAGAGTAGAGAATTAGAAAAGCTAACAAATTGTAAATGAAACTAGAGCAATGCGACTGTGTCGCCAATATGACTCCACATAATCCCACAACGGGTAGATGCCCTTGTTCACTGTCCTAAAAATAAACAATTTTGATTTAAATCCCTTCAGCTGTTTTCAAGTATCACATTTTCACCTGCCATGACAGGTTTCAGATCGATCGGTGAAGCAGTTTCAGAGAAGGGATTTTTAAAAATATCGGCTTTCAAGCTAATATGGCTGCGACACCACGTGACATATGACCTTTTAAAATGTGTATTCTACATATTGATATGTCGGGTGGGGTAGCAATATCTAGAGCCAGATAGATCTGAATAGGCAACGTGCTTCGTCTCTCACGGTAAGGAATATACCTTGTAATAAGTTCTGTTAGTCTGATTTGTCGGTTAAGATGCATACTTGTGAACATAGCAGGATGTTCGTGTGTTAAGTAGTTAGGGATTAAGAATAACGCCCCTGTGTGTCTCACCTGGTCATCTCACCTTTGTTCCTTTTGGCAATGCACACATTTAGACACTTAGTTAGGCTCTTTATTGCAACACTAAATAATTCCCTTCCCTGACATGACTTTGGAAGATGAACAGGCAAGGGGGCCGGCTTGGGGTGCCGCCGCGTGGACCGCGGCCAGCTTCATCTCCGCTGGGCCTCGCGTAGCACGCTACACGCATGAGTTATGACCACGCTACATGCCACGTGCTATAACCACGCCCAGGAGGACTGTGATTGGTCAACGCGGAAGGCGCGAATCAACGCGGAAGGCGCGAGGAGGTTCGGCAAAAGGGTGGGAAGTTACGAGGCTGTGGTTGGGTGGCGCGCCGAGGCTGACGTCACCGCCGGAGGTTATAAGGAGGGCGCGCCAAACTCTGCAAGCGAAGTCCTGTCCCTGGTGGAGTGAGGAGCTTTATTCAGAGTCCTGTCCCTGGTTGAGTGGAGAGTCACAGTTTCAGGAGTTCGACAGTTCAGAGTTGGCTTGTGAGTTGGCTTGTGAGTTGGTTTGTGAGTTGGCTAGAGAGCTGGCTTGTGAGTAGCAGCGCAGTTCCAAGTCCTGGCCCTGTTCGAGTGGAGAGTTACAGCTTCAGCAGCTTTAGTTCCGGCCGGCAGCCCAGGTTGAGCCCGATCCCGAATTGAGTTGAGTCCGAGCCCGAGTGGAGTTCGCTTGCTTCGTGCAGCCCTGCGTTGGACCTTCGGTGCACGGACGTCGTGGGGGTCGACAAGGAGCCTGGAGTGGGCGCTGGCCCGGGCCTTCACGGTGCTGTGGTGCTGTGAACGGGCGGGACCTGGTGGTGCTTGGAGGCGGACGGAGAGGGCCGCGTGGGACGTCGACGGACGCAAGACGACAAGACAGATAAGACCATTCCACATTTCCCCGAACATAACGGACGTTTCTATTTTCGTAATTCATTCCTTCGTCTGTATCTGAAGTCTGGTGTGTGGGATCCCAAATTATGAATTGGATTTATCGGCGCGTTTACCTGTCCCTACCTTTTATTTGAATAAACCCTTGCATTATTTTTCATTCCTTGTTAAACCCGTGTCCGTTTGAGTTCGTTCGCTATCCACAGGTACACCCTTCCGCCGCTTCTTCCTCTTCACTTCTTCTTCCTCCCGCGTTTGATAGTAAAATCCGTGTTTGGTCGTCGCCTCCAATTAAATCCGTTTGGTCCATCCGCGAGCCCTGGTATTAACCAAAGGGTCTGCGTGACAATATGTAAGGGGGTAGGGGATCACGTTTGTGAAGTTTCGTGTTGATCGGATAAGGTTCGTTTTTCTATCCAAGATGGCTGCCAACCCACATGACCTACGATGTCATCATTTTCAAATTATATGCAACAATGGTGTTAGATGATGTTTTTTTAAAATTTCACATCAACAGGGTAAGCGATATAATCAGAGATATAATTATTTAATATTTTCCTTCAATCCAAAACATTCTGCATGGGTGTCACTCCTACCCTGAAAGTTTCGTCTCAATTAGACATGTGGTTGCTGAGAAAAACGAGGTTTAGCCCATCCAGACGGAAGGACAGACGGACGTACAACCCGGAAACATAATGCCTCCGGCCACCTTCGGGGGGCAGAAAAAAAGGAAGAGCTTGGGAAGATTGATTTGTGCTCTGTCTGAAGGCAGGTCCTTGGCTGCTTGGTAAAGGTGATACTAGGTGGTTTGCCATTGCCTTCCCAGAAATGAGTCAGGGCAGGAATTTCTAATTTGTTCAGGATGCCAGTAATAACTCGCCTCCTTTTGGTGAAGGACACCATGGGATCTTCAACATCCACCCATGAATGCTGGCAGACGGGACACCCGGATTAAGGTCCATCCGAGGGACGGCACACACAATGATGAATCAACCTGCCTGCCATTATTATGTCAAATCCATCATTGCCCAATATTCTTTGGTTCCGGGTTAAAATCTCAAGGTAGTCAAAAACCTTTTCGATCAAGTTCGAACACAAACAAAGCACCACACATAAATACATAAACCTACAACTACAAGGGACTATGACGTACTTGGCACAGAAATTACCACAACGTCGGTTTCCATCCCAGTTGCCTCCACTCTGCTCTCCCACAATTTCATACTTTCGGCATTTGTGCATTTTGTAAGGATGGAATCAGCCGATTCGCGGTTAATGGAAACAAAATGGCGTACACGGCCCACGTGACCAGAAGTTTTCAGACGCGCAGCTCTCTTACAATCCACATCATCAAGTGCATAAACTATAAACGCAAATATTTATTTTGTCTGCACATAGTTGTTTCCAGTGTGCAAGTCCGCCAGACTGTCTGCTTCTATGAACTCAAAACGATGCGGAGCATCCGCGCTTTTATTCTGTTCGGTGTAAATGCGACCTAAGCGGTATAGTTCGTAACAGTATTGTGCCGAATGTTTTTCACCAACCGTGTCCGTACCAGGTTATACTATCATATATATCGGGATGATTAAAGCATAGCTTGTACTTAATTATTTATATTTGCCCGAAGTTGCCGATAACCGTAAATAAACAACCGACCGACCAACCAATGAACTTTCTCCCACTTTGGGGGAGGGGGCGTGGCCTACTGAAAGTTCCCAGTGCTTGAGGGCTAGGCTAGTGTTTCGCAGAGTTTGCCTTGTTGGTCATGCCGTGGTATGGAAGAAGACGAGAATATGAGAGAAGAGCTCTTTTACAGTTACGTCCGAGACTGCGTGGTGAGTTTGGAGCGGCCCTTACATCATATAGCGTGTTGGGAGTTGCTGTTCACTTTGTCACTGATTAAAAAATAATAATATATATATATATATATAACTGCAACTTTTACATTTATTATTCAGTTTAATATCACATTGTGTAATGTTACGGTTGTGGGCTCATAACAGTGATTAAACAGTTTAATATTTTAGTTAAACTATTTTTTAGTTAAACTTTAATATTTAATATTTAGTTAAACTTTAATATTTAATATTTTAGATTAAACAGTTAAACAATCTTTTAAACAAATATCACAGTTTAATATCAAATTGTGTAATGTTACGGTTGTGGGCTCATAACAGTGATTAAACTGCTTCAGATATCCATTTATCACGTGGTTTCATTATAATACCTGTCATCTATCCATTTGATACATGACACTTGTGGTATACCACTTGTTAGATATCCATCTGATGTGTGGTTATGTAAATGCAGCCACTGATTGTTGGTTTATTTACCATCATACTGTATATTTTATTACTATATCATCCAAACAGATTTGGAGTATTGGAGCCACGTTTTGAACAGCTCGAGTTATCAAAACTCACAATATGTCATGATTGTATTCTTGAATTATTTCTCGATTAAAAAAAACAATTTTTTTTGCAATGTCAAAATTTCAAACAATGTAGCTTAAGCAATTAGTAAAAGTAAGCCAAAGCCAAAAATAAAGTTTTCCCTGGGTCATCTTGGTTGTATTTGCTCGTGAGTACACTGACGATGAATGTGAATGAAAGGCTGTAAAAGATGTTGGCACATGGAACAAACAGTCTGCTGAAGCTCCACGTAGCCAGAGGACACCGGCAGCAGTTTGCGCAACCTATGGCATCTGACTCTGTACCCGAGAACATCCTGAAATTTCCACCGTCGGCGTGGGAGATCCTCTTTGCACTTTTACAAATCAAAGCATTTGCGGTGATTCCAATAAATGAAAGCAACTTTGTTTTGTATCCATTTTTATTTGTATTTGAGCTGACATTGATCTTCTTCTTCCAGATAAGCTTCTTGCTTTTCACGTATCTTTACATCATCTCGGACTTTGTCATAAGGCAGTTTAGAAGAAAGCCTGACATCGTATTCGGTAATTTTCACACCTGCCAATTCTTTTGCACACCTTGGCATTGATCACTGGCACAGATTATCTTGGTACCTTGAACAGCCCATAAATCTAACTACTTGCCCTTTGTTTCAGGCGATGACGAAGACGAAACTGTTGACAGAATTGCGTGAGAGATTTTGATTACCACCTTTGAAACTTGCCTTGAGATATCTTTTAACCAAAATTATTTGTATAAATGTTTATTTCGAAATGTTTTTTTTTTTTTTTTACTCCATCTCAAATATTTTTTAGATTTTTTTTTCCCCCTTTTATTTATTTATTTCATATCTTTAGTCCATCAATTTTGAATTATAATGTTGCGAATCTCTTGTTTCAACTTGTTCGATCAACTTTTGATATTAATTATAAACATTTTCTCTAAATGCACCAAATGAGCTTTGAAATTGGTAAATTTGGTTTTATAACTCTGCCACTGAAGGTGGGCGGAGGTTATGTTTTCACCCCTGTCTGTCTCTGTCAGTTTGTCTGTGAATAAGATATCTAAAAAAGTTGTGGACGGATTCGGACGAAACCTGATGGACATGTTGGGGGTGTGGCAAGGACAAATTGATTCGATTTTGGTGAAGCTCCAGATCCAGATAAGAGAATTTCTTATGTTTTTGTGACAAGAACCAGTCATTTAGACTTTGGATGTCCAGATCGAGATCCGGCCTATCAGTGGGATACAAAACGTGAACTGTTGAGCCTGATGGAGGTATGCTCTCTCCCGAGTGCTGTTGATAATAGTATTATATACTACTAGGGCATGCCCGTACTATATATAAGCTAGGACGTGCCCGTACGTGGGTGCCCGTTCCTTGCCAAAAAAAAAAAAAATTTGTGTAGGGGTGTGTGTGTGTAAACATCCTAGGGCGTGCCCGTACGTGGGTGCAAAAAAACATGCGTGCAAACAACAACAACAAAAAAAAACTTTGAAACCACGTGGCAGTAACGACCACAGAACCCCCCTCCCTCTATTTACATGAATGGTTTGGTCCATTCGCAACGACCACAGAACCCCCCCCCCCTCTATTTACATGAATGGTTTGGTCCATTCGCAAAGCCAAAGCGAACGACCACAGAACCCCCCCCCCTCTATTTACATGAATGGTTTGGTCCATTCGCAAAGCCAAAGCGAACGACCACAGAACACCCCCCCCCCCCCTCTATTTACATGAATGGTTTGGTCCATTCGCAAAGCCAAAGCGAACGGCGAACGGCTAAATCGCCATAGCTCGGTAAGTACTTGTCCGATTAATTTCAAACCTTGAAAAGGCACATCCTCGGGTCCCCAGCAATATACCTGGCAAGTTTCAAGTATATCGGACCGGTAGTTGTCGAGAAACAGCGGTCACAGACAAACAAACAAACGTACAAACGTACAAACGTACAAACAAACACACAGAGATTACTGGAATTATAGATAGATTATCCTCAGTTTTTTATTTATTAAATTTTTTTGGATGTACTTCCAACAGACCTGTTCCAGCATACTGCAGCAGACCTCTAATCTTGTGTATCATTTATAAGGCAGTTATATGGTACATGCTTGAGGGTGGGGACTCAGGATACAAATGAACTTCCCTCGCGAGATCACAAAAATGTACTTTATTCCATTAAACGCATCTCTTCCACATGAACGACTTCACTCCAACCTGGTCTACTTGGAGACCTTTTGTGATTGAGTGTTCTTGAAAATCTACATTAGGATACACAAAGAACTCTGATGAAGGAGACCATTTGACCCATCCAGCCTGTGTTTCAAGAACACATTAATTCAATTTAACAGTATATGGACTTGAATTCACTGGAGGGAGGAGGGGGTAGTGGGGACGAGAGCACTGGGACAGGCACAGACATCACCAAGGTGCTATTTCTATTACTTTAAATTATAAAATAAATAAAAATTGGGGGGATCGAGGGAGGAGGTGCGGTAGAGCACTGTTGTGGTGAGGATGGAACAAACACAGACAGCAGATTCACCTTTTTACGAGACATCGCAATCACGACACAGGTATCACACCTGTCAAATCACACCATCACATCACAATGACACCTGTCAATAACCATATATCCCTCAATCTTCGATGTGTCTAGCTACCTGTCTACTGTGTCTGACTGCTACTACCTTTCCAGAGGACCTATGCCATCCATTAACTACTCTGAGTGAAAAAATTACGTGGAATCATTGTCGTCGAAAGATTGCGTGAAATGTCCATTTTGTTGGTGACTAAGACTACTTAATATTTGTATAATAGACAGTGACATGAGAACTGTGGGGATATAGAAGTGTAGAAATTGTTTGTTTGTTTTTGTTTGTTTTTAACAACGAAGGTGTGTGGGGAGAGGGTTTAAATCGAGGAATTTCAGACTCTAACCCATGTACAGCTCCAGAACTTCCTTCTCTATGCTCTTTTCCCTTTGCTTTGCTGGCAATTGTTAAGGGAAATGTTAAATAAAACTTGCAAGTAAATGCAAGTTTGAGCCTGTTGTACTGGTATGTGCCAATATAAAGTGTACTGGAAAGAATGACCTCCCCCCCCCCCCCCTATACCCCCATTTACACTCCCCACCACCACCTCATCCCACATCACCAACAGACTCTGGCTCTGCACTTTTACACTGGCTGTCTCTTTGGCTGCTGTTCTGTTGCTGCCTTTCTCTATTGCAAGCAATGAAGTTCTCCTCTGCTTTCCCTGTAGTTACTACATGCAGTGGCTCAACGGCTCACTTGTTCACGGTATGTCCCCTATATAATTAAACCTGTGTTTCATCCATTTACTCAACCTATCCCTGTGGTTTCACAGAGGTCTCTGGAGTGTTGAAATAGGCTCATCTATACATTACACATCCAGAGCAGTGACGAGGGTACACTGATGGATGTAAATTATTTTTGGAAAATGGTTAACGCAAGGATGATATTGGAGAAAAGGGAAAGAAGGTTGAGGGGATGGAAAAATAAATGATGGCAGGAACAGTCGGGTGAAATATTTTGAGTATTTGACATGATGATTGTCCAAAACGTCTTTCAATCCTTACCAAGTTTTGTAGTTCAGGATTCTCGGCCTTCCCTTCTTGTGTTTTAGTCTATGTTCCTGAAGCAAGATTCGCTGTCGTGGAATGCTGAGTTAGGCTGTAAATCTTTCCCTGGCCTGCAGCACTTTGACTATCCACCAACAGTTGTCTCTCGTGTCATATTATGTAGCTGTAAATAACTTTTTGCCAAAGCACATCTGAAAGGCTTTTTCGTACTGGAGGCTTTGGGGAAACGTTGTTGGTTTGATAATGACTGGCATTCTTGTATTGTTTAGCCATTTCCTGCCAGAACAGGTTGGAAAACCTTCACTCGTTGGATTTGATTTTGAGTTGTTGGCAGAAACCTAACTTGTTATTTGGGTTCTCAACAGCACAAACTTGCCTTGAGCTATTTTTTAAAATTATTTATTGCCTCCCACAGGTCTCTGGAATGTGGTCTTTCTTTCTTCCAACATTTCTCTTGTTCTGCTCATGCCCTTCGCTTATTTGTTCATCGAGTCGGAGGGATTTTCTGGATCGCGGAAGGTGAGTCGTTCACTTGTACCATGGTGCCACCTTCCCGTACCGATTCAGGTTTGATACTGAAGGTGAGGGCTGTGGTGTGGAAAACTCGAGCTCACTTGCAGCACAGAAGATGATTGATACGCAAAGTTTTTCTCAACTGATTTTAGTAGAGCAAAGTAGTGCTTCATTCTTTTTCGTAATTTGTTTTTGGGCAAGTGGTTCCGTGGATGGCACAGGTTGAATTTAAGGTCACAGAAAAGGTAATCTATTAATTTGTTGTCATACTGCCATAAAGGTCGAATTTTTGGATTGCCCAAAACAGACAGTTCCAGAGGGTCAGTCGGTGACTCAAAATGACCATGATCCCATATACCCCATGGTCTAATTTGTGTTTGGGGGTAGGGAGAGGCCCAATAAATGATTCCCTGCCAAATTGCAGCACAATCAGTCCCACCTGTTCCCACAATTCACGAAGATGTCCCACGGAACTCCTCAGGCGGTAGCCCACCTGTTCCCGAGGCTCCCTGCGGGTGGAGGGTTGACCACTGGTCCATAGTACTGTGCGAGATTTCCCCCACAATACTCTTTTAATTTTTATTGTTTTGTGTAAGTGTTTTACATTTGCTTCATAGATAAAGAATGCTTCACCAAGTTCAGGACGTCTCCTCTTCCCCCCCCCCCCCCTTTTTTTTCTCTCAAATACGAAAGGCCCCAAATTGATCCCATTTCCTTGTCGGGGAAGTTGGCCCAATTATTCAGGCATTCCTTCATATTTACCTTCACCATGAAAGGTGGATGGGCGTTATGTTTTCACCCCTGTCTGTCTGTTTATCTGTCTGTTTGTCTGTCGGTTTGTGAACAATATATCTCAAAAAGTTATGAATGGATTTGGACGAAACTTGGACAGGTTGTGTGTGTGACGAGGAAGAATTGATTACATTTTGGTGAAGATCCGGATCCAGCTGGTAGAATTGAAGTGATTCTTCACTATTAAATGATATGGCCAAAAATGATAAATAGCAGGATATCTCAAAGTTGTGGACGGATTTGGACGAACCTTGGTGGACAGGTTGTGTGTGTGACAAGGAAGAATCGATTCGATTTTGGTGAAGATCTGAATATGGATTCGGATACGAAAATTATTTAATTTTTAATGATTCTTCACCATTGAGAGATCGGGTGAAAAGCGATATGGAACATGATATTTAAAAAAGTTATGGACGAGGTATGAATAAACTTTGTGGATGAGTTGGTTAGGTGACAAGAACAAGCCGATTAAATTTTGGTTCAGGTTCGAATCCAGATCCGGCCTATCAGTGGGATTCAAAACGTAAACTGTTCACCAGGCGGAGGTATGCTCTCTACTGAGTGCCGTTCTAGTTTATTCCTGTATCGGCTGGATTGCTACACATTTCATTGGCATTGCTCATATATTTTTTCGATGAGAACATTGCACACACTAAATTTTGCCTTTTTGTGTGAAAGAAGCAAAAAATATAAATTTTAGCAATGTGAAGACAATGCAGACACCTATATTTTTCATCCTTCTGACTATTTGCTTTAGCTGGTTGTACATCGTTGAAGGCTTAAAAAGAGCTTGTTGTAGCGGCTACCGCTGGGTTTTCACAATCGCCTTGCACCTATCAAGGACGCGGAGCGATCACCATGCCGGGCTCGTGCAGGAAGCCCGGGCAGGCCCGCGCTCAACTTGCCAGGCCTCGGTCGGGACGCCCGGGCATGCCTCAACTTGCCAGGCCGCAGCCAGGACGCTGGGCCACGCCCCCTCTCGCCTTTCCTGGGCAAACGCTCCGGGATAATAGATATATATTGCTGCCCGATAAACGGGCTTAGCAGAGTGCCTGAGTGTTTGGTTTGATTAAAGCAACTCGGATGAATTCCAGCTTTTTGTCGCGTCCATTCTTCCGATCGACATGGGAGCCCCAGCTCCTTCATTGGTGACCTACCGACATGGACACGGCAGTCGCCCTTAAACTGCCTACCTTCTGGGAGGCTCACGCGGCGGTTTGGTTCGCACAGGCGGATTCCCCGTTCGCCCTGCGAGGCATCACGGCCGACGACACCCGCTTCCACCATGTGGTAGCAGCGCTCGGTTCGGCCACCGCGGCCCGCGCCCTGAGCCTCCTCGAGAGCCCGCCAGCCGCTGACAAATACGGCGCGATTAAGAAGCTTCTCCTCGACGCTTTCGCCCTCCCATCGGCGGAGCGCGCACGGCGCCTGCTCGACCTGCCCGAGCTCGGCGACACGCGCCCTTCCGAGCGAATGGACTACATGCTTTCACTGCTCGGCGAGCACTCTCCGGCATTCCTGTTCCGGGAGCTGTTCCTCCGTCAGCTGCCTAACCCGGTACGCCTCGCCCTGGCAAGCACGACGATCACAGATCCCCGGGCCCTTGCCAGAGAAGCCGACAAGATCTCCGCCGCAGGACAGCGCATCGCAGCGGCGACATGGGACCCACCGCCGTCCGACGCAACACCCATGGCGCCCGAGCACCCGGCACGGTCGACGACCGAACTGCCGACGCAATTGGCGGCCGCTACACCGAGCCGACCACCTCCAGCACGACGACCGGGGCCTCCACCTGACCAAGCGTGGTGTTACTATCATGCCAGGTTCGGACAGAAGGCCCGGACATGCCGACCCCCATGCACCTTCGGCAGGCCGGGAAACGGCCGGGCCGGCGTTCATTACCAGCCATGAGCGCCGGCCACACGGGCAACTTACTGTTCATCACGGATAAAGCGTCCGGACGGCGCTTCCTGTGCGACACCGGCGCCCAACTGAGCGTCATACCCGCCTCTGACCAGGACAGGCAATCCGCGGTTTGCGGCCCCTCCTTGGTTGCGGCCAACGGATCGACCATCCGCACCTTCGGCCCGCGCAACGTCACCCTCTGCTTCGGCGGCCAACGCTTTGCTTGGACGTTTGTAACCGCAAACGTGCCCATGGCTCTGCTAGGCGCCGACTTCCTTTGCGCACACGGCCTGCTGGTGGACGTCCAACGGCGTCGTTTAATCAACGCCGAAACCTTCAGCTCCCTGGTATGCACATTGAGCAGCGCCGCGCCGACCGAGCTGGCATGCGCCGTCCCGGCGGCGAACGAGTTTGCTCGCCTGCTCACGGAGTTCCCGGCCCTCACGCGGCCGACGTTTTCGGCCGTCGCAGTACGGCATGGGATCGAGCACCACATACCAACCACGGGCCCGCCGGTCTACGCCAGGGCCCGCCGCCTCGACCCAGCCAAGCTCGCCGTGGCGAAGGCCGAATTCGACGCGTTGGAGCACCTCGGCATCGTGCGGCGCTCCGATAGCGCGTGGGCCTCGCCACTGCACATCGTGCCAAAGCCGGGGGGTGGATGGCGCCCGTGTGGCGACTACCGCCGTCTCAATGACGCTACCACCCCCGACAGGTACCCGATCCCGCATATCCAAGACTTCTCCGCCCGTCTGGCGGGACGGGTCATTTTTTCAAAAATTGATCTCATACGGGGATATCACCATGTACCTGTCAGGGCGGCCAACGTCCCTAAAACGGCAGTCATCACGCCGTTCGGCTTATTCGAATTCTTGCGGATGCCGTTTGGTCTCAAGAACGCGGCTCAGGCGTTCCAGCGCTTGATGGACGGCGTGCTGCGTGACCTGCCGTTCCTTTTCGTTTACCTGGACGACATCCTCGTCACCAGCACGTCCCGGGCCGAGCACCTCCTCCACCTCCGAACATTGTTCGGGCGCCTCAGCGAGCACGGCCTCATCGTCAACCCGGCCAAATGCCACTTCGGCACGATGGCCGTTGATTTTTTGGGCCACCACATCACCAAGAACGGGGCAGTGCCGCTGCCAACCAAGGTCGAGGCCATCACCACGTTCCCGCGTCCCCGCACCATAAAGGCCCTGCAGGAATTCCTGGGAATGGTGAATTTTTATCACCGCTTCGTGCCCCGCGCTGCTCAACTCATGCGGCCCCTCTACGAAGCCCTCCGGGGCAAGCCGGCCAAGCACGACATCGCCTGGTCCGCAGCAATGGATGCGGCCTTCCAAAGCTCAAAGCGGGCCCTCGCCGACGCAACACTGCTCGCTCACCCGGTGCTCAACGCTCCCATCGCCCTCACCACGGATGCCTCCGACTACGCGGTGGGCGCCGTACATGAGCAATGGGTGAACGGGGTTTGGCAGCCACTCGCTTTTTTCAGCCGGCAGCTCCGGCCGAACGAGCTCAAATACAGCACGTTTGACCGGGAGCTCCTCGGTCTACACCTGGCCGTCCGCCATTTCCGCCACCTCCTGGAGGGCCGATCTTTCACGGCGTTCGTCGACCACAAGCCGTTGGTTTACGCCATGGCCAAGGTCACGGAGCCGTGGTCGGCCCGCCAACAGCGCCACCTCTCCGCCGTGTCGGAGTTTACCACGGACATCCGGCGCGTCGCCGGCAAAAACAACGCCGTGGCCGACTGTCTTTCCCGGGCCAGCGCGAACGCGGTCCACCTGGGCGTGGACTTTGCGCTTATGGCGGCGGACCAAACCACCGACACCACGGTGCAAGCCCTCCGGGCGGCGGACACGGGCCTCCGCCTGGCCGACATCCCCTTCGCGGACACTGTCCTGCTCTGCGACGTCTCCCAAGGCCAGCCTCGCCCCATCGTTCCCGTCACCTGGCAACGCCGCATCTTCGCCTCCCTCCACGGCCTTTCCCACCCGGGCCGGAAAGCTTCCCAGAAGCTGGTGTCGGCGCGATTCGTCTGGCACGGCCTTCGTCGGGACGTCCGCGATTGGACCAGCACCTGCACGGCCTGCCAACGGGCCAAGGTCCACCGACACACCCAGGCCCCGCTGGCACCTTTCACCGTGCCCGAACGACGTTTCGACCACGTCAACGTGGATCTGGTGGGCCCCCTCCCCCCGTCACGGGGGTTCACACACCTGCTCACCATGGTGGACAGGACCACCAGGTGGCCGGAGGCCGTTCCCCTCGTCTCCACCACCACCGCCGACGTGGCGCAGGCTTTCATCGCCACCTGGGTCGCCCGCTTCGGCGCACCGGCGGACATCTCGTCAGACCGCGGACCACAGTTCACCTCCGAGCTGTGGGGCGCGGTCGCCCGCAACCTGGGGGTCAAGCTCCACCGTACTACGGCCTACCACCCCCAAGCAAACGGGTTGTGCGAGCGATTCCACCGCTCCATGAAGGCCGCGCTCATGGCCGGCCTTCAAGACGGCGGTTGGGCCGACCGGCTGCCGTGGGTCCTTTTGGGCCTCCGCACGGCCCCCAAGGAGGACCTCCAGGCATCCACCGCCGAGCTTGTCTATGGCCAGGCGCTACGCGTCCCGGGCGAATTCGTGCCCGACGCTACCAGTCCCTGGTCCGCAGCTCACCAGCGCTCGGACCTCCAGGAGGCCGCCCGACGGTTTGCCCCCGTGCCAACATCCCACCACGGTGACCCCCAGTTCTACGTCCCCCCAGCACTTCGCACAGCGGAGTATGTTTTTGTGCGTCACGACGCACATCGGGGGCCACTCCGGCCGCCGTACGACGGGCCCTTCCGGGTGCTGCGACGGGACGACAAGTCGTTCGTCATCGACATCGGCGGCAGGTCGGACCGGATTGCGGTGGACCGCCTCAAGCCGGCGCACGTGGACGTCGACCACCCACCACGGGTGGCCCTTCCGCCGCGGCGAGGCCGCCCCCCGTCCACGGTGCCCCCCACTCGACCGCCCACCACCACACCGGACCCCCTCCCACGACCCGCCAGGGGTCGCTTCGGCCGGGTCATCAGGACCCCCCTCAAATTGACCCTGCCGGTGCAAGTCGATTCTGGGGGGACGTGTGTAGCGGCTACCGCTGGGTTTTCACAATCGCCTTGCACCTATCAAGGACGCAGAGCGATCACCATGCTGGGCTCGTCCAGGACGCCCGGGCAGGCTCGCCCTCAACTTACCAGGCCGCAGCCAGGACGCTGGGCCACGCCCCCTCTCGCCTTTCCTGGGCAAACGCTCCGGGATAATAGATATATATTGCTGCCCGATAAACGGGCTTAGCAGAGTGCCTGAGTGTTTGGTTTGATTAAAGCAACTCGGATGAATTCCAGCTTTTTGTCGTGTCCATTCTTCCGATCGACGTGGGAGCCCCAGCTCCTTCATTGTAATGTTATCTCAATAAGGATCCCATTGTGTTTGGTTGCGGTCTCCAAGCCCGCCATTCTTGGGTAGAGCACATTGTGGAGTGGCATAAGGGTGCTCAGTTAAAATCCACCTCCACCTGCAACATGTTCCCTCGGAATGCAGGGAATTGTGGGAAGGCTGCAAGAGACTGCGGTGGTGCTGGGCTTGCTTGGTCTCCTGCTTCTTGGTATATTCTTTGTAGCCTTTGCGCTGGTCAACATCGCTACACCTTTTCATGGCAAGTCGCATTTTATTTTCATTAAACATACAAAGCAATATCTGACATGTTTAACCAATGAATAATGAACTGCCTTGTAAATATATCGACCCCCTCACTGCTCCATTATATGGATACTCATGTCTACAGTGTATATCCATGTAATGTAGCTGTAGTCAGCATAATGCATACTTTTCAATGACTGTACAGCTTGAAATACAAATGATATATATACCTTTATTTCATAAATTCAGCTTGATATGTACCTTGGAATAAGCATATGGTACTTGCTCATACAGTTATACAGCAGTGAAGGAGTAAATTATTTTGCAAAGTAATGGATGTTTACTCGAGTTAAATTTATCGTTTGCTGTTTGCAATCAATTTTTACCCCACGTGCGTAAAGTGAAAAGCGGGGTTAAGCAATTGGCTCATGTCCGTCCGTCTGTCTGTCTGATCAGTTTATGATCGGGGGACAACTTATTTAAATTGAATGTAATATTTTGAACACCAATCGGTACATAAATAGTGTTATGAATTTGGGTAGAGGAATATCTAGAACCAGGTAGATCTGAATAGGTATCATGCTTTGTCTTTTGGGATAGCGAAGCTACCTGTAATAAGTTCTGTGTGTTAGGCGGTTTGTCAGGGTAAGTGTATACCTGTGAACATACAAGGATGTTCGTGTGTTGAATAGTTGTAGGGATTATGATAAGACCCCTGTGTGTTAGACATGGTGATCATACCTGTGTCTCTTATGGCAACGCATTCTCATATAGACACTTAGATCGGTCCTTAGTGCACACATTAAATAATTCCCCTCCCTTACCACAACGACTTTGGAAGACAAGCAGGCAGCGGCTGCGCAATACGCCACCATGGGCGATGAACATTGAGTAAGACAAGCTATAACCACGCCCAGGGAACGTGTGATTGGTTGGTGCGGAAGGCGTGAACCTTCAGCCAATCAGTGTGGAAGGCGCCAAACCACGACCTAGAAGGAGGTTGTTCATTGGAGGGAAGAGCGCCGGTGACGTGGGAAGGCACGAGAAGGTTCGAGAGACCAAGAAGATACGAGGCCCTGGTTGGGGCTGAGAAAGGATTGACGTCACATGCCAGGTGACAAGAGGACTCGCTCGAGGACATTCTCTCTCTCTCCTCTCTCCTCTCTCCTCTCTCCTCTCTCCTCTCTCCTCTCTCCTCTCTCCTCTCTCCTCTGTCCTCTCTCCTCTCTCCTCTCTCTCTCCTTCGTGCTTGGCTCTGCACTGCGCTGGACTCTTGGAGATCTCTTGGCTTCTCTTCCTTGGAGCGGTGCTCAGTCCTTCGTGGTGCTTTTGGTGCTGGGAGCGAGGCTTGGTGCAGTGAGCGAACGGACCTCGTGTGCGACCGATGAGGAGCTTGGAGCGAGGCGTGCCGCTGAGCAGACGAGGCCGCCGAGCGGGTCACTCAGGGCCTAGCAGGGCATGGGCGAGGTGGACGGAGCCGCGTTGGATGACGGACACACCCCTGCAGACAGATAAGCTCGCACCACAGAACACCACACGACAATTTATTTATTTCATTCATTCCTTTGTCTCGTTTCTGAAGTGAGGTGTGGGGACGTCCCGATTAGGACATTTATTTGTCACCGCGTTTTCCTGTCCCGCTATTTATTGTAAATAAACCCTTGTATTATTTTATTGTCTATTCCAAATCCTGTGTTCGTTTGAGTTCATTTCCTCCAGGATCGGAGCTGCAGTCGGATCGTTACACGTACGCGCTTGCCGCTTCGCCCTCTTCATTCTTCCTCCCGTGCTTTTATAGCCGAATCCGATTTGATCGTCGCCTCGGAGTTAAAGCCGTTTGGTCATCTGCGAGCCCTGGTATTAACTGAGGGGTTCACACGACAATAGGAAGACTAAGTTTGCCGTTTTACCGTACATTGGCTTTGAATTAGTCCCGATCTCACATGCGCAGAGAGGAGTGAGTTAATATTTTTACTCTAATACAAACTAATATCACTACTCTAATTAGTGAGCTAATATTACAAACAAAATTGAAAATCATTCCAAACGGGAAACTTGCTGTTCTTAAGGATGTTATGAAGGACACAAACAACAGGCACGAATAACTAATATAACATGTTTAAACAAGGTGATGTAAAAGACTCTGCATCAACGGCTGTAAACTTCTGGAATTAATTTATTTATATGTCTTTAAACCTCTTGAACCTTCATTTAGATTGAATCAAATGCTTGGACACTGTAGAACACAAATCACCTTCTTAATACTTCCAAGAACCATGCTATATATCGCTATATAGCGAGAGGGCGTGGCGTGTGACTCCCCTCTCCCTCCCCTCACTTCCTGCTACATCTCCCTTCTCCCACCCCTCACATCCCGCTCCATCTCCCCTCACATCCCTCTTCCTCCCCACCTCCCTCCCCTCACTTCCCGCTCCATCTCCCATCTGCCTTCCCCTTACATCCCTCTCCCTCCACCACTCCTCTCTCCTGCCCCTCATATCCCGCTCCCCCTTTCCCCTACTCCTCACCCCCCTACTTCCCTCACAATCCCGCTCCTCCTCTCCCCTACGGCCCTCTCTCTCTACATATCCGTGCTCAATCCTTTTTAAACGGCTTTAATTCCCTTTTCAATTTTCTTTTTGCCTTTGCAAAAATTTTCAGTTGTTACTTGCACTGTATTTGATATCTGATGTATCATACTCATTACTGAGTATTGGTGCCGCCAAAGCAGCTTCCTGAGCAAAGGTTATAGTGGGTGGTTTGCCATTGCCTTCCCAGCAGTAGTTTGGGCAGGAATTTGTAATTTGTTCAGGGTGCCGGCAATCTCGTCATTCTTTATGAAGGACACCGTGGGAACTTTTAACGTCCACCAACTAATGTCAGAAGACGGGACGCCCAGTTTAACGTCCATTGGAGGAATGGCACACATTGATTTTATGCAGTCTGTGAAACATTTGGATGACAGTTTATAGCTGGGTCGGGATTCAAACACAGGCTCGTCAGCCTAGAGGAGAGTGTGCGTACCTCGAGGTCATCCTGTCAGCCGAGGTCGTCTCTTAACGTGCTGTTAATGATCAAAACTGTGATTGACATGTTGTACCGGCATGTATTACTTTTCGTTAAAAATGTATAATAAAAGTACAATCCAAATCCAAAAAGATCGTGACCGATGTCCCTGGACTGTGTAAAATAAAATCGCACATACAATAATTACCTTTAAAAGAGTGAAAAAATGAATTTTGGACCCATTGTACCTTATGTATCATGGAGCCTATAATGTAATTAATTAATTTTTTTTAATCGCTTTTTCCTAATTTTGTTGCGATTTCACTCGAGATTTCGACATAATTATTTAGGCCATGAGTTCTGGTCTTGAAATATGTTATCAGATTTCAAATATCAGCTTTTAATACCGGTAAGCCTATACGATAATCTTGCCAGGAGCCAATCATAGTGCACCCAGCCTCACACCAGCCAATCTGCGTAACAGGGAATGGAAGAACGGACAGCCGTCCTTGTCTTATATAGACAAGGTTGGTGTATAATCAAACAGAAACCCAAATACTGCATTGGAGTCATCAGAAGGAACCTGGATTGGATTCGGGTTTGAGTAGCGCTAAACTTCTGGATTTTTAACTCAACTGGACTATGTCCAGCTGAGTTTTTGTCGACACCCAGTGTCCGTCGTCCGTCTGTCTGTCTGTCGTCTGTAAACAATTCGACGTCTATGCTCTAAAAGTCACAAATATTGATTAAATTTGATTAAACTTGTTATGCAGTATCTTTAAAACATAAACTAGTTTGGGATTGCATTTGGGCGTTGCACGCCCAAAAATGGGTGCGGCAGGGCGGCCATATTGAAAAAATGTATAATGAGATCCCGCGAGATCTTGGAGACGACGGCAGGGATTTTCAAAGCTCCACACGGTCTCAACGTTTTCAAAGTTAAGTCTGTTCACAATTGTATTTTGTCGTAACTGTATTTATCTTTCGGTGTGTGAACCTATAGTGTGCCCCTTGGAAGTTTCTCGGTGTTTATCTTTCATAAATTAATCGTTTGTTTGCCGCGTCGCGAGTGAGGCCTTGCAGCCTCAGGCTTCCCCCGTCGAAGTTTGTCCTTCCTTCGCTGTTTTGCTAGGTTTTGTGATTTTCCCTTCTCCCCCAAACTTCACCAAACATCTACTCTTTGTCTAACGTTGTAACCCCCCCACCCCCACCCCAAAAAAAAAAAAAAAAAAAAACATTTCCCTTTCTCCTCGTGTGCTTTTGTCTCATTGTGCGCCTCTGTCCATGTGCACTGTCCCGGCCCGCCCCCATTATCGCCCTGCCTTCCACCTTTTGCCCTGTTCAAGTGACTCGTGGTTTCCCTCTCGGCTCCCTCTCCCCGTTGGTATTTTTGTGAATATAAGATTGTTCTTCATGGTCTGTTTAAATATGTTTAAACTTTCCCCTTCAGTGTTTTATTCAGTGGTTTATTACAACATGCTGTTTTTCTTCCTATTTAAAAGGCTCCTTTCAATTTCCTCTTCAACTCATTCCATTTCAAAAAAATATTCAATCTCTTATAATTCATTCTCACTACATGCTCTAAATTCTCATTCATTCCACCCCTCCTCCATCGTTCTTAAACGGATCGCTAACATGAAAATCGCAACAAACCCAATTTGTTATAAATGTTCATCTTTCATTAATCATCCAGTTTCTAAACGTCCCCTTGCCCCTCCCCTCCAAATCTCCCCCCTTGCCCCTCCCCTCCAAATCTCCCCCTTGCCCCTCCCCTCCAAATCTCCCCCCTTGCCCCTCCCCTCCTAAACTCCCCCCCTTGCCCCTCCCCTCCAAATCTCCCCCCTTGCCCCTCCCCTCCAAATCTCCCCCCTTGCCCCTCCCCTCCAAATCTCCCCCCTTGCCCCTCCCCTCCAAATCTCCCCCCTTGCCCCTCCCCTCCAAATCTCCCCCCTTGCCCCTCCCCTCCAAATCTCCCCCCTTGCCCCTCCCCTCCAAATCTCCCCCCTTGCCCCTCCCCTCCAAATCTCCCCCCTTGCCCCTCCCCTCCAAATCTCCCCCCTTGCCCCTCCCCTCCAAATCTCCCCCCTTGCCCCTCCCCTCCTAAACTCCCCCCTTGCCCATCCCCTCCTAAAGTTCCCCCTTGCCCCTCCCATTCTAAACTCCCCCCCAACCCCTCCCCTTCAAATCTACCCCCCAACCATCCCTCCCAAATTCTCCCTCCTCCCACCTCCTTCTCAAAGCCGCCTCCTCCCCACTTTGTCTCCCTTCTATCTCATACCTCCACCTCCCCCAATCTTATACTTTCCTCTGCCCCCTCAAACAACCCCTCACTGTGCCTCATCCCATCACCATCAGACCTTTCGTCGTCCTCATCCTTCCTTTTCTTGTAACTCTTCTGTAATCTCTGCCACACTATCAACTGCTCTTCCTACCTCCCCCTCTCATCCTTCATCTGACCCTACCCCTCCCCTCCCCTGTCCTGCACCCGATGCTCCCCCTCTCTCCTCATTAACGGTATGGACCTCAAACATCCGGGGCCTTCGCTCAAACCTGATTGATCTCTCCATTCAGGTTGCTTCTGACAATCCAGACTTGATCTGCTTAACAGAAACTTTCCTGCTTCAAGATGTCTCTGATTCCTTAATATCTCTTCCTGGTTACTCCCTCCTCCGGTATGATAGACCTGAGCCTCGTCCTGGTGGTGGGGTGGTTATCTTTATCAAAAACTCTCTTCCTCACTCTCCTTGCACTGCCCTCTCTCCAGCCCACTCCCAGGAGTACCTCTGGCTACGGCTTCCTCTCCGCTCCCACCTTTTATTCATATGTGTTCTGTACCGTCCTCCAAACAGTGATGACTCCATTTACATTTCGCTGTCGGACAACATGGACCAACTTCTATCAACACATCCAAACTCTCTCTTCGTCATATGTGGTGACTTCAACTGTCATCATGCCAGCTGGCTGAGTGTGGGTTCATCTCTCACCAGCCATGGCACCTCAGCAAAGGACTTCTGCGACTCATTGGGACTGACACAATCTGTCAATTTTACGACCCGGATCTCAGTCAATGGAGTATCTGCTCTTCTGGACTTGGTTATGACTAACTTCCCTGCAAATGTCTACTGCTCTTCTTCTGCTCCAATCGGTTCTTCTGATCATGTGCTTGTTAAAGTGGACATCTCTCTGGCCATTCTCAGAGAGCCTCCTCAGCGCCGACAAGTCTGGCATTTCACTCAGGCTGACTGGCATGGTCTGCAAGCAGCCATCAATCATTTGGACTGGTCTCCCATCTCTACTGCCTCTGACATAAATTCTTCCTGGGAATTCTTCCAAAGCAAACTGATCTCTCTCATGCACAGATTTATCCCATCTCGTCTTCAGTTGTCTTACCCTTCCTTCCGTCCATGGTACACTGAATCTTGTGGTGAGGCAGTTGCCCTGAAACAACTTGCCTTTGCCTCTTGGAAGGCAAATCCACCTGAAGGCAATCTCGGTTCCTTCCACCAAGCTCGGAACAAGTGTGTATCTACCCTCAGGAGTGCCAGGAAGCACTATCTCTCCACACTCAAGATTTAACTCTCAAGCCGGTCTCCTTCCTCCAAGTCCTGGTGGCGTCTGGTCAAATCCATTTCTGGTGTTTGTTTCCCCTCCATCCCCTCCCTTACCTCAAATGGCTACACAGTTGACACCGCACATGACAAAGCCGAATGCATCAACTCTGTGTTTGCCTCAAAATCTTGTGTCCCAAACCCATCTCTCTCTGTTCCCACCTTTCCCAGTCGAACCCAACTGCTCCTGGACTCTGTGTCCTTCTGTCCTGACAAGGTGGAGAAGTTTTTGTCAAACCTCGACTCTGATTCTGCAACTGGACCAGACGGCATCAGCCCACGGGTCCTAAAATCCTGCTCTGCCACTCGATCTCACCCTCTCTCTGTTCTTTTCACCCTCTCTGTTGCTCAAGGTCATCTGCCAGCATCTTGGAAATCAGCAAATATTACCGCTTTACACAAAAAAGGTGCAAAAACAGATCCTTGCAACTACAGACCAATCAGCCTGCTTCCAATTATCAGCAAAGTCATGGAATCCATCATTGCTTCAGATATCAAATCCTTCCTCTTCTCCAATGGCTTGATCTCTGATCATCAATTTGGATTCAGACCAGGTCATTCTACTCTGGACATGTTGCTTCTGCTGTCTCAACAATGGATGGAGGTCCTCAATGCCAAACAGGAAATCAGAGCTGTCTCACTTGACATATCACGTGCCTTCGATACGGTCTGGCACCCAGCTCTGCTCACCAAACTCTCCTTCGATGGTATCGATGGAAATCTTCACTCATGGCTTGCGGACTTCCTCTCTGGTCGAAGGCAACATGTGGCCCTGAATGGATTTCTCTCATCTCCCCTTCCTGTTCTGGCTGGAGTTCCCCAAGGTAGTGTTCTGGGCCCTGTGCTATTTCTGGTCTTCATCAATGATCTCTCCGACTCTCTGGAAAATCCTCTCTATCTCTTTGCTGATGACTCCACTTTCTGCCGCTCCATTCCTCATCCCTCAGATCAGCAGTCTGCTGGCTCCTCACTCTCTGCAGACCTGGAAAAAAGTCAGACTGGTCAAACTATTGGAACATGTCTTTCAATCC
This sequence comes from Myxine glutinosa, assembly GCF_964187855.1. Classification (NCBI taxonomy): domain Eukaryota; kingdom Metazoa; phylum Chordata; class Myxini; order Myxiniformes; family Myxinidae; genus Myxine; species Myxine glutinosa. The sequence goes on along the minus strand of NC_136266.1, from coordinate 130,881,387 downwards.
TGACAAATCGCACACTCTTACAATGTCTCTCCGAAAGGACCGACTGGAAAACCCTCCCATCTACTTTCTCAACAATCCTCTCCAAGAAGTTCTGTCGCTCAAGCTTTTGGGTCTCACTATCTGCCATGATCTTTCTTGGGAAAACCACATTTCCAAGCTGGCCTCCAAAGCCAGTCGCCGTCTGGGCATCCTCCATCATGCGAAGTCCTTCCTTGGCACACCTGAGCTCCTCACCACATACAAGGCTTTCATCCGCAGCTCAATGGAATACTGTTCCCCCCTCTGGGCTGGTGCTCCTGTCTCACACCTAGCTCGGCTTCACGCTGTTGAAACTAAAGCTTTCAGAATCATTGGAATCTCCTGCGATGAAGTTAACTCCGAGGGCCTTTCACTCACTCACCGCAGGCAGGTTGGTGGTCTTTCTGTCTTCTACCGACTCCTCTCCGGCCTTGCTCCCCCAGCTGTCTCTGTGCTCTGTCCCCTCAATATTACTTCAGGTCGCACAAGATCTGCCTGCAACCCTCTTATGGTTAAACTGCCAAAATCTAGGCTCTCTGCTCACCTTCACTATTTCATTGCCCTTTTCTCCCGCCTCTGGAACAAACTCCCCCACTCCCTTCAATCCCACTCTTCCCTCCAGGTCTTTAAAACAGCTGTTCACCACCATCTCTTATCTTCCCCCATCCAAAACCTTGATCTTTTCTACCCCCGCTAATTCACCCCAGATACACTTCTTTTTTTTTTTTTTGGAAATTCCAACTTCTTTCCTGGAAGTCCGTGCAGTGTTCATATTGTTACAGATACGACTTTGATGGTATGGTGGGCCGAGCGGGATGGCCGCCGTATCCGTACAAGTTACCCCGATTGCACCCGGGGTTGACTAATCGCGCTATGCTGGCTCAATAAGAAAAAGAAGACACCCGGCTGGATTACAATCACACAATACGACACCAGGGATACGGTTCTCAAAGGTTGTTATTACAATTGCGGAAGGTTTAGATTACAGGGACAAGAGGGAAACATAGGAAGGTGGGCACTTAAACACACTTATATTATCCCCGGACAGACGACAGGTAAACGCGGGACAAGGCTCACTCACACGGGGTTTGATGGCCAGGAAAGCGGGTAGCGATCGCTCCAGGTGCACCTGTGCTCAGGGCAGGATCACGTACGGTGGTGTCCAGAGATGCGTGAAGGTATCACAGCGCTTGTGGGTCGCGACTTTGGTCTCAAGCTGGGGAGGTCGCTCAGCGCTCGGGAGGGTGGCGTCTTTTCCTTCCAAGCTCGGGGCGCATCTGACGTCACGTCCGGCGCGGGGCCGCGTATATCCGGCGGGGAGTCACGCCCTCGCTCGTTAGCTCCGCCCCATATGGCATCGGCCCATGGCTTCTCATTGGGTGCGGGGGTTACCGGCTCCGCCCTTGACGAGGGGCCGACAGGGAGCCCCCTTCTGGGTAACCCCGTCGAGCACATGTTCAATGGCGGCCAACCGAGCCGGAGTGAGGACGCAAAGCCGCTGTTGTTGTGGTTGTTGTTGGAGCTTGAGATGATGGGAAGAGATGCGGGGAGGTATGGGAAGGTCCTAAACTCCTACTGGTGCCATATCATCACATTCTGGTGCAACGAAGAGTCATAATTAATGGAAACAAGTCCTTAACTGACATAGATTAAGAATAACTAGCAAGATGTCCTATAATTGTCTACGTGTGGTGCGGGGGACCTGGGCACGACATTTAATGGGGGAATGAAGGGGAAGATCGGCTCTAATGGGTGTTGTTTACAGACAATGGGACTAGGGAATGGGGTAAGGGGAGAGTTGGGGAGTATCGGAGAAGATAGGGGAATATTTACAAGCGGATATGGAGGTCAAATTCCATATTCGCAACATTGCACCCTTCTCTACCCTCGGGGCGTCCCGACCCGATAAATTTTTACCTACTTTAGTGTGGCACGCAATGTAGTTCCCTCTACTATTAACTCTACCCTGAGTGCGACAGTTTTATAGATATTCACAAATGAGTAAATATGTCCCCCTGCGACGTTGCACCCTTCTCCTCTCAGAAACACACCCACAGGATAACCGAATCCGGAAAGAATCCTCAAACTAAACATACAGCCGGTAGGGAGCATTATTTACAAGACTACGCTGATATTTACACTACGATCCAGGACCTGTCTTTGGAGGAACACATGCAGATGTTATGCATAGAGAGAGCGCGCTTGCCAACATCGATACACCAACCCACGAGTGCTCTGTGGCCGACGGCCTTTAATAACGTGCAGAGCACCCTTTCCGAGCATCAACAGCACCACCCCACCACCAATCGGTGCAGTCACCATTGTTCAATGAAATAAAAATAAATTCGACAACCCCTAACCCTGCAGGTGTCTCTTGCTCTTCTTGTGGTGCACTTGGTGTTAATTATTAGTGGTTCACCTGTATGGCATAGGTGCCCCGTTGACCCATAGGTCCATCCCCGGGTGGTGCTTGGCCGCAAAAGAACTACGGTCCATTGTGGGTGGCCACCAACATTGCGGTCCATATGGTGTATCGATCCAGGCAACAAGCAGCGAAAGTGCAGGCCCACAACTGCGTAGCCAGCACCTCTCTCTCCTCTCTCTCTACCCCAAAGCCAGATCCTCGGAGGTGGGAGACAAAAGAGGCAGACAAGTGAGTAAGGTGGTAAGGGCGCAAAAGTGCACGCAATATAAGGTAATGCACACTGGGGGCACATGGGAACCAGGTGAGACAGGTACGTTCCTATCGTACGCCCCCCCCCCACCAGGTAACCTACATGGCCCCTCCCTTACCCCTTACTGTATCCACAAAACACAACACTACCCATAAACATCTACTTTACAAATCAACAAACATCCCTACTGTCTTCCCCGTTCCTCCCATAAACCAAATTCGTCTTCTCTCCCTCCTAACCAATCAAATTTGCCATTTTCAACTCTCATCAAAATTTGCCATCTCCAACTCAACATCATAATTTGCTATTACCAATTCATCATCAGTCCCTCCTAGGGAGGGAGAGATGGAATCACCCCAATGTCTCATCCACGTCGTGATGCGTCTCACAAATCCACACAGCAATTCTCATTTCCTGCACAAAACAAAGAAAACACAGGTGTGGAGTCATCATCATCACCACAGGCAAGTGGCTGCGTATGGTGCGACAGGTTCATCAATCCTAACTATTTCCTAAATGACTAACAACTTTACACTACCCGGGGTCTTTCTCCGGCCAAACCATTGGCCCTCTTACACTATGGGTTCTAAAAACCAATTCCCATTGGCCAAACTGTGGTGCTCTTCAATTTGGGGTCTCACTCCCCCGATTCATCTCCCGGTGCCCTCGCACAATTTCTGGGCTGTGGCGTGTACCTCTCCCAGTGGGCCTACCCACCTGCACACCTCCACCACTGTAGTTGCCTCCGAGCTTACCTGCTCCTTACCCTAACCTAACTACCTGGGGAAGGCCCTCTGGCTCTCTCCCCACTCGGTGCCCTCTCTGGCACTGGGCTGCCCGATCCACACCCGGGATCCTCAGGCACCCACTCACAACTACCGGCTCCCAGAGCCCACCTGCGGCCTCACCTGGCCGACATCCTCACAGTGGTGGAGTGCCCAACCAACTACACACACTAACAGGCTACACGCCCAGCCATTTCCACAACACTAATGCACCCATTCACAACACCATTCTGCAACCGCACCACAAATGCCAATATCCAACCACAATTTACCTGCACCCTCTACCTAACACTTACACTACCCGCCCCGGGTATCCGTGATAGGGGTCCACTCTTCCCCCATCCACACCTTCGCACCATGCACACCACTCCGTACCACTTACTCCAACTCTCTCCACACACCTGTACTTGCACACCTGTGCTCTCACACCTGGTGCCACCTGCACCCTTCTCTCCCCAAGCGCATTCGCGCTGATCCACAACACTCACTACTCATACACTGCTCCACACACCTGTCCAGATGCACACCTGTGCAATCACACCTGTTCAATTCTCACACACACGGCATCATCTCAGCTAACTACTCCCTTCTGAAACTTGCGCTTCCCAGTCGTCCCTTTAAACTATTGCGCTCCCTCGTCATTATCATCCATACTAATCTACCTGCGTCCCCACTACAGGTATCAGTCACTAACTAAACTTAACGTTACCTACTGTCATCTTCGCTAGATCCCTATCAATATCCTAACCCACCCGGGCTAGTTTTCACTGCCATACACCCCATAAACTATTGCTCCTTTGCCCCCCTGTGAGGGATGGTGGATTTGCCATCCCACCACATCGGGGGTCTCTCACTATCAATTTTGTTCGTCCAATTGCAACAAATTAAAAATTTGGCCAATCACTGCCCATCATCTGCCAATCACTACTGCCAATCCCTTGCCAATCATCAAATTTTGTTTTTCTCTAATTTTGGGTCCAAAACACTAACCTCATCACCCAGTCGACTCACTAATACCTCTCGGTGCGCCAATTCCTGTCCAAAGCCCGGCTTCGTAAAGCCAAGCAATGGATGCTGGTTGTTTTGTGCCAGCGGCTGGATGCGTCCGGCACTCGGTGCAGGGACGGGGGCTTACCCGGGCCGAGATCCCACGCACCACCTCGGCGTGGAGCCATCCAATGTCCCGATCTCGACCTGCCGGCACGTCTCAACAAAACGTGGTCGCCATAACGACCCTTCCTATCGGGCTGCCCGCTCCGCCTAGTGGAGCACGGACGCGGCCGTTCAAAGCGAGGCCCGGCACGCACCGAGGGCCTGCTTCGGCTAAAAGTCGCTCTAACCTCTAACCCGTTTAATGTCGATGCTTCACCTGCATGCTTACACCCCGAAGCCCGTTCCTTGCTCACACATCCAGCCGTGCTCATGCTCCTCGTACCTTTCCTTACACACCCAGGCACACCCATTCCACTCACAGCCTTGGTCACACACCTGACCACCGAACACTTTGGCACACATTCGTTGCTCGCACACCTCACCAATACACCGCTTCGCACCCCCTCCTCTGTCACCTCCTCTGTGACAATCACAGGTGTGCCCTCATTCGCACACCCAACCACGTGCCTCACCACCAACTCCAGCGTGCATTCCCACTCACGCTCTACCATTCCAGGTGTGCATCCTTCCATCCCAGGTGTACATCCTCGCTCACCTGTCACAACTAATTCACGCTCCATGTCACTCTCACTACTTTCACCTCCATTCCTGACAGCGCACTCACCCTTACTCTTGACAGCGCAGTCTTTCCCCATGCACCTGTCCGTCACACACCTTTCTCGCGCACACTCTCCCGTTACACCCTCTGTAACACTCACCACAGGTGGACACTCTTCCTTACTTCTGACAGCGCACTCTTTCCTCATGCACCTGTCCGTCACACACCTTTCTCGCGCACACTCCTGCGCACACTCTCCCGTCACACCCTCTGTAACACTCACCACACCACGCTTCCATGTGCTCCCTCGCACACGCGCTACGACCGACTCACTCCCGCCAGCACACTCACTCCTTGGCACGCACTTTTTCCTCACACACCCCAGAGTCGGACTTTCTTGCACACCTCCATTTTCGCACACCAGACCTGTCGCACACTTCACCAACGGCCTCTCACGAACACCCGGGTCTATCTCGACCCCCAAGCTTCTTAAATCCCCTGGCGCATCATACGCACGACCATATTGGTCACCACTTACACCGGGTCCTCTTCCTCTTCGCTTCTCCTCCATCACCTGCGAATCCCTCATCCGGTTAATGAGCACATCATCACGATCCAAACACAGACTTTGGACCAATTCTTTTATCTCCTCTTTTATCTCTTTCTTATCCCCTCTCCGTCGCTTCTTAATTTCGCTCATCCCTTCTTCCACTTCTTCTAATTTGTGCTTCACCTCTTTTATTCCCCGGTACGTCTCCTCAAGCTCGTCCTCCAAGGCTACCTTGACCGTTTCCATGTGCGTCCTCACCTGCCGGTCCTTCGTCTCCATTACCTCTATCACCTCGTCCAACCTCGTTGTCAGTCCCTCACGTACCATCTGACATTCCCTCTTCGTCGCTATCAAGTCGTCTTTTAGTTCTTTCTGTGTCACTTTTAACCCTCCTAATACCGCAGTGTTCCTTTGAACCTGCTCCGTTAGTTCTTTTTGTCCCTCCGTCAGCTGTTCCACCTCCTGCGTCAGGACCTCTATGCCCCCCTGTAACTTTACAGTCCCCTTTCTCACCTCCTTCTCCATGTGCTCCCTACAGTGCCTCACCTCCTCGCGCACTCCTCCGACCTCCTCACTCACTCCTCTTCTGATCTGCTCTCCCATCACTTGCATCTCCTGCCCAGATGCCACCCTCATCTGCTCCATTTCCTCCCTGTGAGCATCCAGTTTGGTTTCTACCCCCATTCTGACCCCCTCTATCTGCTGCCCCATTTGGTTAACTTCCCTTTCCGCTTGGTCCCTCATGTCCCTCAATTTGCCTTCCATACTGTTTTCTAACCCCTCTAACCCATTTTTCACTCCCTCTATCTGATTCTCCTGGGCAGCCATTCTGTTTTCTACCCCCATTAACCCATTTTTCACTTCTTTTATCCCGTTGTCTAACCCCTCAAAATTATTGTCTAACTTCTCAATTTTCTTGTCTAACTCCTCAAAATTATTGTCTAACTTCTCACTGGTACCCCTCGCTTCGTCCCTCATTACCCCCATTTGGTTTCCCATTACCCCCAATCGCTCACTCAATCGCTCACCCAATCGCTTTCTATCAGCCCTCATTTGCTCACAATTCTGGGCCATAAGGGCCTTCATTTGTATCCAAAACGAGTTCAAATCCATCGGGGGCGCTGCCACGGTCGCTGGCGCGGTGATCAGCGAGGCGCCATTTTGCGCGCCCGCTTCTTCGTGCGTGACGGCGCTATTTTGCGAACCTGCCGCCCTCACTGCTTCGCTCTCCTCCTGTCCCTCATTTTGGTCCTGGATCGACCCTACCTCACTCTCCCCTACCGGACCCCAGCCGTCTTGATCCGCCATAGCGCGACTTGCAAAATTCGAGTTTCGTAAAACAAAACAAATTTCGGCCGCTCCAAATTTTGACCAAATTTTTTTTTTTTTCCTCTATTCGTTTTTTTTTTCTCTTCAAAATTTGGTCGGGCCTCGAATCTCACTCCCGACACCAATTGTTACAGATACGACTTTGATGGTATGGTGGGCCGAGCGGGATGGCCGCCGTATCCGTACAAGTTACCCCGATTGCACCCGGGGTTGACTAATCGCGCTATGCTGGCTCAATAAGAAAAAGAAGACACCCGGCTGGATTACAATCACACAATACGACACCAGGGATACGGTTCTCAAAGGTTGTTATTACAATTGCGGAAGGTTTAGATTACAGGGACAAGAGGGAAACATAGGAAGGTGGGCACTTAAACACACTTATATTATCCCCGGACAGACGACAGGTAAACGCGGGACAAGGCTCACTCACACGGGGTTTGATGGCCAGGAAAGCGGGTAGCGATCGCTCCAGGTGCACCTGTGCTCAGGGCAGGATCACGTACGGTGGTGTCCAGAGATGCGTGAAGGTATCACAGCGCTTGTGGGTCGCGACTTTGGTCTCAAGCTGGGGAGGTCGCTCAGCGCTCGGGAGGGTGGCGTCTTTTCCTTCCAAGCTCGGGGCGCATCTGACGTCACGTCCGGCGCGGGGCCGCGTATATCCGGCGGGGAGTCACGCCCTCGCTCGTTAGCTCCGCCCCATATGGCATCGGCCCATGGCTTCTCATTGGGTGCGGGGGTTACCGGCTCCGCCCTTGACGAGGGGCCGACAGGGAGCCCCCTTCTGGGTAACCCCGTCGAGCACATGTTCAATGGCGGCCAACCGAGCCGGAGTGAGGACGCAAAGCCGCTGTTGTTGTGGTTGTTGTTGGAGCTTGAGATGATGGGAAGAGATGCGGGGAGGTATGGGAAGGTCCTAAACTCCTACTGGTGCCATATCATCACATTCTGGTGCAACGAAGAGTCATAATTAATGGAAACAAGTCCTTAACTGACATAGATTAAGAATAACTAGCAAGATGTCCTATAATTGTCTACGTGTGGTGCGGGGGACCTGGGCACGACATTTAATGGGGGAATGAAGGGGAAGATCGGCTCTAATGGGTGTTGTTTACAGACAATGGGACTAGGGAATGGGGTAAGGGGAGAGTTGGGGAGTATCGGAGAAGATAGGGGAATATTTACAAGCGGATATGGAGGTCAAATTCCATATTCGCAACAATATGTTTTATACCTCTCCCACCTACCCCGAAGCCCTCCCCCTCCCACATTTCTCCCGATGTCCCTGCTCTCAAATGTTGTGTTTGTGTCCTTGCCCCTCTCTCCCCATCTTGTCTGCTGCTCCCCTTGTTTTTTGTGTTTTGTGTGTCGGTTTGTCCTTTTGTGTGATTAATGTTAGCTCTTTCACGAGCCTCGATCTTGTATACAAAAAAAATAATAAATACATTTTTGTCATATATTTTTAGCACATATAAACTATATAGTTTGTGGTTCTATTATGCATATTCTAACCATATTGATATAGACCAGTTGAGTTCAGGTTCCCTGGAACCTCTCTAGTTTTTTAATTATCTTTAAAATGATTATTTTATTGAAATTGAAGAATTATTCGTGAACACTGTGTGGGCTATCACGTTGTATGTAGCAATCGATCTTAGGAATAGCTTTAATAGCTCTTACCTGTGAACTAAACAATTTTTGTTTACTTTATTTCTTTGTTTTCACACAGATTCATATGATTTCTACTTTCCTTACATCTACTCCTGCATCTCCCTGTTTGGAGTGTTGCTGCTGCTTTGTGAGTAAATGTGCTCCATCATTATTCTGAGTCAGTGTTGCAGCATACCACAGTGGGGGAGGGTGGATAGGAAGGGGGGATGCGAGAAATTTATCAGGGGTAAAGCGACTTTCAGGCCACCTGTAGAATAATACACCTATTGATTGAACGAGCTGTTAATACATTAGTTTTGATAGTTTGAGGGTTACCTCAAAAGTAATACATACCCCTGTTTTGTTTCTCAAAATTATTTATTGTTAATTGAAACAGCTTCTTCACAGACATGCGTGTCGATTTATTGAATGTGCAAGTCGTCTTTTTTCATGTAAACCCTCTGTTGAATAATTCCATTTTTGCAGGCACATTTACTAAGAAGGAGCCATCACTTTTGAGTTGACCATTGGCAATGAGGGATCGTTCTAGTAATGTAATTTGATTGAATCAAAGCTTGACATCGTAGCTAGTAGATTATTTTCCATGCTCATGAGTTCCGTAAGTAGGAAACGTCATTTGTTGATTGTATACATGACTGAGCAATTGTTACATTCTGACATTGAAAAAGCAATATATCGATATGCAAGTTGTAAGCAATAGAGCAGGGAGGGTGGTCATAGATATACAGCCAAATATGGCTCCACGGCATTATATATTCTGTCATTTGAAGCGTCACCTCAGTGGTCGCCAAATTTGAATATTACAGACTTTTTTTTTTTTTTTTTTTTTTTTTTTTTTGTATACAAGATCGAGGCTCGTGAAAGAGCGACTTGGCATTTAATATGGAATATTTTTTTTGTGGGGGTGAACTTACTTTTCAACATGACTTAGAACCAAAAGTTCATTGGAATTATGTTTAAATTATTCTAGATTTTGTTAATGTGACCTTTAAAAGTAACAAAAACCACATTTGACATTTTGAAGCAAATAAATTGATCCTTGAAAGTGATGTAAACTGATATCGAACTCAATTCACGTACAGTACTGTGTTAAACTTCTGTACGTTTTCCAGAAGTATCTCTTTATTTTGCACATTAGCCAAAAAAAAATTCAACAAAAACAAAAGATAAATTATGACTGGGATTACAGACAGTAAAATTACAGTTCAGTACTTCGTGTAACCCCCACGAGCATTCAGGAGAGCACGTACACGTCGAGGCATGCTGTTCACGAGATTTGCCAAGGTTTGGACAGGAATCGCTTGCCATGCAGTGACAATAGCCTGCTGCAATTCACACACAGAGGTCAGCTGCTGGTCCAGTGTTGTCGATTTGACGCGTTAATTCTGCCCACAAGTTCTCTATCGGATTCATATCCGGGGACATGGCAGGCCACTCCATATGCTCTACACCACGGTCAGCAAGAAAGTGTTGGATCATGCGAGCACGATGAGGCCGTGCATTGTCATCTTGGAAGACAAAGTTTCCTCGAAAGGCTGCACGAGCAAATGGAAGCAATGTTTCTTCCAGAATGACCCTGTACTTGAACTGGTTCAGGTTTCCATTCAGAACAACCAGGTCAGTTTTGCCCCCTGCATGAAAAGCAGCCCAAACGGTCACCCCACCACCTCCAGCTTGGACTCTTGGCACTATACAATCTTCGTTGTGGGCTTCATGCACTTGTCTGTGCACTCGGACGCGGCCATCTTGACGATAGACCAGAAATCTAGACTCGTCACTGAAGGTCACGTGATTCCAGTGTCCTGGCTGCCATTGACGGTGCTCTCTGGCCCACTGCAATCGGCGCTGGCTGTGTTGTCTGGTCAGGCGTGGCTTTCTCAGGGGACGCCTGGCACAATAGCCTGCTTGAACCAGTCGTTGGTTGACTAGCCTTCTGGATACAGGCACATTTGTCAGTTGCTGCCACTCAGCCCTAAGCCGATTAGCTGACTTGGTACGGCCATTGCGGACTAACCGGTGCAGCTGGCGATCATCCCTCCTTGTGGTTCTGCGTGGACGTCCTGGCCTCGGTATTGGAGTAGGGACACCCCTCTGAGCATTTCGTTTCAGGATCTTTGACACCTGACCTTGAGTGATGCCATACTGCCGAGCAATAGCACGCTGTTTCATGCCAGAATTTCGTAAAGCCACCACTCCATGACAAACAGCATAGTCAAGTTGACAGACCATCTCCAGAGGAAGCGGCAATAACTTTTGTAGACGTGCAGCAGTTGTTTTCCACTAATACAGAACGCAACAACCCTTATTTACCCGATTGTGAAGCCAGTCGTCAAATGTACCTGTCCTTACATTTTGTCACGCCACCTATGATATGATCCTGTTATTGACTTCTTGCTGCGAAAGACAATCAGTGACATGGTTCTTTCAACAAAGACATCACTGAAGGGTAAAAGAAACTCACAAGATTGGTATACTGAGTTCAGAAAGTAAACCCAAGTCAAGAAAAAAAAAATATTCCATATTAAATGCCAAGTCTGTATAAAGCATTCGGCTAAATATTGTCCTTTTGTGAGATCTAATGGGTAACATGGATTGTTGACCACAGGAGAGTCCAAGTTATTACACGGGCATTGTAATTTATACCAAAGCATTATTCTGTATCCCATACATGTTTACACGTGCCATTGTGAAACATCTAATGCACTTTTTAGCTGCGACGAGCAGCTCTATGAGAGGACCGCGTTGTTGTTGTTGTTGGGGTGTCTTTTTGAATCGCGCATGCGCATACACTCGGACGTGCGTTGGTATGAGGTAAGAACATCGCGGACTAAAATCGCGATTTTTTTGAAGAAACCAGAATAAATTTAGCAACAAAGACAACATTCCTCATGATTCTACACGTCACAACTGGTGACCACACTGTGGTCATTTTTCTCTTGTTTTTTCCTTTGACATGTTGCAGGTCTATAATAGCTCCACGTTGCTGTCGTTGGGGTTCTTGTTGGGGGGGTCAATTTTTTTGAAATGTCCACATTTTGATCAGACACCACACCCACATCTGTCGCTTGACTCCTCCCACCATATTGCTGATGAAATGATATGGCCGCCATATTGTTTTTCCCTTATGTGCACTGAAAAGTATTCAATCGCAAGTTCCCTAATGCCTCGGTCACAAATGGCCTGCGGCGTGTTGGCGGCGGACTTAAGTCCCCAAAATTGCCATAACCGTGCGGTGGCCGCACGGTAGATACAGTAGCCGTGAGGCGATCTCAAGGTTTTTTGCTCGTCGCAGGGGCTTACGATTTTTTCAATTTGACATTAAGCTTTTTTTCGGAAATCGCTAGGCCGTAGGCCGCAACCCCACCGCATGTAGTATCGCAAGGTCACTGTACGGTTGCCGTGAGGTGACCTTGAGGTCACCTCACGGTTTTTACCCTGTCTGGTGTGCCTAGAAAATTGTACGGCAGCCGCAATAACCGTGAGGCCTCCTTACTGTCACCTCACGGTGGTCTTGCGGCCTCCGTGAAATGGCCGTATGATGTTCTAAATATCGTACGGCGGCCGTGCAGTGACTTTAGTGCTGCCGTACGATGGCCTAACGGCAACCGTGAGTTGGCGGCCGCCGTACGATCATCTTTCTGAAGAGGTATATATTGCCTGGTGTGACACTAGCCAGATCGTCAAGATGGCGTTGATTCCACCACAGAGACTGCGCCTGGCACACCTGAGATTACGACTGAGGCAGATCGGCCGCCGGCAGGAAGAAATTATAGTAGCTATAGTACTGTTAGAAGAAGAGCGGGCCCGTCAGGAGAGAAGTAGACGAATGGTGTGGGTGAAGCCCTGGTTGTTGCGGCGTTCCACCCTGGGACACTACGACACCCTGATGCAGGAACTCGTCAAGATGGCCTTGCGGTCGCCGTGAGGGCGCCTCGCAGTTCGCCATGCGGTCTCCTCACGCATTTTGATTTCATGACTTTTACGATTGCCCCGTAACATTTGTGAACACTGCTGCCGCAGCCCGCAAAGCCGTACGATTTGTAAAAATCCCATCTACAAACCGCAGACCGCAGAACCGTGCGGCGGCAGCATCATATGTGACTAAGGCATAACTGAAACTGAAGTGCTTTGAGTCATAAGCACAGCCAACTGCATGAGCTAAGGTGACATGATTGCTTACGCTCTTTCACCTACCTCATTCTCATCCACCCTCTCTGAAAAAATGTCCACTTCTCCCTTCGTTGACCTCCACACCCCTTCCGACCTCACTGACTACTACAACCACACTCTCTCCTCCTGCCTTGACCGGCTTGCGCCTGTAAAAACCAAAACAGTTTCTTTCACCCATTCTGCTCCCTGGTTTACCCCTGAACTCCGCCTGATGAAAACTCGTGCTCGCCAACTTGAAAGACTCCGCAATAAAACAGGTCTTACAGTTCACTCCCAAGCCTACAAGGACCACCTACAACATTACAAAGATACCCTCTCCCGCACCCGCTCCGCCTACTACTCTCAAATTATCCACTTTGGCTCTAGAAACCCAAAAGCACTCTTCTCTACAATAAACAAACTCCTCAGCCCCCTGGACACCACCACCCAGTCATTCACAGTAGACAACTGCATCTCCTTCCTCTCTTTCTTCCAACGCAAAATTGACAACATCTACAACAGCTTGACCACCGCCGCACCCGCTCCCCCTCCAACCACCTGCCCCCCCTTGTCCTGCCATCCCCTGTCTCGGTTCTCCCCAATCTCCCCTACTGACCTCTCTGTACTCCTCATAGGAATGAAAACTGCCACCTGCACTCTTGACCCCATCCCCTCCAGCTTTGTCAAGGCCTCCCTCCCTGCTCTCTCTCCACTTATCATTGCAACAATAAACTCCTCCCTGTCTACAGGCATCGTCCCACCTTCCCTCAAAATTGCTGCTGTTACCCCCATTCTAAAAAAACCTGGTCTAAACCCTGACACCCTAAACAACTTCAGACCCATCTCCAACCTACCCTTTCTGTCAAAAGTTTTGGAACGCGCTGTAGCCACTCAACTCAAACATCACCTCTCTGCCAATAACCTGTATGAAACATTCCAATCCGGATTCCGCTCCAACCACAGTACTGAAACTGCTCTCCTCAAAATCACCAACGACCTTCTCCTCTCCTCTGACGCTGGCAACCTCAACATTCTCGTCCTCCTCGACCTCAGCGCTGCCTTTGACACCATCGATCACACCATCCTCCTCACCCCACTTGAATCCACCTTTAACGTTACCGGCACTGCCCTCTCTTGGATTAAATCATACCTCTCTGACAGACGCCAGTTCATCTCCATCAATAACTGCAAATCCCCCACTGCTCCCCTCCCCCAAGGTGTCCCCCAAGGTTCAGTTCTTGGCCCCCTCCTCTTCATCCTTTACCTGTCCCCCCTCGGTCACTTAATCCGCCGTCATGGTCTCCAATTCCACTGCTTCGCCGATGACATCCAGCTTTTCATCTCCACCAAGTCCGTCTCCACCGACACCCACTCTATCCTGACAAACTGCATCACTGAAATAAAATCCTGGCTTCAAATCAACTTCCTCAAGCTTAACTGTGATAAATCTGAAATAATCATCATTGGCCCAAAAACGCTCACAAAATCCACCCATAACTTTGCCCTCAACATCGACGGTATCCCAGTATCCACCTCCCCTCACATCCGGAATCTTGGCGTCATCTTTGACCAAACCCTCTCCTTCGACAAATACACTAAACAGATCACAAAGTCAGCCTTCTTTCACCTGAAAAACATTGCCCGTCTCCGCTCATCCCTCTCCTCCACGGCTGCAGAAACCCTCATCCACGCCTTCATCACCTCCCGTCTGGACTACTGTAATAGCCTCCTCCATGGTTCACCCTCTAAAATCACCAATAAACTCCAATACATTCAGAACTCCGCTGCCCGTCTACTCACCCATTCCCGGACCCGTGACCACATCACCCCCGTCCTTTACAAGCTTCACTGGCTCCCCATCCCCCAGAGAATCCAGTACAAAATCCTCCTCTTGAAATACAAAGCCCTCCATAACCTGGCCCCATCCTACCTGGCTGACCTCCTCTCCAGACACACTCCCACCCGCAACCTCCGCTCTGCTGGTACCAACCTCCTGACCCCCTCCATCCGGACCAAATTCAGATCCTGGGGGGACAGGGCCTTCTCCATCGCTGCTCCCACCCTCTGGAACTCACTACCTCACACCATCAGAGACTCCTCCTCACTCACCACATTCAAAACATCACTAAAGACCCACCTGTTCAACACTGCATTCAACATTCAACCCACAGCATTTAACCCCTGACTATCTCTTCTCCTTCTCCCTCCTTTTGCTTTAAATATTTCCCTATTGATTCTTGTCTTTTTGCAATTGTTGTTTTCATGTATTGTTATGCATTATGTTTTCCACTCTGTCAAAGTGCCTTTGGGCTTCTTGAAAAGCACTATACAAAATAAATGAATTATTATTATTATTATTAACTGTGTATGAATGATGAGCAGTTGATTGCCTGTTCCAAAGTTTCCAAAGTAAAAAGACATTCCAAAGTTTGTCAGACAACCAGATTGTCATTCTTTAATTATTACTTGCAAAGTCGAAGATTTTTCAGGTATATTAGTCGGTTGCGTTTGTGGTTCTGTCTGTCTATCTGTCTTCTGTCTGTCTGTTTGTTACTTGCAAAATCGAAGATTTTAAAAGTGTATTTGTCGGTTCCGTTTGTGGTTCTGTCTATCTGTTTGTCACCAGCCTACAGGTCACAATTCTAAACCGATCGTCACGAAAGTTCACCAAGTTGTATAAGTCGTCCCAATTGAGAAGCCTATTGATTTTGAGGTCAAAGGTCATCTGGAGGTCAAATTTCTAAAATCGCCATTTTAAATCCGATTGACTTGAAAATTGAATAGCATTTGTATAACAAGTCACTAAATTGGGAAATGAACTATTTTTGAGGTCAAATGGTCAAAGGTCAACTCAAGGTCAAACTTCCAAAATCATCACTTTTTATCTGAAAAAACCCGTCATTTTTCATCCGATTGACTTGAAAATTGAACAGCATTTGCACATTGAGTCACTAAATAGGGAAACCAACTATTTTTGAGGTCAAAAGGCTAAAGGTCAACTCAAGGTCAACCTTCCAAAATCATAATTTTCATCTGAAAAATCGTCAATTTTCTGCCTATTGACCCGAGCTTTGAACAAGATTGTCAATTTTAATCTTGATGAAATGGACAATTTGCTGTATCAATGGAATTTTTTTTTCTTGGGGGGGGGGGGGGGTGGGGGTATTTCGCAAGTATCATGCTTCGCATGACGTCTTCTTATTACTTGCAAAATCGAAGATTTTTCAGGTATATTGGTCGGTTGCGTTTGTGGTTCTGTCTGTCTGTTTGTTTGTGTTTGTCACCGGCCTACAGGTCACAATTCTAAACCGATCGTCACAAAACTTTACGAAGTTGTATAGGTCGTCCCGATTGAGAAGCCTATTGATTTTGAGGTCAAAGGTCATCTGGAGGTCAAATTTCTAAAATCGCCATTTTAAAACCGATTGACTTGAAAATTGAACAGCATTTGCATATCGAGTCACTAAATTGAGAAACATACTATTTTTGAGGTCAAAAGATCAAAGGTCAACTCGAGATCAAATTTTAAAAATCATCAATTTTCATCTAAAAAGCCGTCAATTCTCAACCGATTGAGTTGAAAATTGAACAGCATTTGCATATCGAGTCACTAAATTGGGAAACATACTATTTTTGAGGTCAAAGGTCAACTCAAGGTCAAACTTCCAAAATCATCACTTTTCATCTGAAAAACCGTCAATTTTCATCCGATTGACTTGAAAATTGAACAGCATTTGCACTTTGTCACTAAATAGGGAAACCAACTATTTTTAGGTCAAAAGGTCAAAGGTCAACTCAAGGTCAACCTTCCAAAATCATCATTTTTCAGATCCGGTTCCAGATCTGGCTAATCAGCGGGATATAGAATGTAAACGGTTCAGCCTGGTGGAGGTATGTGCTCTACCGAGTGCCGTTCTAGTTGTTGTTGTTTTTACATTGTTTGAGGACCATTTGCAGAAATCACATTCAAGACAAAGGCACTTGTAGGTGTACTTTTACATGAATTATAAAGGACATTAGTAGATGGAGAAATGCACATGTATGACGTATTAATCTCCATCATGAGCTAGTGGTTCAGATGTCATGGCTGTGTAGTGTAGAGGTATGCACACTACCTTTTGAGCTGTCTAGCCTGGGTTTGAATCCTGACCCACCTATAAACTGACATCCCAGTGTTTGTTTTTGTGTGCACCATCAGTGTGTGTGTGTGTGTGTGTGTGTGTGTGTGTGTGTGTGTGTGTGTGTGTGTGTGTGTGTGTGTGTGTGTGTGTGTGTGTGTGTGTGTGTGTGTGTGTGTGCGCCATCGATCAGAATGACATTAAGCCGGATGACTCATCTGTGAGCACCTTTTGTTGGTGGTCATTAAAGTGGGTGAGTTATCGCCAGCATTGAACAATGAACAAATTACAAATCCTTACCCTGACTCTCTTTCCAACGCTTCCTTGGCAAGCTTGGTGAATATGCCAATACCCTGAACATGAGTTTTCAGAGGTCTTCGTTCAGCAGTGGGTTCACAACATGATGATCATTATGAGGGTTCACAACAATTTGAGTTTACCTTTTTTTTTTTTTTCTTTGCATGTCATTACAATCCACACTTTTTCTCAATTTAAATGTTTTTGATGCTCACTCACTTACTATAATAGGAATTCCCTTTTCAAGGAACTTCGACGCTGGAGGAGGCCATTCGGCCCATCAAAGTCTGCGCTGCTGTTACCAACCTACATCTGTTTGTCCATTCTCTATCCTTTTAAAATGCTTAGCGTCGAGCAAGGAAGCATCACGTACCGTTTTAAATTGGTATAAATCTGCCAGCGATTGAACCACCGACCTCCCAGATTCAGAGCGGACGCTGTAACCATAACACCACCAGGGCTGTTTTTTGTTTGTTTTCACGAAGTTTCAAATATTCACGAAGGTCATGATAACCCCTTCAAAAGCAATGAATAGCACTTTGTTGAATGTGGAACAATATGTCACAGAGCAGAGATGCAACATTTGTATTAGATGTTTGCATCATTGTGTGCTCCACAGTACCACCATTTAATACACTACTGATATTTGTCAAAAGTTACCATAAAATAATGTCAGCAACTTTCTGACCTCACTCTATATGCTTGAATTGTGTTGCTTTCTTTCTTCTAATCTTGAATGAATGGCTTCGTCAATCTGCAGCCAATCGTCCGTGTAGTACTACTACTACTACTTTAACAGCCCTAATTATTTCCAACTTCCAGTGGTGTCTGCCAGGTTTTTTGGCCAAAGTCTTTCACTAACTGGCTAGCCACACCTGATGCTCATTTTAAGGTGGAAATCATTTGTAATTTATTCAGGGTGCTGACGATAACTCACCTCCTCTTCGCGAAGGACACCATGTTATCTTTAACTTCCACCAACGATCATTGCTGGCAAATTTCGGACGGATGGCGCACACTTCGATCTGTCACCCTGCATGCGAAACCCCAGGGTGACAGTTTATAGCTGGGTCGAGATTTTAACAAATGCTAAAAGGCGAGTGCGCATACATCCAAGTTCTTCTGCTAGCCAATCGTGGACCTACCTCCTGTAAAAGACTCAAAACAAATTTAGCCTCTTTACTCTTTCACAACCAGGGTTGGCGTCAGGAAGGGCATCCGGCCATAAAAACATTGCCTCAAACAGGGAACCATGATTGTCATGGGGCCCGCAAGGCTAACCCCCGCTCTAGCAGGGAAAATGGCCTTAAAACGATCATTCATTCACTCTTTCACAACCAATGAACATGCATCCTATCTACCATTTGCTCTTTGTATAACAGCCCTTCTACCAAGGAGCATTACCAATTGTGCGTGATGTACCTTCTCATTTTGCAGTATGCACTCCTCTCGGCTTGGCCAAGATGTTCGGTGTTACGGGAAAATTGCTTGTGAAACCAACAGTAAGTCGATACCACTTGTCTTTTGAAGGGTGATTGTTTGCTGATGATAAATGTGGGTTTTTGACCTTTGGAGGCAGCCATGATGGATTGATGGGGTTTTTTATGTTCATTTTTAATGTTCATTTTTATTTTTGAAAAGTATCCTCTGCATTAACCCGCAAGCCACAAAATTTCAAACAACTGTATGAACCTTGAGCTGTCACGGTGATACATTAAACACTATAGTTTAACCGCTTTTACTTTAAAGGTGAAGTTTATTGCTTAAAATGATTTAAACCTTTCTTTTGAAAACCGAAAAAAGCACTAATTTGATGGACATTTTTACCCGAACTTAACGTTGTTGTTATTTTGTATACATAGTTGAGGCTCATGGAAGAGCTAGTACCTGTACACTGAAAGGATAAGGATGTAACAGGCCAAAATGAACAGCAGAGATAGGGGAAACGCCAACAGCAGAGCCGAAGGCCAAAACACACACACACACACACACACACACACACACTGAGAGAGAGACTGAGAGAGAGAGAGAGAGACAGAGAGAGAGACAGAGAGAGAGACAGAGAGAGAGACAGAGAGAGAGACAGAGAGAGAGACAGAGAGAGAGACAGAGAGAGAGACAGAGAGAGAGACTGAGAGAGAGAGACAGACTGAGTGAGAGAGAGAGAGACTGAGAGAGAGAGACTGACAATTAATGGGTGTGGGAGAAATGGAGGAGAGGAGAGGAAGGATACAGGGTGGACAAGATGGATACAGAAGGAAACTCTCAGGAGTGAAAACTGTAAATTTGAAAGGAGGAGGGATTGAGGTGGGGTTGAGCGGTGAGGTTAACGAGGGTAGAAAATAACATGGTTTTGGATTGGGCATGATCTGAGGTGGTAGTAAACAGTTGTCTGTCTTGAAGACCTGGAAGAAAGAATGAGATTGAAGAGAATGTGCAAGTTGGTTCCATTGGTGGGGGGAAAAAGCCCATCAAAGCCTGTGTGTTGGTTGCATTGCTAAGTGCAGTTAATGATTGAAGTTCCTTTTTTTAAGTTATGCTATTTCTGTGTTATCCATTTGGAATTTGTTACTTGCAGACAGCAGTTTACTTTGTGTTGGTTATCAAGATCGGTTATTAATCTTGAATTATTTGAAGGCCATGATTGTTGTGTGGACTTTGCAGCTCCTTGAGGACGTGACTGAACAGATCTATTGCTGCAGGCTCGACGAGGCAGCAACCCAGCGGCAGCAGCAAGGCGAGCCTTCATTGCCATCTTCCATCACTGTTGTGTACACCTCATTTAAATAATACCTTTTCTTGATAATCTTCTTTTGTATGCAGCACATGGCTGCAGGTAGCATCATTTTTCTAGGGGGGAGACTGTGCTGCTGTCTCTAGATACGATGGAATGAAAAGTTGCTGTTGCTTTTCGTTGTTGTAACTCATGCGCCAACATTTTTATTTTGCTGGTTTGTGTAAAAAATGTCATAAAGTATTGTGGTACCATAATCGTCTTATCTGTTGATTGCTTCTTTTTTATTTTTATGGTGGGTGGACGTTACGTTTTCACCCGTGTCTGTCTTGTCTGACTGCTTCTGTGAGCAGGATATCTCAAAAAGTTGGGAATGCATTTGGATGACATTTGGTGGACAGGTTGGGTGTGTGATGAGGAAAAATTTATTTGATTTTGGTGAAGATCCAAATCCGAGTTTTATTTTTTTAAGCGATTCTTCACCATTCAGAGATGGGGCCAAAAGGATACATATCATAACATTTCAAAGGTTGGATGACAGAAACAAACCAATTCGATTTTGGTGCAGATACGGCCTATCAGTGGGATACAAAACGTAAACGGTTCAGCCTGGCAGAGGTATGTGCTCTGCATACCTCTGCTGTTCTAGTTTGGTAATTGGTTAGCGGTTAAATATTTGCTTCTCTCATGTATTTACTCTTCATCTGTAACTAGTGATAAAGTACATACATTCTTCGACGTTTTTTGAGCGAGTGCTTAGCTTCTTCTTTTTTTTCCTTTTTTGGGGGGGAATTTTTCAAAAAAAAAAAATTTGTCTCCTTTTATTGGAGAGCTTGAGGCTTCAATTAATTTATGCAAGTTAAAGTTTACATGAAGGAGAAGGTGATTATAGACCAATGAAATGTCCATCAGGTGGGGGTGAGGGGTTATCAATTGTATATAAAAACGAGTGACGCACTGTGGTCACAACTGTGACAAAATCCGGTAATGGGCCGATTGGAAAACACGCATTTACGACACTCTTAAAAGAGGAATAGTGCGATTGGGAAACACATTTAATGCGCTATTCAAAAAATTAACTCCCACACCTCCTATCCATGTCACCCTCCACACGGTTATATCAGAATGAGCTGATTCATCAGACAGTCACGAATTGTTTAACCCCAATATGGGGCTGTTCAAAAATGACATAACGCTTTATTTTCTTATTTTGCATAACGTAACGCCTGATTACTATGCGTGCTGACAGGCTTGATTAAACTTTATTATTCGACGTATGATTAGATTTTTCGGGGTCCCTCACCGTCAAATAACACTCAACCCAAGCAAAGCCAATGGAAATCTGATGCAACAAACCTTGGCAGTGTATTGGCCGTTGGCGGTAGGTCGGGAAGCAGAGGCCTACAGGCTTAATATGTTAGGCCCACCATTAAACCTTGATGGTCACTATATCATTTCATCTGGGTTCTATGATAGGTGGAGTCAAGCGACAGTTGTGGGTGTGGTCTGGCAGCTATCTGACTAAAAGGTGCACATTTCAAAAATCGACCTCCCAACACAACAACAACAACAACAACAACAGAGGCTTTTTGTAGGCTTGTGACATGGCGCAGGTAATAAACAAGAAAAAGAGCAATCGGAGATTGCAAACCCTTGCCAGCATGTATTTTCAGAGGTTTTTAAGGCTTTTGTGTTAAAACAAATATGGCGGCCGAACCACGTGATCGATGACATCAGCATTATTATTTTGTCCCCACTCATTTATTCCTACATTATGCTCCAGAAATTTCATCTTGATCGGATGACATCATAATGGAGGCACCTATGACATCATCATTCACAGATGTTATTCCACATGGAGAGTTCTTTACAATGAGCCATGTCTCAATTTTTCTATTCAGCGCTTTCGGAGATGTAGAGGTGCAAATTTTTCGGTTTTTCCAAGATGGCGGCCAAACCACGTGACTTATGACGTCATAATTATCATTAAATATTCTACAGGTGGAGTTGCACCTATGGTGAAATTGTCCTGTCAATCGGACCAACAGTTGCAGAGAAAATCAAATTTATTCTGTGTGGACAACCAGACAGACAGACAGACAAACAAACGGACTCAAATGCAATACCCTCTCCTCTGGTGAGGGTAATAATGCTGCGCGTCAGAGAGTAAGAGCTGAGCAGACAGCCTTAGGTTCAGCAAAATAAGAATTACCTTATAACCAATAACCCCAGTTGGTGGTGAAGGGAAATCCTGATAATGCATTAAAGGTTTAAAACTGATGGAGAATTAAGTTGAAGAGAGTCTTCTAATAGATTCGGGAACAAAGAGTTCAATTTTATGAAGGACAAAGTTCTCTTTTTTTTGTCATTGTTCACAAGGTTGAGAACATGGCTGGTCTCCATAAATTTGGTGTCTATCATTGCATCTGACAACTAGAACGTCACTCGGTAGAGCGCATACCTCCGTCAGGCTGAACAGTTTATGTTTTGTATCTCACTGGTAGGCCGGATCTGGATCCAGACATTATCCCAAGTCTAATCGGTTTGTTCTTGTCACCTTCCAAACTCATCCACAAAGTTTTGTCATAATCCGCCCACAACTTTTTGAAACATTGTGCCAGATATCGTTTTTGACCCCATCTCTCAATTGTGACGAATCACTTTAAAAACTTTCGCATCTGGATCTTTACCAAAATCGAATCCATTCGTCTGTCACAGACCGAACCTGTTCACCATGCCTCGTCCGAATCCATCTATAAACTTTTGAGATATCCTGCTCACAAACAGACATCCAAACAGGGGTGAATACCTAACTTCCTTCCATCTTTTGTGGCAGAGGTAATTGGTAGCATATGTTCTCCATTTGTAGATGAAAAAACAACCTCAAAGGTGCGGGTTGAAAGGTGAAACAGGATGCTTGTGGTCAGATAGAAACATTGGGGAGTTTAAGTTATTACGGTTAGGGTTAGTTTCATGACTATTTCTCATGTTGAGAATGCGCTTGACAATCGATGTGTGCCAGGTTGTGATAAGCTAACACTATCGTAGGTTACTGTGATCTCCTGCCGTGGCTTTGGGACAATGCCCCTGTGTGGGCTTGATGACAAACAAAATGTATGGCATTATTTGATAATGAGATGCGCATTAAGCATGCTATTGCTACACATGACTGTATTTTAGAGGAAAATGTTGAGCTTCACTTTGCTTTTTGAAATTATTTTTATTTTAGATGGCATGCAATCTATTAAAGCGCGGCGTTACGCGCGCTGCTTGCGAGCAAGGAGGAAGCGGACAAGCGGTAACTTAGAAGCGTCTTTATTTCAGGAGCTCACTGTAACACTAGCGCGCTCCGGGCTGCGCGCCCCGTGTATATCCTCAGGCCACGCCTACCCCTCGGGCGTGGCCGCCGCCCACTTGGTGCGCGGAATGATGTCACCACGCCAGTGGGCTTTCGTGTCCGACACACGCACCCCCCCAGAATTCCCGCGCACCTGGAGGGCCAGTTTGCGGGGCAGACGGATGACCCGGCCGAAGCGCCCCCTGGCGATCGGCGGCGTCCGGGGTGCAGGGATGCCAGGTGGGATGCCCCTGGCTGCCCCTGGGATGGGTGCAGGACCGGGGGGCAGCGTGGCGGCAGGGCTGGGCGGTGCCAGGGGTCTGCCCGCAGGGGGGCGGCCCCAACGCGGGGGTCGGGCCACTGGCGGTGGATGGTCCACGTCGAGGTGGGCCGGCTTGAGGCGGTCTACAGAAACGCGGTCAGGAGTACCGCCGATGTCCAGGGTGAAGTGCTTCGCCCCGGTCTCCAGCACGCGGAAAGGCCCGTCGTACGGGGGCCGCAGTGGTGTCCGGTGGGCATCGTGGCGGACGAAGACGTACTCCGCCGTGCGAAGCTCCGGGGCGACGTGCGTCGGTGGGTGCCCGTGGCATGCCGTTGGCACCGGGGCGAACCTCTGGGCGGTCTCTTGCAGAGCGGAGCGCTGGTGCCGTGGTGACCATGGTGCCGTGGAGTCGGGGAGGAACTCGCCCGGCACCCGCAGCGGTTGCCCGAAGACCAACTCCGCCGCGGATGCACGCAGGTCCTCCTTGGGCGCCGTCCGGAGGCCCAGCAGGACCCAGGGGAGCCTGTCGACCCAGCCGCCGTCGCGGAGGGTGGCCCGGCGCGCGGCCTTCAATGAGCAGTGAAATCGCTCACACAGGCCGTTAGCCTGGGGGTGGTAGGCCGTGGTTCGGTGCAGCCGGACCCCGAGCCCCTGCGTGACCGCCCCCCAGAGCTCCGAGGTGAACTGGGGGCCGCGGTCGGACGAGATGTCTGAGGGGGCGCCGAACCGGGCGACCTAGGTGGCGATGAAAGCCTGCGCGACGTCCGCCGCCGTCGTCGACGCCAAGGGCACGGCCTCCGGCCACCGGGTGGTGCGGTCCACCATGGTGAGGACGTGGGTGAAACCCCGCGAGGGGGGCAGAGGTCCCACCAGGTCCACGTGGACGTGGTCAAACCGGCGTTCCGGCACCGTGAACGGGGCCAACGGGGCCTGGGTGTGCCGGTGCACCTTGGTGCGCTGGCACGCGAGGCACGTCCTGGCCCAGCCGCGGACGGCCTTCTGGAGGCCATGCCAGACGAACTTGTCGGCGATCAACCTTTGGGAGGCCCTCACGCCCGGGTGGGACAGGCCGTGGATGGCGTCAAACACCTGGCGCTGCCAGCCCGCGGGCACGATGGGGCGAGGCCGCCCGAGGGAGACGTCGCACAAGAGGGCCGTGCCCGCGCCGTCGAACGGCACCTCGGTGACGCGGAGGCCCGTGACAGCGGTCCGCAAGGCCTGGATGTCGGGGTCAGCGGCCTGGTCCGCTGCCATCCGGGCATAGTCGATGCCGAGGTGGACTGCGTGGGCGACGGCCCGGGAAAGGCAATCCGCCACCGGGTTGTCCTTCCCCACGACGTGCCGGATGTCCGTCGTGTACTCGGACACGGCCGAGAGGTGACGCTGCTGCCGGGCCGACCACGGCTCGGTGACCTTGCCCATCGCGAAGATCAGCGGCTTGTGGTCGACGAAGGCCGTGAACGCACGGCCCTCGAGCAGATGGCGGAAGTGCCTGACCGCCAAGTGAAGCCCGAGCAACTCGCGGTCGAAGGTACTGTAACGGCATTCGGGCGGGCGAAGCTGCCGGCTAAAGAACGCCAGCGGTTGCCAAGCTCCACGCACCCATTGCTCATGCACCGCGCCCACCGCGTAGTCCGAGGCGTCGGTGGTGAGGGCGATCGGTGCATCGGGCGCCGGGTGCGCGAGCATGGTGGCGTTAGCCAAGGCGAGCTTCGCGCCCGTGAACGCCGTGTCCATCTGCTCGGTCCAGGTAACGTCGCCTTTGCCGGGCTTACCTCGGAGAGCTTCGTGCAGGGGGCACAGGAGCTGGGCGATACGGGGCAGGAACCGATGGTAAAAGTTCACCATGCCCAGGAACTCCTGCAGCCCTCTGATCGTGCGGGGGCGCGGAAACCCCTTCACCGCCTCCACCTTGGCCGGCAGGGGGACGGCTCCGTGCCTGGTGACACGGTGCCCCAGAAAATCGATTACGGCGATGCCGAACCGGCACTTTGCGGGGTTCACAATCAGGCCATGCTGGCCCAAGCGTTCGAAGAGCGTGCGGAGGTGGCGTAGGTGCTCTTCGCGGGACGCGCTGGCGACGAGGATATCGTCCAGGTAGACGTAGACAAAATCCAAGTCGCGCAGGACGCTGTCCATCAGTCGCTGGAACGCCTGAGCCGCATTCTTCAGACCGAAGGGTATCCGCAGGAACTCGAAGAGTCCGAATGGTGTGATGACCGCCGTCTTCGGGACGTCCTCCGGCCTGACGGGGACCTGATGGTAGCCGCGTATGAGGTCCACCTTTGAGAAGAAGGACATGCCCGCCAAACGGGCGGAAAAGTCCTGAATGTGGGGGACGGGGTAGTGGTCGGGAGTGGTGGCGTCATTGAGACGGCGATAGTCCCCGCACGGTTGCCATCCCCCGCCGGGCTTCGGCACGATGTGCAGCGGCGATGCCCAAGCACTCTCCGAGCGCCGAACGATGCCGAGTCGCTCCAGGGTAGCGAACGCCGCTTTTGCCACCGCCAGCTTCGTCGGCTCGAGGCGGCGTGCCCGGGCGTAGACCGGTGGCCCGACGGTGGGGATGTGATGGGCCACCCCGTGCTTGATGGCCCCCGCCGAGAAGGTGGGCCGCGTGAGGGCCGGGAAGCCGGCGAGGAGGCGGGTGAATGCGTCCGCTGCCGGAAGCGTACAGATCAACGTGGCAGGAACCGAACCGTTCGGCAAGCCGCTCGTTGAGCTGCTCGACGAGCTGGGCAGCGCACAATCGA
The DNA here is from genome assembly GCF_964187855.1 of Myxine glutinosa. Classification (NCBI taxonomy): domain Eukaryota; kingdom Metazoa; phylum Chordata; class Myxini; order Myxiniformes; family Myxinidae; genus Myxine; species Myxine glutinosa. Next base: position 130,854,998 of record NC_136266.1, on the reverse strand, counting down.
GCGAGCTGAACGTCTCGGCCTGGACAAGACGTCTGCGCTTTACGTCGACCAGGAGCCCATTAGCGCACAGGAAGTCCGCGCCAAGCAGTGCCATGGGCACGTCGGCGGTGACGAACGTCCATCGGAAAACCTGCCCCGCCGAACCGCAGAGAGAGGCAGCGTTTTCCGTACGTACGGATGGGCGTCCCGTTCGCGGCAAGCAGCGCGGGGCCCCCGCCCGCGGCGTGCTTGTCTGACGTACCGGTGGGAACGACACTCACCTGCGCTCCCGTGTCGCACAGGTAACGGCGCCCGGATAAGGTGTCCGTTATGAACAGCAGGCTGCTCGAACGGCCGGCGCTCATCGCCACTATTGAGCGCCGGCCCGGGCGTTTCCCGACCTGTTGAAGGAGCATGGCGGATGACACTGCCGAGCCTCGTGGCCGAACTTGGCGTGGAACCAGCACCAGGTGGTGGAGCTGGAGGAGCGCGGCTGGCTCTGCCAGGCCGGTGGAGTTGGCGGGTTTCCCCGCGGTGGCGGTTTTCGCCGCGGCGGTGGGCGGGGCGTGGCGGCGGTCACGAGGTGCGTATCAGCATGCTGCGTATGCTGTGTAAGCTGATGCTGTGGATCAGCATCATCAGCAGCATCAGCCTTGAGGTCCGTGACGGCCACAAAGTACCTGTCCGCCTCGGCTGCCAATGCTCGGGGTTCCGTTAGCACGGTCCCGGCCAACGCGAGGCGAACCTGCGCTGGAAGTTGGCGACGGAAAAGCGCCCGGAATAGAGAACCGGGGGCTTCGTCGCCCAACAGTGACAGCATATGGTCCATTCGGACCGACGGGCGCGTGTCGCCGAGCTCGGGGAGATCCAGGAGGCGGTCGGCCCGTGCGTCGTCCGTGAGGCCGAACGTGGCTATGAGTAGCCGCTTGAGTGCCTCGTACTTGTGGCCGTCCGGTGGGTGGCGAAGGACGGACACAACTCGAGCGGTCGTGCCGGGCCCGAGGGAGGCGACGACGTGGCGGTGGCGCGTGTCGTCGCCGGTGAGGCGCCGAAGCTAACAACTCGGCCTGGGCCTCCCAAAATTCGGGAAGTTTGATGAAGTTGGCCATGGCAATGGCGTCGTGTGTGGAAGGATCGCTCCGGCAGATCCAACGTCGAGGGTCACCAGTAAAGCGCGGCGTTATGCGCGCTGCTTGCGAGCAAGGAGGAAGCGGACAAGCGGTAACTTATAAGCGTCTTTATTTCAGGAGCTCACTGTAACACTAGCGCGCTCCGGGCTGTGCGCCCCGTGTATATCCTCAGGCCACGCCTACCCCTAGGGCGTGGCCGCCGCCCACTTGGTGCGCGGAATGATGTCACCACGCCAGTGGGCTTTCGTGTCCGCCACACTATTATGTATGCAAATATGGTGGAGATTCTCCGTAGGTGTATGCAAATATGGTGGAGATACTCCTTCCGCCTATAAATGCATTATTGTCAGTCTTAGAACCATTGTCCATATTATTTTAAAATATAAATCGAATCTCCGTTGCCTCTCTATGAAATTGGTTGTAGGATTGTGCAGATAATCTGAATTGCAGCGATTTATTTGTAAAATAAAAAATAGAAATAGGTATATGTGTATATCTTATTATAATAGAGCAAACGTATTTGGTTATGTCGCTATGTATGTTTATATGCGACGAAAACGTATTCTTCTTCTTCAAATAAAATTATCCACCCTCTTAATTAACCCTCTTAATTGCGATAAGACTGCTGAGACCCCTCATACCTTTAACGACCCTTCAACTCCCCCAAGACCCTTCAGACCGCCGAAGACCCAAAACACCGCAAAGACCCAAAACACCCCAAAGACCCAAAACACCCCAAAGACCCAAAACACCCCAAAGACCCAAAACACCCCAAAGACCCAAAACACCCCAAAGACCCAAAACACCCCAAAGACCCAAAATACCCTTTAAGGCCCTGAGGCTCAAAAAGACCCTGAATACCCAAAAACCCAAAACACCCCGAAGACCCAAAACACCCCGAAGACCCAAAACACCCCGAAGACCCAAAACACCCCGTAGACCCAAAACACCCCGAAGACCCAAAACACCCCGAAGACCCAAAAAGACCCAAAGGCCATGAAGACACCGAAGACCCAAAAGACACCGAAGACCCTTAAGACCTAAAAGCCTCTGAAGACACCAAAGACCCCAAAGACCCAAAACACCCCAAAGACCCAAAAAGACCCAAAGACCATGAAGACACCGAAGACCCAAAAGACACCGAAGACCCTTAAGACCTAAAAGCCTCTGAAGACACCAAAGACCCTGAAGACCCAAAACACCTCAAAGACCCAAAATACCCTTAAAGGCCCAGATGATCCAAAAGACCCTGAAGACCCAAATGGCCCTGAAGATCCAAAACACCATGAAGACCCAAAATACACCGAAATGGTCAAAGATGCCTACTCCTTTGAAACGACGTGTGGTGAGGCGTGCCGAGTCACGCTAATATATACATATATATTGTTGCGGTTCTCTACGCCGGCCTTCTTCCCATTACCAAGGGGGGATTAGTCCCCTTGTCTTTGCTGGGCCTGGCGGAACCGAGACTTGAGACGTCCCTCTCGGACACATGCGGAGTAGGGTTTCGGGACCACTCCTCGCTCATACCTAATTCCCTGCGCTGCCCTGGGAGCGAGGAAACAAGCCTCGCACAAACCACGTGTGGTTTTGAGTACGCCGAGCGGATTGCGTACACGTGGTCCGCGCAGTTACTTAGATATTGGAACCCGATTAGAGCGATCCTATTCGTGCCACGCTTAGTCAAATGAGGAAACCACAGGAACGATCGAATCAGGAAGAAAGGAAGAACAAATGGTTTAATTATTTCCCACACGTATATACAAGTTCAAAGACGAAGAGACACAGAGCAATCCTTAAGCAGTCTTAACCTATCCCTTGGACAACGGGCCCGTCTCACACTCGCACAGGGAATTGCAGATGGGCAGGTGTTCACCAACGCTTCCAGAGATGGTCCCCGTCCGGCTCTCCACGGCCCCGGCACGTCCCGCAAAGATGGTGGCAGGCGAAGGCAGGGACTTGTGGCGCGTCTCCCGAACAAGCAGATGATGGGGCGGAACGGCAGAGTGCGGACTTTAGTGCGGCTGGCGGTTACTCAGCCATTTTCACTCCGGTATTCGATTTATAAGCGCGTCTGGCTGCGCCCGCGTATATGTAGTGTTCGCACACGCGGCCAACTCATCTTCTTCGATCCTCCGAGCTGGTTAGCGCACGCGTTCTCGTGCAAGTTCTCTGCTCAACAGCTTTCACCGCTCATCAAGTTCTTTCACCTATCCTTTTGCCGCAAGTCCTCTGCTGTAAACCGTGTGTTCCTCTGCGAGTCCTGTTGAGGGCTTTCGCGCAGCCGGTTTTATAGCTATGCCCCCCGAACGTTCTGGAACTCTCTCAAACCTTCTCACCACGCCCTCTGACGCAACGCCGCCGCCACCACCCGCGAGCTCTGATTGGCGGCTCGTGCTTACCGTCAGCGCTTCCGCCGCTCCACCCTCGACTCCGCCCCGGTCCTCCTAGCCTGCCTCGTGTTAACTCGCCCAATGATCAACCAACGTTTAGCAAACTGGATTGAGGCTATGGTAGCTGGAAAATCGGTGGCAAGTAGGGCCTATTCTCCTGGCTCTACTCAATGCAGAACTAACAAAGGAAAAGGACTAAGCTTACAAATACTAAGACATAACTATACTATCGCGAGGCTACATGTTGCTTGTGTGACTAACTATGGGGGGCAAACTTTAACCTTTATTAAGCTCACTTGACAGACTCAAAACCGCAACACTATATATATATAGTATATATATATATATATTGTTGCGGTTTTGAGAATAAAGGCAAACCCCCCTTTTAGTTAGTTGCACCACAACATGTAGCCTCGCTTTAGTTCAGTTATTTCTTATTCAATGTTAAGTATAGTCTCCTTACCAGTGTTAGTATGCGTTGAGACAGGTAAGTAAGGGTAGGCCTCATTGGGCCTGGAATGCCATGTGCTGGGCCTGGAACAAGTTGAGGAGGCCCGAGGGAGGAGCTAAAGGGGAGTGGCCAACAACAGCAGCCAATGGGAGCTAAAGGGGAGTGGCCAACAACGGCAGCCAATGGGAGCTAAAGGGGAGTGGCCAGCAACGGCGGCCAGGGGAGGTGCTTGGAACATTCTGGTGGGACTCTTGGGGGGGGGGGGGGCTATAAAACCCGGCCCCGGTCCCCCGAACGCGCTCTCGAGGTCGAAGTCTAGGTCGAAGCACGAACTCTCTCTCCATGGCCAAGCTCTCAGCGCGCTCTCTAGCCAAGCTCTCTCGGTGGCCAAGCTCTCAGCTCTGTAGTCGAAGCGGTCTGCCCCTGCTCTCTGCTGCCCTGGAATAAATGCTCTCGCAGGACGATCTCTCCCGTGGCCCCATACTCTAACGATCTCCCTGCCTGGGCTCCCTGCACGAGCGCTTCGCCTCGTTAACTTCGGGACACGCTGGGCGGATTCCCGTGCGTGCACGACTGGAGGGCGACGTCCGGGGCCGCGAACATCCTCGAGGGACACGCCCAACGAGCCGTCCGGGGGCGAGCTGTACCAAGCGGCCGCGGCTTTCAGCGCGTCCTCTTCTTCCTTCCTTTCCCCGCGTGAGTGAGAGGGCCCTTGTCTGGGAGAATTAAGTTAAGAACGATTAAGCTTCTATCCTGTCTCTTTGCTCTGATCATTGCACAAATTGTAATAAACCTGTGTTCTTTGCTTCCAACTTGGCCGTATACGTCTTTTCCACCATTGGCCTCGCATTGTACGAGATAAAACCACTCAATCGGGTTCATAATAATTAACGGCACGAGTCACGTGACACGCAAACCGCTCGGGGCGTATCAACCCAGCGTGACTCGTGCGAGGTTCAGCCCCCGTCCTCATGGCGGCACGTGTATCGAAGGTACTCGGGTATTTGACCGGAAACCCTTACGCGTGCTCGCTGCGGGGTTGGCGGCTGGAATTGCCTCGCAAGCCGCCCTCACGAGTGTAAAGTGGGTAGCGCCCTTGTGGACTCGAAGCTCGAGGGGGAGAAGGGTTTAACCCCCCCCCCCCCCCCCTTAGTACGTCGACGGGCTCGAGATCTGCAACAATATATATATATATATATATAGATATATATATAGTATATATACGTATATATATATATATATATATATGTATGTATATATATATATATATATATATATATATATATATATATATATATATATATACTATATATATATACACATGTATATGTATATATATATACATATATATTATGTATATGTATATATATATACCATATATATGTATATGTATATATATATACATATATATGTATATGTATATATATATACATATATATGTATATATATATGTATATGTATATATATAATAATAATAATAATAATTCATTTATTTTGTATAGCGCTTTTCCAGAAGCCCAAAGGCGCTTTGACAGAGTGGCAAACATAATGCATGACAATACATGAAAACAACAATTGCAAAAAGACAAGAATCAATAGGGAAATATTTAAAGCAAAAGGAGGGAGAAGGAGAAGAGATAGTCAGGGGTTAAATGCTGTGGGTTGAATGTTGAATGCAGTGTTGAACAGGTGGGTCTTTAGTGATGTTTTGAATGTGGTGAGTGAGGACGAGTCTCTGATGGTGTGAGGTAGTGAGTTCCAGAGGGTGGGAGCAGCGATGGAGAAGGCCCTGTCCCCCCAGGATCTGAATTTGGTCCGGATGGAGGGGGTCAGGAGGTTGGTACCAGCAGAGCGGAGGTTGCGGGTGGGAGTGTATCTGGAGAGGAGGTCAGCCAGGTAGGATGGGGCCAGGTTATGGAGGGCTTTGTATGTCAAGAGGAGGATTTTGTACTGGATTCTCTGGGGGATGGGGAGCCAGTGAAGCTTGTAAAGGACGGGGGTGATGTGGTCACGGGTCCGGGAATGGGTGAGTAGACGGGCAGCGGAGTTCTGAATGTATTGGAGTTTATTGGTGATTTTTGAGGGTGAACCATAGAGGAGGCTATTGCAGTAGTCCAGACGGGAGGTGATGAAGGCGTGGATGAGGGTTTCTGCAGCCGTGGAGGAGAGGGATGAGCGGAGACGGGCAATGTTTTTCAGGTGAAAGAAGGCTGACTTTGTATATATGACTTTGTACCCTAACCCTATATATATATGTATATATGTGTATATGTGTATATATATATATATGTATATGTGTATATATGTGTATATATATATTGTAACGAATTTGAGAAGTGTAACGGTTTTGAGAAGTGTAACAATTTTGGAGAAAGTGTAACGAATGTGAAAAGTATGGTTTTGTTGTGTGTAACACCCTCGTAATGTAAATAATGGTCGCAGCCGTCCTCCTAGTTAATTCCATGAAACTTACACACAGGCCACGATATATCTTTTTAAATAGTTTATTTCCTTATTCTATGTAGGCTAAATATGTGTTTCCCACTAGATTGACTCTGCATTGCATCAAACGAAATAAAGCGTAGGCCCCTCCGATGATCCATGGCAGCTCAAGTGCCAGGGATTCCCCCACTTGAGCTTTCACAGCAACCGTTTATTGCAGTACTGAACTGCTGTGCAACGTGACGGCGCCTTACCTGCAGCTGCTGACCGGTTTTCGCCATTTGCGGCCATTACGAACAAGGGGAGTGGCTAGAGAAGACGGGTCGCCCCCCTCGTCATAGGGGGAGGAGTAAGTCGGCCCCGCTCATCCAACCCAGAACAAGGGGTTTGGCTAAGAGAAGGCGGAGTGGGAACCCCCGAGAAAGTGCGCGAAGGTTCGGTGAGGAAACCAATATAAGCCGCCGCGGGACGCACTCCACCCTCTTGCTCTGACCCCGTGCTCTTGCTCTTGCCTCTCTTGCTCTGACCCCGTCCTCTTGCTCTGACCCCGTCCTCTTGCTCTGACCCCGTCCTCTTGCTTGCTGTCGCTCGTTGCTGGGGAGAAGGAAGACGCCTGAACGAGCAGGTGTGTGCGAGCCATCGTGCGACCAGCTGCGCTGCAGCTAAGGGGGCAGCTAAGGGGCCACAGGCCACGAAAAGGACGCGCCAGGCAGCAATCCACGCTGGACCCTCCATTGCCTCCCAAAACAACCATCCATCCTCAAGCCATACCTGCCTGCAATATCCCCCGTGTAAGTGTGAACGTCGTCTGTCCTAATCGTTGTCCTGGGGTTAAGTAAATTGACTAGTACTAGGGCATGCCCGTAACGATTCACTGTGTGACTGCTTCTTCCATCCATTGCTTGTAAATAACTTTGATCGCTCCTTCTTTTTGCTTGTGTGTATAATAAATCCTGTTATTCCTCCGTACTCTGTCTTCTTCTGTCTTCCTTCTCTTTCGGTCGCTTTAGAGGTTTCCAAATTGAATATCTGTGGTGCGATCTGGTCAACGTTGGGGGAGTCGGGCCAATCGGGGATCCTGTAACGGTCGCGGTCATACCAACCGCTCGGTCAAAATAACATCTTAACCGCGTCCGTAACAATATATATACTGTATATGTATATATATATATATATATATATATATATATATATATATATATATATATATATATATATATATATATATATTGTTGGAACCCAACGTCGGCCTCGGATCCCTTCTCGAGGGGGGATTAGTCCCCTCGTTTGTGACTGACCGACATGGTCCCTGAAGCTGCACAAGCTCCCTCCAGAGGCAGGTGAGCAGCTTCGTTCGCGACCGTGGATAAGATGTTAATTTGCCGAGCGGATGGCAGCCGCGGCACGAACCGTTAACAAGGACTAACCCGATCCTGAACGTTGGCCAAATCGTGCCACAGGTATTCAATGGGGAAAAGACAAAGACGACGGATGTGAAGAAGAAGAAGACAAAAAGGGTTTGAAATACGACTATAATTTATTACTAATATTTACACAATTAAAAGAAACCAAGGAGGAGGAAGGATAATAAAATAAAAACAGAAGAAGAAGAAGCGGACACAGTGTACCTTAGCTTACCTTTCAACACTCTTACTTAACCCAGGACAGAACAAACAAACAAAACAAACTCACGTACACAAGAAGATGGAATGGCCGGAATCGTTTGGAGGGATGAGAAGGGGAGGAAGGCACGGAGCTGGCTGGAGCTTGATCCCGCACGGGACGTCGGGCTGGACCTCGACGGCCACCGATGCCACCGATCCTGGTTCCCGCGGGGTAACGGGTCAGAGCTGCCTGGTGGAGCCAACCTGCTGGTGGAGTCAAAGCTGCTGGTGGGGGGTCTGGCGTGACGGGTTCTCTCTCTCTCTCTTGAACTTAATCGTCTCTTTTGCCGCCGTGGGGACGTCGCGTGCTTTCCCAGGACTCATCTGAGGTAGGGGCGTCCCCCGCGGGTTATATAAGCCACCCCCTCTAACCTTTTTGAACCTCCCCGATCGCTCTTCCTCCGCCCTCTCAAGCCAAACCCCTCGTGCTTGGTTGGTTGTAGGGGCTCTCCTGGCCCCACCCTCCGATGACGAGGTGGAGACACGCCTTTCCTTCCCCGCGCTGGCCGCGTGCATAATGGAGGTTTTGGGGCGATTCGACCGAGCCCCAGCCAAAGGGCAGCAGTGGCGAATGCAGCAAACCGCCCAGTGCAGTTGGCATGACGAAAGGGGGGATGTGCAGGGAATCTACTTTGTCTGAATTCGGTGCAATGAAGTATTAATTAATGGAAGACAAAGCCTTAACCTCTGGTATGGGGAAGACGAGACAGTCCAGAGATCTCGCGAGATCACGGCGAGGTCATGTCTTTTCGAAGCTGTTCCATGCGCTCACGCTTTCGAAGCTAAGTGATCTTTCTCAATTGTGATTTTGTCCAGACTGTATCTATCTTTCGGTGTATGTACCTATAGCGTATCTTTTGGAAAATTTTCGGTGCTAATTTTTCGTACATGTATACACAATCGTCGGTTAATGTGTATCGAGTATTCTGAGGCCTAGTACTCGGAGGCTTGGCTACCGTACCGTCTCCGACCTTGTGGTTTTGTTTTTCTCTCAGCGATTCGTCGAATGCGCTGCAATTATTTTCGTTCTCTGTTTTGTCCCAGTCGTTCACCCCATACCTCCTTGTTTAATATCTCTACTCAAAAAAAAAAAAAACCCCAAAAAATATTTCCTTCTCAGGTCTTATCCGTTTATTTGTTGTTCTTTTTGTTCGATCGTTCTTCGTTCGCGATCACGCGATCACGTGGTTAGAAATGTATAATCTCTCCCCTGACCAACTATTTTCTCTCATATATTATAACACCTTTTTCTTCTTTTCCTACAAAAGGATGCTTTCGTCTTGCTCACCAAATCTATTCATTCCAAAAAATTTTACAGTTCCTCCTTTCTACATTCCCTAAACTATCCAGAACTCCACCCCTCCTTCAGTGTCCTCAAACATATTTTTGACTCGAAGGTCTCAAACTCATTTTGCAAAAAATGTTCGTTTCCCATGAATCGTACACTTTTCAAAATCCAATCTCACCCCTCCCCTCCAAATCCTCTCCATCAACCATCCCTTTCAAATCTCCCCCCTTGCCCCTTCCCTCCCCTCCCTCCTAAACTCCCCCCACACCCCTCCCCTCCGAGACTCTCCCTCGCTCCTCCCCTCCTAGACTCCCCTCTCACCCCTCCTCCTCAAAGCATCCTCCCTGCTTCTTCCCCCTTCCAACTTTCACCTTCATCTCCCCCAACCTTCTGCCTCGCTCTTCCCCCGCCTCAAATAACACCTCACTGTGCCTCACCCAATCTCCATCAAACCTTTTGTCCGCCCCATTCTTCCCTTTCTCCAAGCTATTCTGAAATCTCTGACACTCCTTCAACAGCTCTCCCTACCTCTTCCTCCTCTTCCACATCTTACCCTACCCCTGCCCCCCTGTTCTGGACCCGATGCTCCCCCTTCCTCTTCATTAACGGTATGGACCTCAAACATCCGGGTCCTTCGCTCAAACTTGACTGATCTCTCCATACAGGTTGCTTCTGACAAACCAGATGTGATCTGCTTAACAGAAACTTTCCTCCTTCATGATGTCTCTGATGCCTTGGTATCTCTCCCAGGTTACTCCCTCCTCCAGTATGATAGACCTGAGCCTCGTCCTGGAGGTGGGGTTGCTATCTTTATAAAAAAACTCTCTTCCTCACTCGCCCTCCACTGCCCTCTCTCCACCTCACCCCCGGGAATACCTTTGGCTACGGCTTCCCCTTCGCTCCCACCTTTTGTTCATATGTGTGTTGTACCGTCCACCAAACAGCGATGACTCCATCTACATCTCGCTGTCTGATAATATGGACCAACTTCTATCTATCCATCCCAACTCTCTCTTCCTCATATGTGGTGATTTCAGTTGTCACCATGCCAGTTGGCTGGGTGTGGGTACCTCTCTCACCAGCCATGGCTCTTCAGCAAAGGACTTCTGCGACTCACTGGGACTGACACAATCTGTCAATTTCCCGACCCGGATCTCAGTCAACGGAGCATCTTCTCTTCTGGATTTGGTTATGACAAACTTCCCTGAAAATGTCTGCTGCTCTTCTTCTGCTCCAATCGGCTCATCTGATCATGTGCTTGTCAAAGTGGACATCTCTCTGACCATTCTCAGAGAGCCTCCTCAGCGTCGACGAGTCTGGCATTTCACTCAGGCCAACTGGCACGGTCTTCAAGCAGCCATCAATCATCTGGACTGGTCTCCCATCTCTACCGCCTCTGACATCAACTCATCCTGGGAATTCTTTCAAAGTAAATTGCTCTCTCTCATGCACAGATTTATCCCATCTCGTCTTCAGTTGTCATACCCTTCCTCCCGTCCATGGTACACGGAATCTTGTGGTGAGGCTGTTGCCCTGAAACAACTTGCTTTCGTCTCCTGGAAAGCAAATCCAACGGAAGGAAATCTCATTTCCTTTCACAAAGCCCGAAACAAGTGTGTGTCCTCTCAGGAGAGCCAGGAAACAATATCTCACCGTTCTCAAGACTGAACTCTCTTATCTGTCTCCCTCTTCCAAATCCTGGTGGCGTCTGGTCAAATCTGTTTCTGGTGTTTGTTCCCGCTCCATCCCCTCCCTCACCTCAAATGGCTTAACGGCTGACTCCGCACGTGAAAAAGCTGAATGCCTCAACTCTGTGTTTGCCTCTAAATCTTGTGCCCCAAACCCATCCCTCTCTGTACCCACCGTACCCAGTCGTACCCAGCTGCTCCTGGACTCTGTGTCCTTTCCTCCTGACAAGGTGGAAAAGTTTCTGTCAACCCTCGACTCTGATTCTGCAACTGGTCCTGACAGCATCAGCCCACGGGTCCTAAAATCATGTTCTTCCGCTCTTTCACTCCCTCTTTCTGTTCTCTTCGCCCTCTCTTTTGCTCAAGGTCATCTGCCATCTGCTTGGAAATCAGCCAACATCACCGCTTTGCACAAAAAAGGTGCAAAAACATATCCCAGCAACTACAGACCAATCAGCCTTCTCCCAATTATCAGCAAAGTCATGGAATCCATCATTGCTTCAGATATGAAATCTTTCCTCTTCTCCAATGACTTGATCTCTAATCATCAATTTGGTTTCAGACCTGGTCACTCTACTCTGGACATGCTGCTTCTGCTTTCTCAACAATGGATGGAGGTCCTCAACGCCAAACAGGAAATTAGAGCTGTCTCCCTTGACATTTCACGTGCCTTCGATACGGTCTGGCACCCTGCTCTGCTCACCAAATCTCCTCCTTTGGTATCCATGGAAATCTCCACGCATGGCTGGCGGACTTCCTCTCTGGTCGTAGTCAACGTGTGGCCCTGAATGGGTTTCTCTCATCTCCTCTTCCTGTTCAGGCTGGAGCTCCCCAAGGTAGTGTTCTGGGCCCTGTGCTTTTTCTGGTCTTCATCAATGATCTCTCTGACTCTCTTGAAAATCCTCTCTATCTCTTTGCTGACGACTCTACTCTCTGTCGCTCCATTCCTCATCCCTCAGATCGGCAGTCTGCAGCCTCCTCACTCTCTGCAGACCTGGACAAAATCACAGACTGGGCAAACAAATGGAACATGTCTTTCAATCCTGATAAATCTCACACTCTTACGATGTCTCTCCGAAAAGACCGACTGGAAAACCCTCCCATCCACTTTCTGAATAATCCTCTCCAAGAAGTTCTGTCACTCAAGCTTTTGGGTCTCACTATTTGCCATGATCTTTCCTGGGAAAACCACATTTCAAATCTGACCTCCAAAGCCAGTCGCCGACTGGGCATCCTCCGTCGTGCGAAGTCCTTCCTGGGCACACCTGAGCTCCTCACCACATACAAGGCTTTCATCCGCAGCTCTATGGAATACTGCTCTTCCCTCTGGTCTGGAGCTCCTGCCTCACACCTAGCCCGTCTTCACGCTGTTGAAACCAAAGCGTTCAGAATCATTGGAATCTCCCGCGATGAAGCTAACTCCAAAGGCCTTTCACTCACTCACCGCAGGCAGGTTGGTGGTCTTTCCGTCTTCTACCGACTCCTCTCTGGCCTTGCCCCCCCCAGCCCTCTCTGGGCTCTGTCCCCCAAATATTCCTACAGGTTGCACAAGATCTGCCTGCAACCCTCTTATGGTTAAACTGCCAAAATCAAGACTTTCTGCTCACCTTCACTCCTTCATTCCTCTTTTCTCCCACCTCTGGAACAAACTCCCTCACTCTCTTCAATCCCACTCCACCCTCCAGGTCTTTAAAACAGCTGTTCACCACCATCTCTTATCCTCCCCCATCCAAAACCTTGATCTTTTCTACCCCCGCTAATTTCGGTCCCCTTGTGTTTTATACCCCCCCCCCCCTCCCCTTCCCACGCCTCCTGCCCCCAAGCCCTCTCCCTCCCACACTTCTCCCTGCTCTCAAATGTTGTGGTTGTGTGCTTCCCCTTCTCTCCCCATCTTGTCTTCCGCTCCCTCTTTTTGTATATTTTGTTTGTCTGGTTGATTTGTTTGTGAAATAAATGTTAGCTCTTTCACGAGCCTCGATTCAGTATACAAAAAAAAAAAAAATAAAAAAAAAAAAAATAATAATAATAACCGAAAACACAGAATAAGGAAATAACTACCAACAAGGAGGAAATCTATGATTGGCTGACGTGATTGTATATGACCTAACTAAGGGACGCCCTTTGACCTTTATACACAACAACTGGAGGAAGGAGGGTGATATTTTTTACAACAATAAAAAAACACAATTCTCATTTCCACAACACTGCACCCTCCTCCTCTTAGGCACGCCCCGGGCCTATTACTTTTACTTTCAGTGTGGCACGTAGGTGTAGTTCCCTCTACATTTAACCTGACCCTGAGTGTGACAGTTTTAAAACACAAATAACTATGTCCCGCTGCTCCATTGCACCCTGCCTAACAGACTCACGCCCACAACTAACCTAATTGCAGAATGGTTTTCAAACTATACATTTACGGGGGGGAGCATTATTTACAGTTGACGCTATTTTAGTTACAAAACGCAACCCAGGACCTGTGATTGTTATTTTGGGGGGGAGACAGTCTGCCCTGCATCGACGCACCAAAAAGCACCCACAACGCACCAAAAACACCATCAATCACCAATCGGTGCACTGTCACCACAGTTCTTAATAAAAATAACCAAACAAACCCTTGGTGCTGGTCTTCCTCTTCGGCTCCCTCTGCTGGCCATTGGTATTCTTCCTGATGTTGTCAACTTCTTTGCTGGCGGCCTATTTGGTGGAAATAAATTTGCAAGCACAAAACGTGTCCATTTTTATTTATTTATGGCCCACAGGGCCGACTATTGTGGTTCACCTGTGTGGCATCGGTGCCCTGTGACCAAGGTCCGCCAGCAAGATCTCGGGCCTTCATGGCCGGTTCCAGCAGAGGGGCCATGCCCCAACCCATGGGGTCCATCAGTGGTGCTCAGCCACAGACATGTGGTCCATAAGGTGGTGCATCGATGCAGACAGCTGGTTCCGGGAGTTTCGGGCACACAATGGCGGACTCCCGCACGCTCCCCTCGGCGCCCAGTGGCGCACAGTCCTCGTGTGGGAGACAAGGGGGGGGGGAAGACAGGTGAGCGAGGAGTAAGGTCACAAGGGTACACATCAAACAAGGCAATGCAAGGCGAGGTGCGTTTGGAGACGGAGCGGAGAAAAGCTCGTCCCTACCGTACGTCACCCCCCCTGTCACCTACTCTACCCTTGCCCTTACCCCATATTTACAACAATCTACACATTTACAAATTCGTCACTAATGTCTCGTCTTCCCCATATTTCCCCTATACCAAATTCGTCTTCACTCCCTCTACTTCAAAATTTGCCATCACCAACTCATCATCAATCCTCATAAGGAGGGAGAGATGGAACACAAAGCACAATGTCACACCCACGTCATGATGCATCTCACATTCCAAACATTTGCACAAAAATAATAAAAACATGGCATGGTGTGGAGTTTTGTCACCTCAGGTGAGTGGATGCAGATGGTGCGAGGAGATTTCCATCCTAACTATCCTCTAACTGACATTAACACACTTTACACTACCCGGGGTCTTCCCTGCAAATCCATTGGCCAACTTACACTTTGGGTTCTAAAAACCAATTCCCATTGACCAAACTGTGGTGCTTCTCAATTTGGGGTCTCACTCCCCCGATTCATCTCCCGGTGCCCTTGCACAATTTCCGGGCTGAGTCGTGTAGCTCTCCCAGCAGGTCTACCCACCTGCACACCTCCACCACTGTAGTTGCCACCCGAGCTTACCTAGCTCCTCACCCTAACCTATCTAACTGGGGAAGGCCCTCTGGCGCTCTCCCCACTCGGTGCCCTCTCTGGCACTGGGCTACCCGGGTCTGTCCTCCGGATCCTCTGGCCCCATCCACAACAACTCTACCGGCTCCCAGAGCCCACCTGCGGCCTCACCTGGCCGACATCCTCACAGTGGTGGAGTGCCCAATCAACTACACATACTAACAGGCTACACGCCCAGCCATTTCCACAACACTAATGCACCCATTCAACCATCATTCTTCCACCACGCACCACAGATGCCAATATCCAACCACAATTTACCTATACCCTCTACCTAACTCTTACACTACCCTCCCCGGGTATTCGTGATGGGGTCCATCCTCCTTTCCCCCATCCACACCTTCGCACCATCCACTCCACAGTTTCCACCATACTCACTCCACGTCCATCCATTCCATACTCCATATATTCCACACTCAATGTAATCCACACACCTGCAGTTGCACACCTGTGCAATCTCACCTGGTGCCACCTGCACCCTCTTTCCTCCTTGGACCATTTGGTCAACACAACACACATCACCATCACTCACTCGTACCCTGCTCCATACACCTGTTCAGTTGCACACCTGTGCAATCTCACTTGTTCCTCACTCACTGCTCCATACACTTCCATGCTCAATACAATTCACAATCACCTTCTCACAATACACTTCTGAATACCCTTTTTTACACACACACACGGCATCATCTCATCTACCTACTCCCCTCTGAAACTTGCGCTTCCCAGTCGCCCCTTTAAACTATTGCGCTCCCTCGTCATTATAATCCAAACTAATCTACCTGCGTCCCCACTACAGGTATCATTGTCACTACCTAACCTTACCGTTACCTATGGTCAATCTCTAGGTCCCTACACACGATATCCTAACCCTCCCGGGCTAGTTTTCACTGCCAACCCCATAACTAGTGCTCCTTTGCCCCCGCTGTGAGGGATGACAGAGTTGCCATCCCACCACATCGGGCATCTCTCACTATAAATTTTTCTCACCAAATTCCAGCCAATTAAAAATTTGCCAATCACTACCAATCATCTGCCAATCAATCTGCCAATCCTTTGCCAATCATCAAATTTTGCTTTTCAATTTCGGGTCCAAAACACTATCATCATTACATGTCTACTCACTTGAGCCTCTCGGTGCGCCAATTCATTTCCAAAGCTCGGCTTCGCAAAGCCGAGCAATGAATGCGGGTTGTTTGGTGCCGGCGGTTGGGTCCGTCCGACATTCGGTGCAGGGAAGGGGGCTTACCCGGGCCGAGATCCCACGCACCATCTCGGCACGGAGCCGTCCAATGGCCCGATCTCGCCCTGCCGGAACGCCTCAACCACAAAGGGTTGCCGTGACGACCCTTCCTACCGGGCCGCCCGCTCCGCCAGCGGAGCACGGACGCGGCCGTTCAGAGCGCGGCCCGGCGTGGATCCCGCACGGCGGTTCTTTCGAAACCGCCGCAGTCACGATCTCCGCGGGTTCCCGCGGCACGCAAACCCCGGCACGAACCGATGGCCCGCTTCGGCTATAAGTCGGTCTAACCGCTAACCCAGTTAACGTCGATGCTCCACTTGCATGCTTACACCCCGCAGCCTGTTCCTTGCTCATACATCCAGCCGTTCCCATGCTCCTCGTCATTGCACCTTCTCTTACACACCCAGGTACACTCATTCCGCTCACAGACTTTGTCACACACCTGACCACCGCACACCTTGGCACACACTCGTCGTTCGCACACTTCACCAACACACCTCTTCGCGCCCCCTCCTCGGTCACCTCCTCTGTGACAACCACAGGTGTGCTCTCCTCCGCACACCCAATCACGTGCCTCACTACTAACTCCAGTGTGCATTCCCATACGCGCTCTACCATTCCAGGTGTGCATCCTTCCATTCCAGGTGTGCATCCTCTCTCACCTGCCACAACCAACTCACGCTCCGTGTCACTCTCACTACTTTTACCGCCACACTCGGTCGTGCATTCACCCTTACTCTCGACCGCGCACTCTGTCCTCATGCACTCCGCTGTTACACACCTTTCTCGCGCATCCTCTTGCGCACACTCTCCCGTTACACCCTCCGTAACACTCACCACAGGTGTGCACTCTCTCGTTACATCCTCTGTAACACACCCTACTACGCGCTTCCATGTGCGCCCCCACACACGCACTACGACCAACTCACTCTCGACAGCACACTCACTCCTTGGCGCGCACTTTTTCCTCACACACCCCATAGTCGGACCTCCTCGCACACCTCCTTCACACTCTGTACCTGCCGCACACCTTACCAGCGGCCTCTCACGAACACCCGGGTCCAAACCAACCCCCAAGCCGACTGAAGCTCCCCTCACACCATATACATTTCCACGTATATCGCCACTCACCTCGGCACCTCGTCTCCGCACCTCCTTCGCCACCTGCAAGCTCTTTATTTGGTGAGCGAGCACACCATCACGATTCGAGCACCTTGTACATATTCCATTACTTCCTCCTTTATCTCCTTCTTAGTTTCCCTCCGTCTCTTCTTAATTTGACTTACCCCCTCTTCCACTTCCTCTAATTTCTGCTTCACCTCTTTTATTTCCCGGTGCGTCTCCTCAATTTCGTCCTCTAATGCCACCTTGGCCGTTTCTATATGCGTCCTCACCTCCCGGTCCTTCGTCTCCATTGCCTCCGTCACCTCGTCCAACCTCGTTGTCAGTCCCTCACGTACCATCCGACATTCCCTCTTTGTTGCTATTAAGTCATTTTTGATTTCGTTTTGTGTCGCCTTTAACCCTCCTAGTACCGCATTGTTTTTTTCTACTTGATCCACTAGTTCTTTTTGTCCTACCGTTAGCTCTTCCACCTCCTGCGTCAACTCCTCTATGCCCCCTTGTAACCTAGCCGTACTATTTCTCACCTCTTTCTCCATACGCTTCTCACCTCGCTTTACCTCCTCGCGTACCCCCGAGACCTCCTCGCTTACACCTCGTCTTATTTCCTCCCCCATTTCTCCCATCTCTTTAGTAGATGCCGCCCTCATCTGTTCCAATTCATCCCTCTGAGCATCCAGTTTACCTTCCAACCCGATTTTCACCTCCTTTATCTGGTTCCCCATCCGTTTGATCTCCCGGGCGGATTGCTCCCCTACTTCCCGCAATTTGTCGTTCATTGTGTTTTCTAACCCCCCTAACCCATTCTTCATCCCTTCCATCTGGTTCTCCTGGGCAGCCATTCTATTTTCCAACCCCGTTAACCCATTCTTCACCTCTTTTATCCCGTTGTCTCACCCTTCAAATTTATTGTCTAACCCCTTAAAATTATTGTCTAACCCCTCAAATTTACCCTCAAATTTCTTGTCTAAACCCTCAAATTTATTTCCCAACTGTTCACTGGTACCCCTCGCTTCGTCCCTCATTGCCCCCATTTGGCCCCCCAATTGCTGCCCCATTCTATCCATTTTTGCATTCAGTTGGGTCAGGAATAATCTGAGGTCAAACCCGGTTTGCCCAGCGTCCCCAGCCGCCACCGCGGGCTCGACCTCCGCGGCGGCGCCATTTTGCGCACCCCCAACCTCGTGCGCGAGGGCGCCATTTTGTGCGCCTGATACCTCCTCAACCACATCATCATTTCTCTCCTCCATTTCTTCCCTCTGGTCCTGGGTTACCCCTAACCCCTCTTCTAGTTCCCCCACCAGCATCCCGTCGCCTTGACCATCCATGGCACGATTTTAAATTTCAGATGTTACAAAATACAATTTTTTAGTCCCTGGTATTGGGCTAGCGGCTAGGGTGCCGGCTTAGGATCCTAGGATCCTGGGTTCGAATCCCGGTCGATCGATTCCCTGTTTCCCTGTTTGTCGTTAAAGGCGGCAAAAAGGGTTGGCGTCAGGAAGGGCATCCGGCCGTAAAACATTGCTTCAAAAAGGGGACCAAAAAAACAACAACAACCACGGTTCCCGAGAAAGGCCAACCCCTGCTTTGTGGGGAAAAATGGCCTCTAAAGGTGGTTATTTTTATTTTATATATAAAATACAATTTTTGGGCCACTCGTAATTTGAGCGCGCTAAGCGCTTCAGGTCCGAATCTCGCTCCCGACACCAAATGTTGCAGAACCCAACGTCGGCCTCGGATCCCTTCTCGAGGGGGGATTAGTCGCCTCGTTTGTGACTGACCGACGTGGTCCCTGAAGCTGCACAAGTTCCCTCCAGAGGCAGGTGAGCAGCTTCGTTCGCGACTGCGGATAAGATGTTAATTTGCCGAGCGGATGGCAGCCGCGGCACGAACCGTTAACAAGGACTAACCCGATCCTGAACGTTGGCCAAATCGTGCCACAGGTATTCAATGGGGAAAAGACAAAGACGACGGATGTGAAGAAGAAGAAGACAAAAAGGGTTTGAAATACGACTATAATTTATTACTAATATTTACACAATTAAAAGAAACCAAGGAGGAGGCAGGATAATAAAATAAAAACAGAAGAAGAAGAAGCGGACACAGTGTACCTTAGCTTACCTATAAACAGTCTTACTTAACCCAGGACAGAACAAACAAAACAAACTCACGTACACAAGAAGATGGAATGGCAGGAATCGTTTGGAGGGATGAGAAGGGGAGGAAGGCACGGAGCTGGCTGGAGCTTGATCCCGCACGGGACGTCGGGCTGGACCTCGACGGCCACCGATGCCACCGATCCTGGTTCCCGCGGGGTAACGGGTCAGAGCTGCCTGGTGGAGCCAACCTGCTGGTGGAGTCAAAGCTGCTGGTGGGGGGTCTGGCGTGACGGGTTCTCTCTCTCTCTTTTGAACTTATTCGTCTCTTTTGCCGCCGTGGGGACGTCGCGTGCTTTCCCAGGACTCATCTGAGGTGGGGGCGTCCCCCGCGGGTTATATAAGCCACCCCCTCTAACCTTTTCGAACCTCCCCGATCGCTCTTCCTCCGCCCTCTCAAGCCAAACCCCTCGTGCTTGGTTGGTTGTAGGGGCTCTCCTGGCCCCACCCTCCGATGACGAGGTGGAGACATGCCTTTCCTTCCCCCGCTGGCCGCGTGCGTAATGGAGGTTTTGGGGCGATTTGACCGAGCCCCAGCCAAAGGGCAGCAGTGGCGAATGCAGCAAACCGCCCAGTGCAGTTGGCATGACGAAAGGGGGGATGTGCAGGGAATCTACTTTGTCTGAATTCGGTGCAATGGAGTATTAATTAATGGAAGACAAGGCCTTAACCTAATACACAGAATAAGGAAATAACTACCAACAAGGAGGAAATCTATGATTGGCTAACGTGATTGTATATGACCTAACTAAGGGACGCCCTTTGACCTTTATACACAACAACTGGAGGAAGGAGGGTGATATTTTTTACAACAATAAAAAAAACACAATTCTCATTTCCACAACAATATATATATATATATATATATGTATATATATATATATATATATATATATATATATATATATATATATATATATATATATATATATATATATATATATATATATACATATATATATATATATATATATATATATATATATATGTATATGTATATATATATATATATATATATATATATATATATATTGTTGCGGATATGAGGATTGTATTTTTTTGATTGTGTGTATTGTAGTGGTAAATTGTTGTGTAACATTGGTTGGATATGGCCCCTCCTGCCTCCAGAGTTGTGTAAAGGTAAAAAGGGCGTCCCGGTAGTTATTCCATGAAACACCACATTGCAGGACCCGATAAAACCCTTGTTCAGTAGCTTATATCTTATTATGTGTTTTAGAGTAAGGCCTTGTCTTCCATTAGAATAATACTCCATTGCACCGAATCAATTAAGAATAGCTCCCCTTCAATACTTCCATTTCCCAGCCAAACTCTCCATCTGCAGGTAAAGCAGTTCACAAGCGTGGGGTGCACGCCCTCTCATTTCGCTGCTATAGTGAATATGTGCTCCGTGCTCTGTTTGAACAGGAGGGGCGGGGTCGCCCGGGAGAGGCAAGCCCAGGGCGCGCCACGAATGGCGGGGCTGTTCAGCCCCATGCCCAAATAAGGAAACAAGCCCGTGGCTCGCCACGAGGGGCGTGCCGTCGGCGTCATGCCCAAATAAGGAGACAAGCCCGTGGGATTACCATACAAGGTCACGAAACAGAGCACGGGGGGAGAGGGCGTGTCAGTCCCGCGCTGGAGAGAAGTGAGAGGAAGGGATACGAGCTGAGCTGCGTGGAGAGGTAGACGACAAAGAAAGGGTCCAAGAGAAAGCAGAGGAACTTTTATGAACGAGTTGCAAAGAGATACGGCAGATGAGTCCAGCCCGTTTCAACCAGCCGCGTGAAGCCCTGACGGGGCAGCGAGTGACCCTGCCGGCGTGCGCTGTAAAGCCGAATACCAGGAGCTGCCGGCGTGCGCTGTAAAGCGGATTTCAAGGAGCTGCCGGCTCCCCGCTTCCTGCCCGGAGTGGACCTGCTCGCTGTGCCCTGTGATCCCACCTGCTCATCCTTTCCAGCCATTCCTGCCTGCAAGTTCCCCATTTGCGTACGTGAGTTTGTTTTGTTCGTGCTGTCCTGGGTAGTAACTAAGTCTGTATAAGCTAGTAATTTTCACTGTGTCACCTGCGTTTTCATGTCCGCTGTAAATACCCGTGACTGCTCTTTTTGCTTATGTGTGTGTGTAAATAATAATAAACCCCATTACTCTTCTGTACGTCTTCTTCTCCTTCCTCTTTGCATTCGTCGTCTTAGTCTTTTCCCCATTGAATATCTGTGGCGCGATATGGCCAACGTTTGGGTGAATCGGGTTTAGTCGGGGAACAACTGTTCGGTCGCGGAGCCTCCGCTCGGCAAACATACCATCCTTAACCGCGTACCGTAACAATATATATATATATATATATATATATATATATATATATATATATATATATATATATATATATATATTGTTGCGGAGATGAGGACTGTATTTTTTGTTGATTGTGTGCTGTATTATTATTATTATTGTTTATTCTGCGCCCCCCTACCTCCGGAGCTGTGTAAAGGTGAAAGGGCATCCCATAATTAGTCCACAAGCATACACGTCAGCCAAGTAATAGAATACCCCTGTTGATAGTTATCTCTTATTCTGTGTTTTAGGGTAAGGCTGTGTCTCCCATTAATTGAAGTACTCCATTGCACCAGTGAAAGAGAATAGATCCCCTTTCATTCCCATCCCCAAAATCTCCATTTCCATATTACATCCCCTCTCGTCATTGCTGAGCCCTCGATTCCCAATCACCTCCCCTCCAATAACTGCCATTGACCACGAGGCAGGGTCGGAGAAGAAGGGCATGACTCCACCTCGCCATAGAGGGGAGGAGGGGCGTACCCGCCCGTCGTCATCGAGGGCGGAGCCCGAGGGTCGCGCGACCAACCAGGGCCGAGGTGAGCACCCCGATGGGCGTGTCCAAAACGCCGGCGGCTGAATCGCTGGAGGCGCTATAAAAGGCGCAAACGGAAGTGAGTGGTGAGTTGGTCTGAGTTGGTTGAGAGTCGGTCGTCAAGTGGAGAGTGGTGAAGAGTCAGTCAGTAGAGGTGGTGGTCAAGTGGTTGCGTTGGTTGCGGTGAGGAGTCGGTGGTAAAGAGTGAGGGACCAAGAAAGAGTTGAGGGTGTGGACCAACGAGTCAGACAAGTCCTGGAAACGCAGCGGAGGCCGCAGCAGCAAGAACACCCAACAGCCAAAGGGGGCCTGAATGGCGGTTTGGAGCAGGGCCGTAAAGGAACGGCGGCTGCTAAACACGCCGGTTGAGCTGCAGGACCCCCTTGGACCTTTCCTCTCCCTCCAGCCATCCACCTCCTGCCTTTCCGCCCTTCTTGTATACGTGAGTTTGTTTTGTTTGTTCTGTCCCTGGGTATTTAATTAAGTCTGTAGGTAAGCTAAAATTTGCACTGTGTCACCTGCGTCTTGTGTGTTGTAAATAAACCTTGATTGCTCCTTTTTGCTTGTGTAAATAATAAATCCAATTACTCTTCTGTCCGTCTATTCGTTTTATTCCTTTTCCTCTTTGCATGCGTCGTTTTAGTCTTTTCCCCTCATTGAGCAGCTGCGGTGCGATCCGGCCAAAGTTCTGGGTGAATCGGGTGAGTCAGGGATCCTGTAACGGTCGCGGCAATACCACCGCTCGGTAAATAACATCTTAATCCGCGATCTGTAACAATATATATATATATATATATATATATATATATATATATATATATATATATTGTTACCGCGTCTGCATTGGCCAATCAGCCTAGACGTACCGAGCCAGATTGAGGGCCTACTTGCACCTTTGCCGAGCTTGATTTGGGATGTCCGGGGTCGATAGAGTTACACACCGAAATCCTTCTCCACACTGAGCCACCCAAAATGGCGACTAGAGCAGTTTTGTCACCCCCAATGGGGGAAAGTTGGAAATAGACGGGAAGCATCCTACGAAATCTGTCCTTAAGAGGACTGATAAAACTTACCGGCTTTACTGATTGTGTTGACTCGAATAACTCAAATAGTGTAGCAGCATAGCAAACCTGTTGTGCATTTTGTGATACAAGCACCAAATTTGGCACAAATGTACATTAATATGTTGCGAACATTTTCAGATATTGGGCCACTTGAAATTCTCTCTTTATGTCCGCCATATTGGATTTCAAAATGGCCGCCACTTGAAATCTACATTTGCTATTATCTCTGGACGTAATGCAGCTATTGACTTGATTCTGGTATCTAAATGTATGTTTATGGGGGCAAGGAATCCAATGGTACCAATTTCAACTTAATATTATCTATCACAGTCTGTTATATAATTTTATTTGGAAATTATCTAGGCAAATATTGGATTCAACACAATACTTTGAAAAGAATGTCTTAGTTCTGTAAATGTCTTAGGTATAATACTGACATGCTACATGGTCTAGTATTTGAGGCTAGGTGTACTGGTATCTGAGGCTAGGTATATACCGGTACTGAAGATACGTGTACATAAACAGTGTCATGTTAACAAGTTCAGCATTGCCACAAGTACATGTATGTTGTTGACTCATCGTCATGTGCAGTCCCCTTCACACACACAGAGGGCTGTGCACTGAAGGGCAGCCTTTTTGCACTTGCAGCGCCTCACACACCCTTTCTTGCACTTGCAAGAAACCAGCTCAATGCAGCTGTGGGCTGCCTCAGTTAGCCTGGTCCAGTAAGGTGTGTACTGTCCTTCTCCAGTCCTTGACCAACCCCAGTTGGTTGGTGGAGGGAGCTCTGGTGCTGGCAGCAGTATCTGACCCCACACATGTCCACCTTGATACACTGCCCTCTTGACATGTTCCTCCAGAGCTGCCTTCGTTGGAGGGATGAGCTGCACATTGTTCTTCCTTGCGAAGAGTTTCCTCCTGGCCTTGTCAATGTCTGTGCATTTGCTGGTTCGATCATACAACAGGATCACGAACCTCTCGATGATGCGCATTGCATCGTCTGGTATGTCACGAGGTGCAGAGGACAGCAGCAGCAGCGCCTCAGTGAGTTCTGGCAGTACCGTCCAGACTGCCCACGCAGTGTTCTTGCCATGTCTGTGAAAACTAGACACAGTGTCGCATCCAGTTAGAGCGTGGAACATTGGCAGTGCACGAGCCTTCTCTCGTCCCAATCCAGCTGCTATTTCGTGTGCTGCTAGGTATCGGAAACTCTGGCCTGTTCCGAATGCCAGCCACAGTTTGTCTTCTGGTTGCAACTCCTGTGCCAGGGACACTGCCAGCACCACAACATCGGTGTCTACAGTCCGGATGAGTATTGCATGGTGTCCATGCTGGACTGCGTGAGATGCATGCAGCAACATCCGACTGTCAGCCTCTTCATGGTTACATGGGGCGAGTGAGGTCAGATCTGGCAGTAGTGGCTTGCTGAGCACTGCCTCTCCATCAGTAATGACGAGTTGCTTGTCCTCCTGGTCAAACCATTCCATGAGAGCTGCTGAGAGGAACCTGAACAGCTCGGTCTTGTTGCTGTCCACTCGTATGAAGTTCTGCCAGGTTCCTGGTATGGCTGCGGCAGCCACCACACGTCTCCGCACACCTTGTCCCCGCTTTGCACGTGTACTACCTTTCAGTGAATCAGCAAGGTAAGTATCCCAGACCAGATCAAGGCGTGACACTGTTTGCAGCTTCGTGGACATATATGGGATGAAGATCTGTTGTGCATACTCTTCAAAGGTCTTTGATGCAGCCGGCTTCAGCATCTGGACGATGGCTGCTCCATCAAGCACAATACAGGTCGTGACAGGAGTCTCTGTCTTTGCGTCGGAGACTTCTTCCAAGCATGTGAGGAGATCACTCTTGGTACCAGTGCAGAGGCTTCCACCATCAGACAATGCAGGAGGACATGCCTGATTCTCGTGACAAAAGAACTCCTCAAGGTTTCCATCCCTCGTCTGGCAGCCAATGTACAGGCGTGCGAAGAGTTCACGGTCATTCTTGATGGAGGCGAGCTGTTGCTGACCTTTGCTCTGGCTTCTTGGAGTGGAAGTGCTGAACACCTTCAGCTTGTTACGAGGAATGGGTGCGTCCACTGCCTTTGTTCTGTCCAACAGACACTCTCTGGTGACGAACATGTGACGGCGAACAATCTGTGCAGCATGGGCAAGATGGACTGCATCACTATCACTGTCCAGCTCGCAGGCTTTGGCAAGAGCAGCACCGACATCTTCTTCAAATGCCATCAGGATGTCTCTCCCCTTGGTGTGTGCCCGCATGTCAGGAAACTGAGCCAACAGTCTCTGTTTCAGTCGTGTGGAGTGGACTCTCGTGTCGAGCTGGACTCGTAGCTGTTCCATTCTGGACTGATAGAGCTGGACAAGGTCAGCCAATCTGAATACTGGTGCCGTCTCCTCATCTTGTCTGGTTTCTTCAATGTAGAGGACGAGTTCAGCGAAGACAACTGCCGACATTGCTCGCTCTTGTTTTGTGTCCTGTGATCCTGTTGACTGGGCCTTTCTTGTGCGATTGTAAAGTCCTATCAAGCACCGTGGGTGATACTGGGCGTCCAACGCTATCATGTCCCCACCACTGAGACGGCCCAGCAGTTCTGTATCACCAAGAAGGGTTGCACAGGCACGCACCCGTTTGTCCATTTGGAATGTTGCAGCTTTCCGAAGACTGTCAGCCCCAGCAGGTTGTTCACAGAAGAAACAATTTTCTCTGACCTTCTTCTCTGTACTCGATGAGCGTGAATGTAACCTGGTGCGTTTGCATGCAGCTTGTTCCTCATCGCTCTCACATTCTTTCTTGAGTGCTCTCTTTTGTGCTCTCTGCAGTTTGGTGTTGTTGTACTGGAGCCTGCATGTCTGATGATATTTTGCACCGTGTGCAACCATCGCAGCTTCAATGCCATGACCATCATCGAGTCTTTCCAGGTGAAATGATCCTGGAAGCTCTCCAAGTTCACTGAATTTGACCAAGTTCTCTGCGAGTGAACTGTACCCACTCCCAATGTCTTTTCTCTTTGATTGGTCAGGTTTGGTCAGTGTCTCCGTCTTGTCCTCTTGACATATAAGGCATAACTTCCAGTCAGTTGTGGTGAGGTGCTGTGATGTTGATGGTGAAGTTCGCTTAACATCAGCTAGTCTGAAGCTCTTGGACATGGTGGAACTGTCTTCTGAATCTGCAACGATACAATGATATAATGTTAACATTTTGTTATATATATAATAGAGGGGTTTCCTCCGCCATACTAATGGAGAGGAGGATAATTCCTCTATATCGTAGAGCATTTAGCTTGGCACACTTAGGGAATTAGTTTTGTGAGATTATGCCGGAATTAAATTTTCACCCATACCGGAGGCAAGAAGAGAAATAAAATCACATGAGATTCTTTTTAGTTAAAAAATATTCCCAAATTTATTGAATATTTACAAAACATTTGAATTCATAAATTCTTACAATATTTACACAGCCAAGATTTAAATATAAATCAGTCTAAACTCTTATTAGGTTGGACAGTACATTTTCCAGACATACCCCGTTCTGTTAATTACAGCCTTCGTGTTAAATTCAGAACATGACAAAACTGTCAGTGTGGAATACACACTTCACTCAAAATACTACTTTATATAAAACATTTCTAATTTAAAGCCTTATAGTAAGAATTTCAGATAAACCCCAAAAAAGTAAGACCAGGTTGGCTATTAGACAACCTGCCTCTGTCGTGCCCACCAGACAAGTGGTTTTAGCCAGCACACATGTGTATCAGGTAAGCTTGTGCTGAGTACATCATACCTGAACAACTCAGTGAGGCAGAACACAGCAGTGCACACCAGGGTGACCCCTTCAGTGCATAAACCAATTAACCTGTCCACTGCAGGGCATATAGAAATGAAGTTATTTTCTGCATATAATAATAATATAAGTTCAGTTCTATATAACAATTTCTGTTATCACCACTACCACTACAACTACCACTACTACAAGCTTTGTCTGGAATTTTGTGGACTAACAGACAAACAGACATACAGACAAGCTGGGATCAAAACATTACCTCCTTCCACCATTGAGTGTAGAGGTAAACATCATGGAAATTATATCATGCCCTAGATTTAATTCATGCTTACCCGTGTATTTGCTTCACTGGTTCACAAGGTCTTTTGCATACATGTAATTCAGACTCTCGTCTTCATTGCTGACCACACAATGTTGTCTAGCTGAGCCCAGATTGTATGTAATTAACTCATTTATGTGGAGTCACAAGGTGATTTAAACACAGCCACACACAAAGAACACAGTTGATGTGGGTCAACACACATGCAGCCTCTCTACTCTTTTATTTGGGTCAGGGCTGTGATTAAAGACATGTAGTGGAGTCATGTTTGTAAACATTGTTAAAGACATGCTACAGTGCATTGTTAAGGAAACAAGACAGATGGAAGCCTATACAAGAAATTTCTGTACTCTAGAAACACAAAAGATGGCTTAAAGGGTCTAGGAAAAGGGGATTATGCATGTTTGGTATTTATTGACAATATGAATGTAATGTTACATAAAATATGCATATGAAAAACACAAATGAATGGGTCACTTTGTTTCCTAATGGGATATGAATTTATATTTTAGACTGCCAGTATATATGAGCTTGTCTGAGTTGTTACTAGTGATTTAGTATAGTTTTTTTATTTATTTATATTTACAGAACTAAGACATTCTTTTCAAAGTATTGTGTTGAATCCAATATTTGCCTAGATAATTTCCAAATAAAATTATATAACAGACTGTGATAGATAATATTAAGTTGAAATTGGTACCATTGGATTCCTTGCCCCCAAAAACATACATTTAGATACCAGAATCAAGTCAATAGCTGCATTACGTCGAGATAATAGCAAATGTAGATTTCAAGTGGCGGCCATTTTGAAATCCAATATGGCGGACATAAAGAGAGAATTTCAAGTGGCCCAATATCTGAAAATGTTCGCAACATATTAATGTACATTTGTGCCAAATTTGGTGCTTGTATCACAAAATGCACAATTCTTTTGAATATTTGGGCTAAGCCGCCCCACTAAAAGGAGACCCAATGACTTTATGTATGTATTTAATGGATGAGGAAGGGAGAAAAAAGGACACGAGAGCATTTTATACATTTACAATGAAATACGTGCTCTCTGTGTATTTCCCTTATCCTCAAAGATAAGGAAGGGAGTCCTCACCTTATCAACTCCTCACACTGGGGGGATTGTGATCGGGCCCCAATCACACTACAGGAGAAAGACCAGGGAGAAATCGACAAGATAATGGAATGTCAGTCCCAAACCAGATGTGGGTCGCATGACCGACTTGAGCCGGCCCCAACGCATGAGCCACAGTGTGGCTTAAATGGCGGGAATTGAACAGGCGTCTCTGTGGCCGTAGGTCGTGACAGCAGCAGCTCTTACTAGGCACGTGCGACTCCTGCTCCGACCCCATCTGACCAACAGCTGTACCGACCTGAGCTGTACTGGCAACGAACACTGGCGCAAGGAACCACAAACCAAAAAATAAAAGAACCGAAGACCGAAACTCACAAACCGAACAAACCACTGGACGTGCTTCCACAACTTTTCTGTGCTCTCACGATGCGCCACCCCATGATGTGGACCCATCCTGTTCGCCCCACACCAGTTGGCTGTTCGGCCATTGATAAAAGGTTTTCTTTCCCCTTGGCCTCTCAAATGTCCGAGGCACTCTATGCTCCAAATCCTTTACCTTTGCGACATTGTGAGGCTGAATCTCCCCAATAAAAGCAGATACAACACAGATTACAAGGGAAATAACATTAACAAGCGTTACGCCTCGGTCCCCCGTCGGTGAAGTGATGAGTTGAAAAAGTGGAAGACGCAAGGCGGCCATCTTGGATTTTGACTTGGCGACCCAATTTCCAATGGCGTTTTTCCTTATGGCTAGATATACAAACACACCAGATTAGAAGTTGGTACTTCGCTTATTTTTCAAGCTATTCCGCTCACAAGGTTCAGACATACATGGCGGCGGCCATCTTGGATTTTGATGTGGCGACCCAATTTTCAATAGCGTTATTCCTTATGCGTAGATACACCCACACACCAGATTAGAAGTTAGTAGTTCGTTTCTTTTTCAAGATATTTCGCTCACAAGGTTCAGACATATATATGGTGGCGGCCATCTTGGATTTTGACGTGGCGACCCAATTTTCAATAGCGTTTTTCCTTATGGCTAGATACACAAACACACCAGATTAGAAGTTGGTACTTCGCTTATTTTTCAAGCTATTCCGCTCACAAGGTTCAGACATACATGGCGGCGGCCATCTTGGATTTTGATGTGGCGACCCAATTTTCAATAGCGTTATTCCTTATGCGTAGATACACCCACACACCAGATTAGAAGTTAGTAGTTCGTTTATTTTTCAAGATATTTCGCTCACAAGATTCAGACATATATATGGCGGCGGCCATGTTGGATTTTGACGTGGCGACCCAATTTTTAATAGCGTTCTTCCCTCTGCCTAGATACACCCACACACCAGATTAGACGTTGGTACTTCGCTTATTTTTCAATATATTCTGCTCACAAGGTTCGGATATACATGGCGGTGGCCATCTTGGATTTTGACGTAGCGACCCAATTTTCAATAGTGTTCTTCCTTATGCCTAGATACACCCACACACCAGATTAGAAGTTGGTCCTTCGCTTATTTTTCAAGATATTCCGCTCACAAGGTTCAGACATACATGGCGTCAGACATACATGGCGGCGGCCATCTTGGATTTTGACGTGGGTTGCACCCACACACCAAATTAGAATTCGGTCCTTCGCTTACGCACGCACGCACGCACGGACGCACGCACGCACGCACGGACGGGCAGACACACGGACGGAGGGGAAAACCATAGTCCCCCTTTCGCTCCGCGGTGCGACGGGGGAAAAAAGGGATTTAAGGGAAAAGTGGTTTGAGAAACAAACATGAGGAAGGGGTGATAACAGCCTGCAAAACAAATGTTTAATTGGTTCTGGAAACTCAATGTGATTAATGACTGAAAAAAGGTCTTCATGAGGCAAACATAGTTGTACCTCAATTTATGATCGCCATGAAAGGTTTGGCATTCCATCAGGGATTTTTGTAGCATGTGATAGCCACTTTGAGCATAATATTGAACTGACTGAAAATCCTTTGAACTGTGAAACACTGATTTGTGATTGTGCTGCAGGCTACGCCCTCTGCTGGACAAGCCCGACCAAACAAGTTCTCTTGGAACATCTTGTGTCCATCGCTTCCAGCAGGCAAAAGCTGGGTAAGACCACATCCTCGGTGTGTTGTGAGCAGGGTGAGACCCTACCGTGAGCCCTACTTGTGAGCAGTGTTGGTGGGTTAACCCACTTGAAATTACCTTTTACTTATCTAACCCCTTATTTTGTGGCCAACTGTTCAAATTGTTGTCTTGGTTGCCGTAACAATCGTGCCTTGCCAGCATTAATATATAATTCACATTTAGTTTTGTGGAAAGTTCATGTGGGAATAAAACAATCTAGCTTTGATTTATGCAACCAAGGATAATAAGAGTTGAATGCGGTAAATTTAGAGATAACCTTTGTGTTGTATGAAGCCCTTTTATATATTTCTATTTTTATTTATTTATATATATATATATATATATATATATATATATATATATATACAGTATATATATATATATATATATATATATATACAGTATATATATGTATATATATATATATATATATATATATATATATATATATATATATATATATATATATATATATATACAGTATATATATATATATATATATATATATATATATATATATATATATATATATATATATATATATATATATATATATATATTGTTACGGACACGACTTATTGAGATGTTATGCTGGGCCGAGCGGAATGGCCGCCGTGTTCGCACAGTTTACCCGATTATACTCGAACGTTGGCCGAATCGCGCTATGCTAAATCAATTAAGGAAAGGACACAACGGCTGGGATTAAATGACACGACACCAGGGGTACAGTTCTCAAGACCTCCGGAGGAGGTTATAATATGGGATATGCAGAACGTTTAGATTACACGGACAAGAGGTACAGCATAGAAAGGTGGGCACTTAAATACGGTCTTATCTTAGCCCCGACAGACCACAGATAAACAGGACAAGACCGTCTCACACAGGGATTGATGGCAGGGGAGGGCAGGTAGTCGATGGCTCAAGGTGCACCTTGGCTCAGGGGCAGAATCGACCCGGTCCGGTCCAGAGATGCGGGAGGTATCTCTCAGCGCTAGGAGGTGACGTTCTTTCTCCAAGCTGGGGGCGCATCTGACGTCACCTCCGGTAAGTGGCTGCGTATATCCAGCGGGGAGTGACACGCCCTCGGCTCGTTAGCTCCGCCCAGATGGAATCGGTCCGCCGCTTCTTATTGGGTGCGGGGGGTTACCGGGCTCCGCCCTTGACGAGGAGCTGACAGTCAGCCCCTTCGTGGTAACCCCGTCGGAGCACATGGGCAATGGCGGCTAACCAAGCCGGAGTGAGGACGCCCACTCCCCGCGCCGTCGCCGCGCCGCCCCCCGCTGTTGTTGTAGTTGTTGTTGTAGTTCCATGAGATGATGGGAGGATGCGGAGACGAGATTGTGGGGAGGTATTGGGAGGTCCTAAACTTACTACTGGTGCCATACAATCACATTCTGGTGCAACGAAGAGTCATCATTAATGGAAACGAGTCCTTAACTGACATAGACTAAGAATAACTAGCAAGATGTCCTATAGTTGTCTACGTGAGATGCGGTGAACCTGGGCACGACATTTAATGGGGGAAAAAGGGGAAGGTCGGTTCTACAGAGTGTTGTTTACAGACAATGGGACTAGGGAATGGGGGATTGGGGATAGTTGGGGAGTATTGGGGAAATAGGGGAATATTTACAAGCGGATATGGATGGAGGCCAAATCCCATATCCGCAACATTGCACCCTTCTCTACCTCGGGGCGTCCCGACCCGATAAATTTTTACCTACTTTAGTGTGGCACTCAGATGTAGTTCCCTCTACTATTAACTCTACCCTGAGTGCGACAGTTTTACAGATGTTCACAAATGAGTAAATATGTCCCCCTGCGACGTTGCACCCTTCTCCTCACAGAAACACACCCACAGGATAACCGAATCGCGGAAAGAATTCTCAAACTAAACATACAGCCGGTAGGGAGCATTATTTACACAAGACTACACTGATATTTACACTACGATCCAGGACCTGTTTTTGGAGGAACACATGCAGATGTTATGCATAGAGAGAGCACGCATGCCAGCATCGATACACCAACCCACGAGTGCTCTGTGGCCCAACGGCCTTTAATAATATGCAGAGCACCCCTTCCAAGCACCAAAAGCACCACCCCATAACACAGTCAGCACCATCCGGTGCACCAATAAAGTGTTCATAGTCACCGGTGGTGTCGCAGCCGGCCGATGTTCTGCCGCTGGTCTTGCCTTCTTGAAGCACTTGGCCTTCTAGCTTCCTTAAAAAATAAAGAAAGGCGCCAACCGCGTCCATTTCTGAATTGTGGCCGTCAGGAGGCCAACTATTAGTGGTTCACCTGTATGGCATAGGTGCCACGTTGACCCATAGGTCCATCCACGGGTGGTGCTTGCCCGCAAGAGAACTGCGGTCCATGGTGGGCGGCCACAAAAATTGCGGTCCATATGGTGTATCGATCCCGGCAGCAAGCAGCGAAAGTGCAGGCCCACAACTGCGGAGCCAGCACCTCTCTCTCCTCTCTCTCTGCCCCAAAGCCAGATCCTCGGAGGTGGGAGACAAAAGAAGAAGACAAGTGAGTAAGGTGGTAAGGGCGCAAAAGTGCACGCAATACAAGGTGATGCACACTGGGGGCACATGGGAACCAGGTGAGACAGGTACGTTCCTACCGTACGCCCCCCCCCCCCCCCACCAGGTAACCTACATTGCCCCTCCCTTACCCCTTACTGTATCCACAAAACACAACACTACCCATAAACATCTACTTTACAAATCAACAAACGTCCCTACTGTCTTCCCCGTTCCTCCCATAAACCAAATTCGTCTTCTCTCCCTCCTAACCAATCAAATTTGCCATTTTCAACTCTCATCAAAATTTGCCATCTCCAACTCAACATCATAATTTGCCATCACCAATTCATCATCAGTCCCTCCTAGGGAGGGAGAGATGGAATCACCCCAATGTCTCATCCACGTCGTGATGCGTCTCACAAATCCAACAGCAATTCTCCTTTCCTGCACACAGAACAAAGAAACACAGGTGTGGAGTCATCATCACCACAGGCAAGTGGCTGCGTATGGTGCGACAGGTTCATCAATCCTAACTATTTCCTAAATGACTTTAACAACTTTACATTACCCGGGGTCTTTCCCTGCCAATCCATTGGCCAACTTACACTATGGGTTCTAAAAACCAATTCCCATTGACCAAACTGTGGTGCTTTTCAATTTGGGGTCTCACTCCCCCGATTCATCTCCCGGTGCCCTCGCATAATTTCTGGGCCGCGACGTGTAGCTCTCCCCGCAGGTCTACCCACCTGCACACCTCCACCACTGCAGTTGCCTCCGAGCTTACCTGCTCCTTACCCTAACCTAACTACCTGGGGAAGGCCCTCTGGCGCTCTCCCCACTCAGTGCCCTCTCTGGCACTGGGCTACCCGGGTCCGTCCTCCGGATCCTCGGGCCACACTGACACTAACGGCTCCCAGAGCCCACCTGCGGCCTCACCTGGCCGACATCCTCACAGTGGTGGAGTGCCCAACCAACTACACACACTAACAGGCTACACGCCCAGCCATTTCCACAACACTAATGCACCCATCCACAATACCATTCTGCAACCGCACCACAAATGCCAATATCCAACCACAATTTACCTATACCCTCTACCTCACACTTACACTACCTGCCCCGGGTACTCGTGAAAGGGGTCCACTCTTCCCCCATCCACACCTTCGCACCATGCACACCACTCCGTACCACTTACTCCAACTCTCTCCACACCACTCATTCTCTGCTCCATATATTCCACACACCTGTACTTGCATACCTGTGCTCTCACACCTGGTGCCACCTGCACCCTTCTCTCCCCAAGCGCATTCGCGCTGATCCACACACTCACTACTCATACACTGCTCCACACACCTGTCCAGTTGCACACCTGTGCAATCACACCTGTTCAATTCTCACACACACGGCATCATCTCAGCTAACTACTCCCTTCTGAAACTTGCGCTTCCCAGTCGTCCCTTTAAACTATTGCGCTCCCACGTCATTATCATCCACACTAATCTACCTGCGTCCCCACTACAGGTATCAGTCACTAACTAAACTTAACGTTACCTAATGTCATCTTCGCTAGATCCCTATCAATATCCTAACCCACCCTGGCTAGTTTTCACTACCATACACCCCATAAACTATAGCTCCTTTGCCCCACCTTGTGAGGGATGACAGAGTTGCCATCCCACCACATCGGGCATCTCCCACTACCAATTTTGCACATCAAATTTCAACAAATCAAAAATTTGCCAATCACTACTCATCATCTGCCAATCATTACTGCCAATCCTTTGCCAATCATCAAATTTTGTTTTTCTCTAATTTTTGGGGCCAAAACACTATCCTCGTCATTACAGTCAACTTACTAATGCCTCTCGGTGCGCCAATTTACCTCTAAAGCTCGGCTGCGTACAGCCAAGCCATGAATGCGGGTTGTTTGGTGCCAGCGGCTGGATACGTCCCGCATTCGGGGCAAGGACGGGGGCTTACCCGGCCCGAGATCCCACGCACCACCTCGGCGTGGAGCCATCCAATGTCCCGATCTCGACCTGCCGGCACGTCTCAATAGAAAGTGGTCGCCATGATGACCCTTCCTATCGGGCTGCCCGCTCCGCCTAGTGGAGCCCGGACGCGGCCGTTCCACGCGAGGCCCAGCGTGGATCGCGCACGGCGGTCCTTTCGAACCCGCCGTGGCTCGGATCCCCGCTGGTTCTCGCGGCACGCGAAGCCCGGCACGCACCGAGGGCCCGCTTCGGCTAAAAGTCGACCTAACCTCTAACCCGGTTATCGTCGATGCCTCACCTGGATGCTTACAAGCATACGCTACCCCTTTCGTGCTCATACATCCAGCCGTTTCCATGCTCCTCGTCGTACCTTCTCTAACACACCCAGCTACACTCATTCCACTCCCAGCCTTGGTCACACACCTGACCACCGAACACTTTGGCACACATTCGTTGGTCGCACACCTCACCAACACACCTCTTCGCGCCCCCTCCTCGGTCACCTCCTCTGTGACAATCACAGGTGTGCTCTCACTCGCACACCCAACCACGTGCCTCACTACCAATTCCAGCGTGCATTCCCACTCACGCTCTACCATTCCAGGTGTGCATCCTTCCATTCCAGGTGTACATCCTTTCTCACCTGTCACAACCAACTCACGCTCCGTGTCACTCTTACTACTCTCACCTCCATTCTTGACAGCGCACTCACCCTTACTCTTGACAGCGCACTCTTTCCTCATGCACCCGTCCGTTACACACCTTTCTCGCGCCCACTCTTGCGCACACTCTCCCGTCACACCCTCTGTAACACTTACCACACCGCGCTTCCATGTGCTCCCTCGCACATGCGCTACGACCGACTCACTCTCGCCAGCACCCTCACTCCTTGGCACGCACTTTTTCCTCACACACCCCAGAGTCGGACTTTCTCGCACACCTCCTTTTTCGCACACCAGACCTGTCGCACACTTCACCAACGGCCTCTCACGAACACCCGGGTCCATCTCGACCCACAAACTCATTAAATCACCTGGCGCATCATACGCACGACCATATTGGTCACCACTTACACCGGGTCCTCTTCCTCTTCGCTTCTCCTCCATCACCTGCGAATCCCTCATCCGGTTAATGAGCACATCATCACGATCCGAACACAGACTTTGGACCAATTCTTTTATCTCCTCTTTTATCTCTTTCTTATCCCCTCTCCGTCGCTTCTTAATTTCGCTCACCCCTTCTTCCACTTCTTCTAATTTCTCCTTCACCTCTTTTATTTCCCGGTACGTCTCCTCAAGCTCGTCCTCCAAGGCTACCTTGACCGTTTCCATGTGCGTCCTCACCTGCCGGTCCTTCGTCTCCATTACCTCTGTCACCTCGTCCAACCTCGTTGTCAGTCCCTCACGTACCATCTGACATTCCCTCTTCGTCGCTACCAAGTCATTTTTTAGGTCATTTTGTGTCGCTTTTAACCCTCCTATTACCGCTGTGTTCTTCTTTACCTGGTCCGTTAGTTCTTTTTGTCCCTCTGTCAGTTGTTCTACTTCCTGCGTCAGGTCCTCTATGCCCCCTTGTAACTTTACAGTCCCCTTTCTCACCTCCTTCTCCATGTGCTCCTTACAGTGCCTCACCTCCTCGCGCACTCCTCCGACCTCCTCACTCACACCTCTTCTGATCTCTTCTCCCATCACTTGCATCTCCTGCCCAGATGCCACCCTCATCTGCTCCATTTCCTCCCTGTGAGCATCCAGTTTGGTTTCTACCCCCATTCTGACCCCCTCTATCTGCTGCCCCATTTGTTTAACTTCCCTTTCCGCTTGGGTGCTCATGTCCCTCAATTTGCCTTCCATCCTGTTTTCTAACCCCTCTAACCCATTTTTCACTCCCTCTATCTGATTCTCCTGGGCAGCCATTCTATTTTCTACCCCCGTTAACCCCTCCTGTATTTCCCCTAATCTATTGTCTAATTTCCCAAATTTCTTGTCTAATCCCTTAAAATTATTGTCTAACCCCTCACCGGTACCCCTCGCTTCGTCCCTCATTACTCCCAATTGCTCACTCTGAGCCCTCATTTCCTCCCTCATTTTCTCGCTATTCTGGGCCATAAGGGCCTTCATTTGTATGAAAAAAAGGTCCAAATCTACCAGCGGCGCTACTACGGTCGCGGGCGTGGGCGCCGTGGCCATGTGCGAGGCGCCATTTTGCGCGCCCGAAACCTCGTGCGCGACGACGCTATTTTGCGAACCTGCCACCCTCACTGCTTCGCTCTCCTCATGTCCCTCATTTTGGTCCTGGATCGACCCTGCCTCACTCTCCTCTACCGGAACCCAGCCGTCTTGGTCTGCCATAGCGCGACTTTCAAAATTCGGGTTTTTATTTTTTTTGTAAAACACAATCAAATTTCGCCGTTATAATTTCGAGCGCGTGAAACGCGCTCCGGGACCGATCCCACTTCCCGACACCAATTGTTACTCTAATAGTACAATTGGTGTTCCAAAATTTGGGCTAAATGAATTTAGTCCCAGGTCCGAATCCAACTCCTCGACACCAATTGTTACGGACACGACTTATTGAGATGTTATGCTGGGCCGAGCGGAATGGCCGCCGTGTTCGCACAGTTTACCCGATTATACTCGAACGTTGGCCGAATCGCGCTATGCTAAATCAATTAAGGAAAGGACACAACGGCTAGGATTAAATGACACGACACCAGGGGTACAGTTCTCAAGACCTCCGGAGGAGGTTATAATATGGGATATGCAGAACGTTTAGATTACACGGACAAGAGGTACAGCATAGAAAGGTGGGCACTTAAATACGGTCTTATCTTAGCCCCGACAGACCACAGATAAACGGGACAAGACTGACTCACACAGGGATTGATGGCAGGGGAGGGCAGGTAGTCGATGGCTCAAGGTGCACCTTGGCTCAGGGGCAGAATCGACCCGGTCCGGTCCAGAGATGCGGGAGGTATCTCTCAGCGCTAGGAGGTGACGTTCTTTCTCCAAGCTGGGGGCGCATCTGACGTCACCTCCGGTAAGTGGCTGCATATATCCAGCGGGGAGTGACACGCCCTCGGCTCGTTAGCTCCGCCCAGATGGAATCGGTCCGCCACTTCTTATTGGGTGCGGGGGGTTACCGGGCTCCGCCCTTGACGAGGAGCTGACAGTCAGCCCCTTCGTGGTAACCCCGTCGGAGCACATGGGCAATGGCGGCTAACCAAGCCGGAGTGAGGACGCCCACTCCCCGCGCCGTCGCCGCGCCGCCCCCCGCTGTTGTTGTAGTTGTTGTTGTAGTTCCATGAGATGATGGGAGGATGCGGAGATGAGATTGTGGGGAGGTATTGGGAGGTCCTAAACTTACTACTGGTGCCATACAATCACATTCTGGTGCAACGAAGAGTCATCATTAATGGAAACGAGTCCTTAACTGACATAGACTAAGAATAACTAGCAAGATGTCCTATAGTTGTCTACGTGAGATGCGGTGAACCTGGGCACGACATTTAATGGGGGAAAAAGGGGAAGGTCGGTTCTACAGAGTGTTGTTTACAGACAATGGGACTAGGGAATGGGGGATTGGGGATAGTTGGGGAGTATTGGGGAAATAGGGGAATATTTACAAGCGGATATGGATGGAGGCCAAATCCCATATCCGCAACAATATATATATATATATATATATATATATATATATATATATATATATATATATATATATAATATATATATTGTTGCGGATCTCAGCGCCGGCCCTCTCCCCTTACCAAGGGGGGATTAGTCCCCTTGTCTTTGACTGGCCGACGGGACCCGGGACCTATGACGTCCTTCCCGGACAGCGCGAAATAGGGTCGTAGGACTAGAATCACTATTACCTAATTACTCGCGCTGCCCTTAAACGAGGAAATAAGCCCCACATGAATCACGTGTGCTGAGACGCCGAGCGGTGCGTACACGCGATCCGTGCCGTTTAGTTGGTGAACCCGGTTCTAGCGATCTTACTCGTACCACGCTTAGCCAATGGAGAAATCACACAGGCGATAAAATTGGGAAGAAAGGAATAACAGGATTTATTTACACTATTTACAATGATTCAGAGAAAAGAGTACACAGTGCAGCCTTAAAAACAGTCTTAACATAATCCCCAGAACAAACGGGCCCGTCTCACACACAGACACACTCACACAGGGTTTGCAGCTGCAGGATGATGTTCACCACGTCCAGGGATGGCTCTCGTGCAGCTCCCTCCGGCCTCTGGTTCGTCCTGGGCAGATGGTAAGTAGAGGGGCAGGAGCTCTCCGTGTGTCGTTTGGCGCACACGGGATAATATGGGGCGAACGGTAGGGTCTGGGCTCTGGCGGTTGGCGGTTAACACTGGCGGCTATTGCCGCGTTCACTTGCGTGGCTGAATAGGCTATATTCGCCACCGGCGCGTACGTTATACTGAGATATAGTGTAATGCCCCCAAAGCGAGCGCTGCGAATCACGTTCTTCACAGTCCTCTCGCGTGTGCTTTCCCCTTGCGAGTTCTCCCGTGCCAATCAGTCCTCCTCGTTCTCCCTCGTGCTCTCTCTCGTGCTCCTTGGAACAAATCCTCTGTGCAAGTCCTGTTCAAGGGCTTTGTGCAGACTTTTATAGGCACGCCCCGCGAACCTTCTAGCACTTACCAGACGCGCCTTACCACGCCCTGTCACGCCATGCCGTTAGAGCCCTGGTTGGCTGGTGGCCCTACCGTCATCGCCTCTGACGCGCTGCCTTGACGCCGCCCCACCCCGACCCCGCGCTCCTCCCTCTTAGGCCTACCTCGTGTTACTCGATTAGTGAGCGAGCAAAGGGCAGCAAACGCTGCTGGCAGCCAAAGCGTAATAAATGCTGCGGGTAGCCAAAGCGTAACAAACTGAGGGATCAGCCAAATGGGGTGCGGGATCAATTATGCCTATGGAGGTGGAACTTGGAGGGTGGACGTAAAAATGAAGGGACCTAAACTCATGTCTTTACACAACACAGATATTACTAGTGGAAATGGCC
This sequence comes from Myxine glutinosa, assembly GCF_964187855.1. NCBI lineage: Eukaryota > Metazoa > Chordata > Myxini > Myxiniformes > Myxinidae > Myxine > Myxine glutinosa. Next base: position 130,814,845 of record NC_136266.1, on the reverse strand, counting down.
TATACTTACACATACTATGACATAACTAATACTCTAAGGTGGCCTACTTGTTGCTCGTGGACTAACTATGGGGGGCAACCCTTTAACCTTTAATGATCAATATGTGCCAATCTCAAAACCGTAGCAATATTTATATATATACAGTCACGTGAAAAAGTAAGTACAACCCATATAAAGTTTTGACTTTTTCAACATATTTCAACATACAGCTATTTGATCTTCATTTCAACAATATTGATAGATAAAGGTGATATAATATAACAAATATCATGAAACATTTACATTTTGTAGTCCATTGTATAATTTTAATAAACACAAATGCAAATTTCGCATGTGGAAAAAGTAAGTACACCCCTACATTTATCACTACTTCAAATACCTAAAATTAGAATCAGGTGCACCATCTCAGGTGCAAATGATTAGAACATCGTCAGAGAGGATCTTGGAGGAACCTGTCTTATTTAAATCTCAGACATTTAGTTTGGTTTGCTCTTTGTTGTTGAAGTGTACGGCATCACCATGCCTAGATCAAAAGAGCTCTCTGAAGCCTTCAGAAAGAAGGTGAGAGATGCCTACGAGTCTGGGAAGGGATTTAAAAAGATCTCCAAACAATTTTAAATCAATCATTCGACTGTCCGGAAGATCATCTACAAGTGGAGAAGATTCCAAACAACTGCCAACTTGTTCAGGCCAGGCCACCCCAGCAAGTTCAGCCCGAGAGCAGACCGCAAGATGCTGAAAGAAGTCTCTAAGGACCCCAGAATGTCATCACGCGACCTACAGGTAGCTCTTGCCACTTCTGATGTCAAAGTGCACGAGTCTACCATTAGAAAGAGGCTGCACAAATTTGATCTACATGGGAGGTGTGCCAGGAGGAAACCTTTGCTGTCCAGAAAGAACATCAGGGTAAGACTAAAGTTTGCCAATGAGCACCGAGGCAAAGACCAGCACTTCTGGAACAATGTGCTCTGGACAGATGAGTTAAAGGTAGAGCTATTTGACCACAGTGCCAGAAGGCATGTTTGGCGAAAACTAAAGACAGCATTTGACCACAAGAACCTGATACCAACTGTAAAGCATGGTGGGGGAAATATTATGGTTTGGGGCAGCTTTGCTGCATCACGGCCTGTGCAGCTCACCGTCATATAATCCACTATGAATTCTTCATTGTTCCAGAGGGTGCTTAAGGATAATGTGAGGCCATCTGTCGGAAAGTTGAAGCTCAACCGAAGGTGGACCTTGCAACATGACAATGACCCTAAACATACCAGTAAATCCACCAAGGAATGGCTGAAAAGAAAGAAATGGAGGGTTCTGGAATGGCCAAGTCAAAGCCAGGATCTAAATCCCATCGAGATGTTGTGGGGGGATTTGAAAGGAGCTGTGAATGCAAGAAACTCCTCAAACATCGCACAGCTGAAAGAATTCTGCATGGAGGAGTGGGCAAAAATTTCTCCCAGTCGATGTCAGAGACAGGTAGACAGTTATAAGAAACGCCCACTTGAGGTTGTTTCTGCCAAAGGGGGCAATACCACCTCTTGGAGCCAAGGGTGTACTTACTTTTTCCACATGCGAAACAATGGACTACAAAATGTAAATGTTTCATGATATTTGTTATATTATATCACCTTTATCTATCAATATTGTTGAAATGAAGATCAAATAGCTGTATGTTGAAATATGTTGAAAAAGTCAAAACTTTACATGGGGTGTACTTACTTTTTCACGTGACTGTATGTGTATGTATATATTGTTATGGACGCGGTTTAGATGTTATTTACCGAGCGGTGGTATTGCCGCGACCGAACAGTTATTCCCCGACTAGACCCCGATTCCACCCAGACGTTGACCAAATCGCGCTATGCCAAATCAATGATAGAAAGGACACGACGACTGGGAAAGAGGAAACGACGCAAGGGGTACAGTTCTCAAGACCTCCGGAGGAGGGTATAATTACAGTGGTGGAGAAAAGGGGGTAGATTACACGGCAGAGTGAGGTAAAAGACACAGAAGAGATGGGCACTTAAATACAATCGTATCTTTTCCCAGACAGACCACAGACAAACGGAACAAGGCTGACTTACACAGGGATTGATGGCAGGGAGGGACAGGTAGTTCGATGGCACAAGGTGCACCTTGGCTCGGGGACAGGATAAAGCACGGTCCAGTCCAGAAGATGCGGGAAGGCCTCACAGCGCTCGGAGGGTACATCTTGCTTGCTCCAAGCTGAGCGCGCATCTGACGTCACCTCCCTCTCCCTGCGCAGTGCGCATGCTCAGCGGGGAGTGACACGCCCTCGGCTGGTTGGCTCCGCCCCCCTGGGGCCGGTCCGCCGCTTCCATTGGGTGCGGGGGTTACCGGGCTCCGCCCTTGACGAGGAGCTGACAGGGAGCCCCTATTTGGTAACCCCGTCGAGCACATGTTCGATGGCGGCTCGTTGGGAAGGCCTCGTGCCCTCCCAACACCCCCTACCAACCAAGCCGGAGTGAGGACGCGCACTCCCTGTGCACGCCGCTGCCGTTGCTGTTGTTGTTGTTGTTGAACCGTGAGGAAGAGCTGCGGGGAGGTATTGGGAGGTCCTAAACTTCCTAACGGTGCCATACAATCACATTCTGGTGCAACGAAGGGTCAGAATTAATGGAAACGAGTCCTTAACTGACATAGACTAAGAATAACTAGCAAGATGTCCTATAGTTGTCTTACATGAGATGCGGTGAACCTGGGCACGACATTTGATGGGGGAAATAGGGGGAGGTCGGGTCTACAGAGTGTTGTTTACAGAAAATGGGACTAGGGAATGGGGGATTGGGGATAGTTGGGAAGTATTGAGGAAATAGGGGAATATTTACAAGCGGATATGGATGGATGCAAATCCCATATCCGCAACATTGCACCCTTCTCTACCTCGGGGCGTCCCGACCCGATAAATTTTTACCTACTTTAGTGTGGCACTCAGATGTAGTTCCCTCTACTATTAACTCAACCCTTAGTGCGACAGTTTTACAGATGTTCACAAATGAGTAAATATGTCCCCCTGCGACGTTGCACCCTTCTCCTAACAGAAACACACCCACAGGATAACCGAATTGCGGAAAGCATCCTCAAACTAAACATACAGCCGGTAGGGAGCATCATTTATACAAGACTGATATTTACACTACGATCCAGGACCTGTTCTTTGAGGAACACATGCAGATGTTATGCATAGGGAGAGCACGCATGCCAGCATCGATACACCAACCCACGAGTGCCCTGTGGCCCTACGGCCTTTAATAATGTGCAGAGCACCCCGTCCAAGCACCAAAAGCACCACCCCATTACGCACAGTCAGCACCATCCGGTGCACCAATAAAGTGTTCAATAACAATGCACCATCAAGTGTCCATGGTCACCGGTGGTGTCGCAGCCGGCCGATGTTCTGCCGCTGGCCTTGCCTTCATGGAGTGCACTTGGCCTTCTGGCTTCTTTAGAAATAAAGTAAGGCGCCAACCGCGTCCATTTCTGAATTGTGGCCGTCAGGGGGGCCAACTAAAAGTGGTTCACCTGTATGGCATAGGTGCCACGTTGACCCAGAGGTCCATCCACGGGTGGTGCTTGACCGCAAAAGAACTGCGGTCCATTGTGGGCGGCCACAAAAATTGCGGTCCATATGGTGTATCGATCCAGGCAGCAAGCAGCGGAAGTACAGGCCCACAACTGCGGAGCCAGCACCTCTCTCTCCTCGCTCTCTGCCCCAAAGCCAGATCCTCGGAGGTGGGAGACAAAAGAAGACAAGTGAGTAAGGTGGTAAGGGCGCAAAAGTGCACCCAATACAAGGTAATGCACACTGGGGGCACATGGGAACCAGGTGAGACAGGTACGTTCCTACCGTACGCCCCCCCCCCCCCCCCCCACCAGGTAACCTACATTGCCCCTCCCTTACCCCTTACTGTATCCACAAAACACAACACTACCCATAAACATCTACTTTACACATCAACAACGTCCCTACTGTCTTCCCCGTTCCTCCCATAAACCAAATTCGTCTTCTCTCCCTCCTAACCAATCAAATTTGCCATTTCCAACTCTCATCAAAATCTGCCATCTCCAACTCAACATCAAAATCTGCCATCACCAATTCATCATCAGTCCCTCCTAAGGAGGGAGAGATGGAATCACCCCAATGTCTTATCCACGTCGTGATGCGTCTCACAAATCCAAACAGCAATTCTCATTTCCTGCAACACAAAACAAAGAAAACACAGGTGTGGAGTCATCATCCTCACCTCAGGTAAGTGGCTGCGTATGGTGCGACAGGTTCATCAATCCTAACTATTTCCTAAATGACTTTAACAACTTTACATTACCCGGGGTCTTTCTCCTGCCAAACCATTGGCCCTCATTACTCTATGTGGTTCGAAGAACCAAAATCCCATTGACCATCTGTGGTGCACACCATCAAGTTGGGTCTCACTCCCCAATTCAACACTCGGTGCCCCCGCACAATTTCGGTGGCTGGGTCGTGTGACGCTCCCAGCTGGTCCGCCCACCTGCACACCTCCACCACTGTTGTTGCCTACCGAGCTCACCTGCTCCTCACCCTAACCTAACTAACTGGGGAAGGCCCTCTCGCACTCTCACCCCCTCAGTTCCCTCTCTGGCACGGGCTGCCCGATCCACACCCGGGATCCTCAGGCACCCACTGACACTAACGGCTCCCAGAGCCCACCTGCGGCCTCACCTGGCCGACATCTAACAGTGGCGGAGTGCCCAACCATTCACACTCATACTAACAGGCCACACGACCAGCCAATTTCACCACACCAATGCACCCATCCACAATACCATTCTGCAACCGCACCACAAATGCCAATATCCAACCACAATTTACCTATACCTTCTAACTATTCTTTAAACTACCCTCCCCGGGTACTCGTGAAAAGGGGTCCACTCTTCCCCCATCCACACCTTCGCACCATGCACACCACTCCGTACCACTTACTCTAACTCTCTCCACACCACTCATTCTCTGCTCCATATATTCCACACACCTGTACTTGCACACCTGTGCTCTCATACTTGGTGCCGCCTGCACCCTTCTCTCCCCCAAGTGCATTCACGCTGATCCACAACACTCACTACTCATACACTGCTCCACACACCTGTCCAGTTCTCACACAGCATCATCTCATCTAACTACTCCCCTCTGAAACTTGCGCTTCCCAGTCGTCCCTTTAAACTATTGCGCTCCCTCGTCATTATCATCCACTCTAATCTACCTGCGTCCCCTCTACAGGTATCCTTGTCACTAACTAACCTTAACGTTACCTGATGTCATCTTCGCTAGATCCCTACACACGATATCCTAACCCACCCGGGCTAGTTTTCACTGCCATACACCCCATAATCTATAGCGCATTTGCCCCCAGTTTGTGAGGGATGACAGAGTTGCCATCCCACCACATCGGGCCTCTCCCACTACCAATTTTGCACATCAAATTTCATCAAATCAAAAATTTACCAATCACTACCCATCATCTGCCAATCATTACTGCCAATCCTTTGCCAATCATCAAATTTTGTTTTTCTAATTTCGGGGCCAAAACACTATCCTCGTCATTACAGTCTACTTACTAATGCCTCTCGGTGCGCCAATTCACTTCCACAGCCCGGCTTCGTAAAGCCGAGCAATGAATGCGGGTTCTTTGGTGCCGGCGGCTGGATGCGTCCGGGACTCGGTGCAGGGACGGGGGCTTACCCGTGCCGAGATCCCACGCACCACCTCGGCGCGGAGCCATCCAATTGCCCGATCTCGACCTGCCGGATCGTCTCAATAAAAAGTGGTCGCCATGACGACCCTTCCTATCGGGCTGCCCGCTCCGCCTAGTGGAGCACGGACGCGGCCGTTCCAAGCGAGGCCCAGCGTGGATCACGTACGGCGGTCCTTTCGAACCCGCCGTGGCTCGGATCCCGCTGGTTCTCGCGGCACGCGAAGCCCGGCACGCACCGAGGGCCCGTTTCGGCTATAAGTCGCTCTAACCGCTAACCCGGTTACCGTCGATGCCTCACCTGCATGCTTACACGCATACGCTACCCCTTTCTTGCTCATACATCCAGCCGTTTCCCTGCTCTTGGTCATTGCACCTTCTCTTACACACCCAGGTACACTCATTCCACTCACAGACTTGGTCACACACCTGACCACCGAACACCTTGGCACACATTCGTCGCTTGCACACCTCACCAACACACCTCTTCGCGCCCCCTCCTCGATCACCTCCTCTGTGACAATCACAGGTGTGCTCTCACTCGCACACCCAACCACGTGCCTCACGACCAATTCCAGCGTGCATTCCCACACACGCTCTACCATTCCAGGTGTGCTTCCTTCCATTCCAGGTGTACATCCTCTCTCACCTGCCACAACCAACTCATGCTCCGTGTCACTCTTACTACTCTCACCTCCACTCTCGGTCACGCACTCACCCTTACTCTCGACAGCGCACTCTTTCCTCATGCACCCGTCCGTTACACACTTTTCTCGCGCATCCTCTTGCGCACACTCTCCCGTTACTTCCGCCGTAACACTCACCACAGGCGTACACTCTTTCGTTACATCCTCTGTAACACTCCTCACTACGCGCTTCCATGTGCTCCCTCGCACACGCGCTACAACCAACTCACTCTCGACAGCGCACTCACTCCTTGGCGCGCACTTTTTCCTCACACACCCCAGAGTCGGACTTTCTCGCACACCTCCTTTTTCGCACACCAGACCTGTCGCACACTTCACCAACGGCCTCTCACGAACACCCGGGTCCATCTCGACCCCCCAAGCTCATTAAATCACCTGGCGCATCATACGCACGACCATATTGGTCACCACTTACACCGGGTCCTCTTTCTCTTCGCTTCTCCCCCATCACCTGCGAATCCCTCATCCGGTTAATGAGCACATCATCACGATCCGAACACAGACTTTGGACCAATTCTTTTACTTCCTCTTTGATCTCTTTCTTATCCCCTCTCAGTCGCTTCTTAATTTCGCTTACCCCTTCTTCCACTTCTTCTAATTTCTGCTTCACCTCTTTTATTTCCCGGTGCGTCTCCTCAAGCTCGTCCTCTAAGGCCACCTTGACCGTTTCTATGTGCGGCCTCACCTGCCGGTCCTTCGTCTCCATTACCTGTGTCACCTCGTCCAACCTCGTTGTCAGTCCCTCACGTACCATCTGACATTGCCTCTGTGTCGCTATCAAGTCATTTTTTAGGTCGTTTTGTGTCGCTTTTAACCCTCCTATTACCGCAGTGTTCCTTTGAACCTGCTCCCCCAACTCCTTTTGTCCCACTGTCAGTTGTTCTACTCCCAGCGTCAACTCCTCTATACCACCTTGCAATTTTACAGTCCCCTTTCTCACCTCCTTCTCCATGCGCTCCTCACAGTGCCTCACCTCCTCGCGCACTCCTCCGACCTCCTCACTCACACCTCTTCTGATCTCCTCTCCCATCACTTGCATCTCCTGCCCAGATGCCACCCTCATCTGCTCCATTTCCTCCCTGTGAGCATCCAATTTAGTTTCTACCCCCATTCTGACCCCCTCTATCTGCTGCCCCATTTTTTAACTTCCCTTTCCACTTGGTCCCTCATGTCCCTCAATTTGCCTTCCATACTGTTTTCTAACCCCTCTAACCCCTTTTTCATCCCTTCCATTTGATTCTCTTGAGCGGCCATTCTGTTTTCTACCCCCGTTAACCCATGTTTCACCCCTTCTATTTGATTCTCTTGAGCGGCCATTCTGTTTTCTACCCCCGTTAACCCATGTTTCACCCCTTCTATTTGATTCTCTTGAGCGGCCATTCTGTTTTCTACCCCCGTTAACCCATGTTTCACCCCTTCTATCCCATTGTCTAACCCCTCTAATTTAGCTTCTAGCCGTTCCCCCATTTCGCCCATTTTGCCCCCCATTCTGCCCCCCAATCGCTCACTATCAGCCCTCATTTGCTCACTCTGAGCATCCATCCGGTTCCCCATTACCCCCATCATTCTGCTTTCCATTTCTTCGCTATTCTTGTCCATAAGGGCCTTCATTTGTATAAAAAAAAGGTTCAAATCCACCAGCGGCGCTGCTACGGTCGCGGGCGCGGTCGCCGTAGCCATGTGCGAGGCGCCATTTTGCGCGCCCGTAACCTCGTGCGCGAGGACGCCATTTTGCGAACCTGCCGCCCTCACTGCTTCGCTCTCCTCATGTCCCTCAATTTGGTCCTGGATCGACCCTGCCTCACTCTCCTCTACCGGAACCCAGCCGTCTTGATCTCCCATAGCGCGACTTTCAAAATTCGGGTTTTTTGTAAAACAAAATCAAATTTTGGTTACTTGTAATTTTGAGCGCGTTAAGCGCGCTTCGGGTCCGTATCTCACTCCCGACACCAATTGTTACGGACGCGGTTTAGATGTTATTTACCGAGCGGTGGTATTGCCGCGACCGAACAGTTATTCCCCGACTAGACCCCGATTCCACCCAGACGTTGACCAAATCGCGCTATGCCAAATCAATGATAGAAAGGACACGACGACTGGGAAAGAGGAAACGACGCAAGGGGTACAGTTCTCAAGACCTCCGGAGGAGGGTATAATTACAGTGGTGGAGAAAAGGGGGTAGATTACACGGCAGAGTGAGGTAAAAGACACAGAAGAGATGGGCACTTAAATACAATCTTATCTTTTCCCAGACAGACCACAGACAAACGGAACAAGGCTGCTTACACAGGGATTAATGGCAGGGAGGGACAGGTAGTTCGATGGCACAAGGTGCACCTTGGCTCGGGGACAGGATAAAGCACGGTCCAGTCCAGAAGATGCGGGGAGGCCTCACAGCGCTCGGAGGGTACGTCTTGCTTGCTCCAAGCTCAGCGCGCATCTGACGTCACCTCCCTCTCCCTGCGCATGCTCAGCGGGGAGTGACACGCCCTCGGCTGGTTGGCTCCGCCCCCCTGGGGCCGGTCCGCCGCTTCCATTGGGTGCGGGGGTTACCGGGCTCCGCCCTTGACGAGGAGCTGACAGGGAGCCCCTATTTGGTAACCCCGTCGAGCACATGTTCGATGGCGGCTCGTTGGGAAGGCCTCGTGCCCTCCCAACACCCCCTACCAACCAAGCCGGAGTGAGGACGCGCACTCCCTGTGCACGCCGCTGCCATTGCTGTTGTTGTTGTTGTTGTTGCTGAACCGTGAGGAAGAGCTGCGGGGAGGTATTGGGAGGTCCTAAACTTCCTAACGGTGCCATACAATCACATTCTGTTGCAACGAAGGGTCAGAATTAATGGAAACGAGTCCTTAACTGACATAGACTAAGAATAACTAGCAAGATGTCCTATAGTTGTCTTACATGAGATGTGGTGAACCTGGGCACGACATTTAATGGGGGAAATAGGGGGAGGTCGGGTCTACAGAGTGTTGTTTACAGAAAATGGGACTAGGGAATGGGGGATTGGGGATAGTTGGGAAGTATTGAGGAAATAGGGGAATATTTACAAGCGGATATGGATGGATGCAAATCCCATATCCGCAACAATATTTATCTAATTTTTTTTTTTTTTTTTTACTTGGTGTTGGCTTAGCGGTTCGGGTGCCGGCTTGCGCTCCTACGATCCTGGGTTCTAATCCCGGTCGATCGCTGAGTTGATGCCAGGGGCATTGACTCAGCCTGTCATCCTTCCGAGGTCGGCAAATTGAGTACCAGTTCACTGGTAATTCCCTGTGTGTCGCAAAAGGCGACCAACAGGGTTGGCGGCAGGAAGGGTATCCGGCCATAAAACATTGCTTCAAAAAGTGGACCACGGTGCCCGAAAATGGCCAACCCCTGCTCCACGGGGAGAAATGGCCTCAAAAGGTGGTTCTTTCTGTTCTGTACTATATATACGCACATACTATATAAATATACATATATACATATATATATATACACTACCGGTCAAAAGTTTTAGAACACCTCAATTTTTCCAGTTTTTATTGAAATTTATGCAGTTTAATGTCTCAATGTACTCTGAAATTAAGCATAGAACAAATAAACAATTGGAGATAAAAAAGAAATCATAGAATCATTTTGTTTAACAAAATTTAATTTTAATTTTTGACTCTGCAATGTCGCCACCTTTTGCAGATATAACCGACACTGTTGCAGAAGTTCCCACAAATGTGTTGCACTTGCAGGTTGTTTTGCTTTCACCCTTCTGTCCAGTTCATCCCAAACCAGCTCGATGGGGTTTAAGACTGGAGACTGTGCTGGCCATTCCATGATTTGAAGCCTACCGTCTTATTATTTTCCTCGAAGGTAGTTTTGACATAGCCTGGAGGTGTGTTTAGGGTCATTATCTTGCTGTAGGATGAACCCCTGACCAACTAGGTGTATACCAGAGGGTATTGCATGGTGCTGCAAAATGCTGTGGTAGCCGTTTTGGTTCAGGGTGCGAGTCACTCTGTGCAAGTCGCCAACTCTGGATCCAGCAAAAGAGTCCCAGACCATCGCACTTCCTCCCTCCATGTTTGACAGTTGGTGTCACACACTGAGGAACCATCCTTTCGCGTACTCGACGGCGTACAAAATCCCTGCGTGATGAACCAAAGATTTCAAATTTTGATTCAATGGTCCATAAGACCTTCTTCCAGTCTTCAGTAGTCCACTGGGCCAGACAAGCCTCCTTTTATTTTTCCATCTGAGCAATGGCTTTCTTACTGTCACTCGACCTGTCAAACCTACAGCTCGAAGTCTTCTCTTCACAGTTGAAACTGAGACTTGCTTACTTTGACCAGTGTTACGCTGTGCGTGAAGCTGTTGTCCTATGAGCCGCCTATCACGCAAGCTGTTGACTCTCAGAAACTTGTCTTCTGATTCTGTTGTGGCTTTGGGTCTGCCAGACCTCTTCCTGTCAGAGTTTTCTTCTGTTTCCAATATACTACTTCCTGCAGTGCAATATTGTCCAAATAATGCTTCAGAGGGTGTAATAACAGTCTGTTCCAATACTGCTTTTATACAGACAGGGGGTTTGTAGTCAAGTAATCAGCAGAGGTTGGGACACCTGTAGGAATTGTTTGCATCAACTTTCAAGGCTGAATTTACTTACATTGCTGCAGAACAGCTGTAAGTTGTTAACCCATTACTTGTTCCCTGAAGAAGGCCTTTTTTTTACAATATAACTGTGCCATTTACATTATTTCCCCGTTTTTACGAAGCTAAACTTTTTTTTTAACCTCGAGCACGGCTTTACTGCTTACATTTGTACCATTTCAGGTTATTCACTGGACATTAAACTGCGTAAATTTCAATAAAAATTGGAAAAATTGAGGTGTTCTAAAAAGTTTGACCGGTAGTCTATATATACATATATATATATATATATATATATATATATATATATATATATATATATATATATATATATATATATATATACACACATACACATACTATATATTGTTACGGTTTTTAGAACCTTCACTAGTAAATTTTAGTAAATGTTTCCCTTATAAATGATCCCCTGTAAATATCCCCATAGATTGGCTTTATTAAAGATCGCACCCTAGTTAGTCCATGTACAACACGTGGAGAACCATAGGACCTCTCTGTAGTTATTTCATTATGTGTTTCAGTTAAGGATCTGTTCCCAATAGTTGAATCTGCATTGCATTAATCAAATAAGATAGGCCCCTTTCAATATTCCCAATCATCTCTCCCGCTCGTCAAAGTGCAGTAACAGTAGGATAGCGTTCGCTGCCATTTGCCTTGGGCTGTTTGCTGGCACAAAGCCGCCATTACGCACGCGGTCTCAAGCCGAGGAAAAAGGGGGCGGGACCACAAGAACAAGGTGTGGCACGTGAACTCCATCAGAGGTGGAGCCAGCGAGCCCTTGCCGGCCAACCAGCGCCGAGGTGAGCCGACCGGTAGGCGTGTCATCGGAGCCGGCGGCTTGATACAACAACGGACAATAAAGGCGGCTGCGAGGGACTGCTTCAGCAGATGAGGTGAGAAGGAGTTCGGGTCGATGAGCTGGAGCAGAGCTGGGAGCGCGCCACGGACTGCTTTTGGTACGAGCTGTGCCACGAACTGCTGATGGTAACGGACTGCGCAGGGGACCGTTGATGATACGAACCTTGTTCGAGAGAGAGAGAAAGCGTTGGCACGAGCCACATATTACGTATGCCGTATCCCAGTTTCCCCGATATATGTAACGTCCGCTCGCGGTCCACGATACGCGCTCGCTGCCTGCCAGGGTTTCCCGCCACGACGCGAGCCCACTCCTGGAGCCGGACCTTAACGCCCTACCGTCTGCCTGGACCTTCTCCTCCTTCCAGCCATTCTTTCCTGTCATTCCCTGTCGTGTAAGTCTGTTTGTTTGTCCGGGGTTATAATATAAGATTGTTTTAAGGCTTGCCCTGTGTCCTTTTGCTCTTCTTCTTCTGTATATTACTTTCGTTTCCTCTTCTTTGGGTTTTTGTATATAGTTAATAAACCCACTGTTTGTTCTTCTTATTTTCTGGGTTTTCTCTTATTCGATCGTCTGCGTCCTTTCTTTCGATTGAGTACCTGTGGCACGATTCGGCCAATGCTATAATCGGGTTTATTCTTTTAACGGCCTGAGTTGTGGCTCGCTTCGCTCGGCGTGTCCATTACAGCCGCGGCTCGGGCGGGGCTCATTTCCTCGCTTACCGGAAGGCGCTGATAATTAGGTCATAGGAATAAATGGTCTACTACCCTATTCAGCGCTGACCAGAAGTGACGTAATAGCTCCAGGACCGGCGGATATGGCCAGCTTAATAGGACAAGGGGATTAACCCCCCCTTGCTAACGGGAGTGCCGTCCCCCCGGGTCCGTAACAATATATATATATATATACACACTGCATTACAGAGTGGTACAGAACCCTATTGTAACCCTGTACAGACTGATGCAAGAATGTAACGCTTGTATGTAGATACAATTGTATCTGATGTGGTGTCTCGATCCAACCATTTGTGTGGAAAGAGGGGAATGTCTGCCTTGAGAACTATTCTGTTCTTTCATACAAACCAGCATTGCTGGGAGCATAGCTGTGCAGGTGATGCAGTGCCCCCTGTAGATTCTGGCAGGAATTTGGAATTTGTTCAGGGTGTTGGCAACAGTTCTCTTGCTCTTCATGAAGGGCACCGTGGGATCTTTATCATCCATCAAATAATGCTCACAGATGGGACACCCGGTTTAACGTCCATATGAAGGCAGCACCCTATTGATGCCTCGCCCTTCCTCGAAAACCCAGGATAACTGTTTATAGCTGGACTGATCTTCGAACCAGGCGAGACAGCTCAAAGGCCAGTGCACATACCTCTGGGCTACCCCTCTGGGCTAACCCTCTGGGCTAGTTCATTTTGGAACTACACAAACATTGGATTAAAATAACCGCCTCTGACAAGAACTGTGTAGCTCAGCTTATCTGTTGATTGGTATCAAAATAGCTGATTAGCCTTTGTGGTAATCAACAGAAGCTTAGCACGAACATCAGTATTTGAGTAAATGAATGTTCTAATCTGAAGGGTTTTTGAGAATTGTGGTTGTGCCAGATTGCTTGTTTTGACTTTACTTGCTATTTGAGTTGTAAATGATGAAAAATCTATTTTGGAGGGAATAAAATGGATGTTGATGAATTCTTCAGTTTAAAAAAGAAACTGCATTCATTGACGAGCATCTGCACAAGAGTGGAGCTTTATGAAGTGGGGAAAATGATCCTGAAGTGGAAAAGTCAAAAGCGATCCAGAGTTGCATCACACATTAACTAATAATTGTTCCATAGCGGTTAAGATGTATAAAGATCAACAATTGAATGTGGTACTCCAACCTGCTGCCTTGTTTGAGTTTTCACTAACAACTCTTTGCTGTCATGGTGAGCAAAAGGCAAAGATTTTTTTCATTATTTTAATTGTTAACTTTTATTAATTATAAGGATATACAGCACTGTATCTCTGAAACATGGGGGCAATACCCCTGGTGCTCACCTGGTAGAATAAACAGTATACTGCACTGACTAAAGGTATTTTAAACCAATTTCAATGGTTGCTAGAAGACAGGGCACCATGTAGAATCATACTAACATAATCATAACTTCTTTTTTTTTTTTCTTCTTTTTTTTTTGGGATACAGAATCGAGGCTCGTGAAAGAGCTAACATTTATCACAAAAAAAAAATCAAGCAGACAAACAAAATATATAAAAAGAGGGAGCGGTAGACAAGATGGGGAGAGAAGAGGAAGCACACAAACACAACATTTGAGAGCAGGGACATCGGGAGATGTGTGGGAGGGAGAGGGCTTGGGGGGAGGAGGCGTGGGAAGGGGGAGGGGGGTGGGAGAAGTATAAAACACAAGGGCACCAAGGACTTCCAGGAAAGAAGTTGGTATTTCAAAAAAGTGGATTTGGGGTGAAATTAGCGGGGGTAGAAAAGATCAAGGTTTTGGATGGGGGAAGATAGATGGTGGTGAAAAGCTGTTTTGAAGACCTGGAGGGAGGAGTGGGATTGAAGAGAGTGAGGGAGTTTGTTCCAGAGGTAGGAGAAAAGAGGAATGAAGGAGTGAAGGTGAGCAGAGAGTCTTGATTTTGGCAGTTTGAGGGTTGCAGGCAGATATGGTGCGACCTGTAGGAATATTTGGGGGACAGAGCCCAGAGAGAGCTGGGGGGAGGGGGGGGCAAGGCCAGAGAGGAGTCGGTAGAAGACGGAAAGACCACCAACCTGCCTGCGGTGAGTAAGTGAAAGGCCCTCGGAGATAGCGTCATCGCGGGAGATTCCAATGATTCTGAACGCTTTGGTTTCAACAGCGTGAAGACGAGCTAGGTGTGAAGCAGGAGCACCAGACCAGAGGAGAGAGCAGTATTCCATTGAGCTGCGGATGAAAGCCTTGTATGTGGTGAGGAGCTCAGGTGTGCCAAGGAAGGACTTCGCACGACGGAGGATGCCCAGTCGGCGACTGGCTTTGGAGGCCAGCTTGGAAATGTGGTTTTCCCAGGAAAGATCATGGCAGTTAGTGAGACCCAAAAGCTTGAGTGACAGAACTTCTTGGAGAGGGTTATTCAGAAAGTGGATGGGAGGGTTGTCCAGTCGGTCTTTTCGGAGAGACATCGTAAGAGTGTGCGATTTGTCAGGATTGACTTTAAACAAACAAACAAAAAAAAATACCTATTTTAGGGGGCACCCCCCCCAACCCCTAACCCCCAACCCTGTTTCCCTCCTCAGAACCCCATTTTTTCTAATGCCTTGAACAAACATTGGTACATCACAGGTGATGAAGGTTGTGGTCAAGTTTCTTCGAAATAGTGTTTGTAGTTTCAGAGGAAAAAGCAAATTCCTATTTTGGGGGGCCAAAGCTGGACCCACTTTGACCACTGTAAAGCCCTTAAACTCCGATTTTTTTTATTTTTTTTTATTTTTTTATGCTGTGAACAAACTTTCGTCACACCACAACAAATATCATTGTGCCAAGTTTGGTCACAATCCCTTCAGCGGTTTCAGAGAAGAAGTTGGAAGTGTTGATGGACGGACGGACTGAGCTCATCTAAACATAAGCTCATCTAAACGTCGTTCCAGGTGAGCTAAAAATGTAAACCTCCTTGGTTTGCAAGGATTTTATTGCAAGCTGGGTGTCGTGCATCCACAGAACGGCGAATGCGGGCATCTGGCTGGCAGCGCAATCTGTGCTTTCCCCTGGCAATGCTGTTGCTTCTGCTGTTTACGGTAAGACCCTGATACTTGTGCATAAGACATGACGTCTACTTGTCAGTTTTGTGAGAAACCTGTAGGCCATTTTTTTTGATGATCGTTGTTCGTTCCTTAGGGCACAAGTCTTGCTTGCTTATGAAGAGAAATATATTGAACAAAATGG
Source organism: Myxine glutinosa (assembly GCF_964187855.1). Taxonomy (NCBI): domain Eukaryota; kingdom Metazoa; phylum Chordata; class Myxini; order Myxiniformes; family Myxinidae; genus Myxine; species Myxine glutinosa. Next base: position 130,798,973 of record NC_136266.1, on the reverse strand, counting down.
GAAACTGTTCTAATTGTTTTGATATTTACCTGCGCCACCGAAGGTGGATGGAGGTTATGTATTCACTCCTGTCTGTGCGTTTGTCTGTGAACAAGACATCTCAAAGTTGTGGATGGATTTGGACGAAATTTGGCAGAGAGGTAGCGTATGTGACACGGACGAAATGATTAGATTTTGGTGAAGATCCGGATTCGGATCCGGCTAATATAATTTTTTAAGTGATTCTTCACCATTGGGAGATAGGGCCAAAAACGATACATAGCAGGAGATCTCAAAAAGGTGTGGACGGATTCAGACAAAGGTTGGTAGACAGGTTGGGTGTGTGACACGGACAAATTGATTCAATTTCGGTGAAGATCTGAATATGGATTCGGATACGACAATTATTTAATTTCTTAAGTGATTCTTCACCATTGAGAGATAGGGCCAAAAACTATACGTAGCGGGATATTTAATGAGAAAACTTGGTGGATGCGTTGGTTAGGTGACAAGAAAAAGCCGATGAGATTTTGATTTGGGTCTGGATGCAGATCCGGCCTATCGGTGGATACAAAACGTAAACTGTTCAGTCAGGCGGAGGTATGCTCTCTCCCGTGTGCTGTTCTAGTTTAAAATGTTGCCACGCAATGATAAAACATTTGTTTATTTATTTACTTTAATCAATTATCGGATCGTATTCAAGATCACATTGACAATCTTGTATGTATAAACATGTTCTTTTTAAGTGATACTACAATAAAATAACAATGGCTAGATTCTGCAGATGAATGAATAAGGATCGAATTCACAACATTGCTGAAGTCAGGAAGTCAAACAACTTGTATACAAGTTCTCAAAAGTTTTGTGGAGTGCTGGTGGAAGGTTGATAATGCTATGCATATGCTGTGCAGGGCATTTTGGTGCTCCAGGTGTGTGTACACATTCTGCATTTGATGGTCGACGATGCTGCCATGCCCAAGGGCAGCAAGGTGGGGGAAGGTGTCATGTCTGACATCCTAAGAGACAATATACAGAGGCCAGATTTTCTTTTGGCTTTGCCACATGGATTTTTAATAAACGTCAAGATTGAACATTATCTTTCTCTTTTGAGTGTCCTAATCAGTATTTTCACTTTCTTGGATAATTTTCACATTTGTACAACTTTCTTTCAATTTAAGCCATCTGTCTTTTTTGATCATCCGTATCTCATTAGCGAGTTCTGCTAACTAACTTGAATTGAGATGTATTTGACGTGTTCACTTGAAAACTCACATTTATCATGATCCTTCACCCAGCACAGTTGGCAAAGTGATTTTTTTTGGTTTGTTTTTGTTGTTGCCCTAAACCGTCCTATATAACCCTACAACATTGCTGTTTTGCTATTGCACAGGACCTTGGATTCGGGAAGGTGTCCCTCTCTGCATTTGGATCTTATGGAGCTGCCTTGGAGGTTATCTTGATCTTGTATCCTCTATACACCTCGGAAAGATCAAGCTGTTGAACGCAATTATGTATTTCATTGTTGAAGGTCACAAGCAACATCACATGTGTTGCTGTCTATCAATTTCTTATGTAGCACTTTTATTTTTTTCCTTTTTTTATTTTTTTACCCGCAGTAGAATCCTGTACATCAAAACTTCGGAAAATACCTCATGGGTCTATTTCTAAATGTATTGTGACGTGTATTCATTTAATAAAGCATTTTAAAATCCCATCTCCCAAATTTGTGGATATAAGCAAATCTGTATCATAAATAACTATAGTCATGCCAGTGAAGGCTCGTATTGATATTCTTTGATAGACAGGTAGAACAATGGATGAAATCAACAGGACATCAATTGAGGTATGCTCACCACCATTGGAAGCTAGTAGAAGTGTTAACCGTTAACGTTAACCATGGGTTTTTTTTTGGGGGGGGGGGGGGGTTGCGCCCAAATTGCCCCCGATTGAATCGAGTGATGTTTGTATACAAGATCGAGGCTCGTGTAAGAGCTAACATTAATCACAAAAAGACAAACTGACACATAAGATAAAGGGAGCGGGAGACAAGATGGGGAGAGAGAAGGAAGCACACAAGTACAACATTTGAGAGCAGGGACATCGGGAGATCTGTGGGAGGGAGAGGGCTTGGGGGGAGGAGGCACGGGAAGGGGGAGGTGGAGGTGGGAGAGGTATAAAACAAATGGACACTGCTAGGATTTCCAGGAAAGAAGTCGGAATTTCAAAAAAGTGGATCTGGGGTGAATTAACGGGGGTAGAAAAGATCAAGGTTTTGGATGGGGGAAGATAAGAGATGGTGGTGAACAGCTGTTTTAAAGACCTGGAGGGAGGAGTGGGATTGAATCGAGTGAGGGAGTTTGTTCCAGAGGTGGGATAAAAGAGGGATGTAAGAGTGAAGGTGAATTGTTACGAATAGAAGTGAAGAATTGTTACGAATAGAAGTGAAGGTGAAAAGAGTGTTGTTTAAATTAGTTAATTTATCGTCTATACGATAACAGAGATATTTGTCTGTCACCATTTTTCGGATCTTTGTCATGGCAAAACGGATCTGTGTCAAACTTCCAGAGGCTCATCAGTGCGTGCTGGGCAGTTTCAGGCAAAATAATAAATAAAAAAAGATAAAAATAGTTGGGTGTTTTTGGATAATATTTTTTTTTTTAATCACTCTTCAGTGCCTAGGCCTTTGTATCTATATGAAAGATAATATTAAATGATCCCTGACCCCATTCATTAGTGGGTGTACAGAAGTTTTAGGCCTCCACAAAAAAAAAGAAAATTAGATTTCTTCAAAATCAAGGGAGGCACCCCTCTCTTTATATAGAATGGTTTCTCTGGAGGCAACTTTAACACAGGGACTGAAAATTCGTTTCTTGGCTTCCACTGGACTAAATCGGCTGCAAGTTTCAGAAGTAAATGCTTTGTACGATGAGGTAATATGTTCCAAATTTCAGCAACGTTCGTTTCTGCATTCTTGAGTTTTATTAATGAAAACCCTCGAATCAACATTTCTGTCTGTCCATCCGTCTGCCCGAAATGTGTTGGCGCTCATATCTCAAAGGCTATACATTTAAACTAGCTGAAACTTGGAATATACATCGGCCAATACGTCCAATTAATGGCTTTCGAAACAAATCCCACCTAAGTGCCATAGGTTTTGCTTGGCTAAAAGTTGGACATAGAAAAATCTTGACTCCGGTAGTAATTAATATAGAACAAAGTTGTGTGCTGAGAGAATGAAAAAGGCACAAAAAATGGCAGCAAAATTTTTTCTTTGTCCAGGATTGGATTGATACCGTATTTCATGACGAGCAATGGGAGAGATGGTTTACAGAATCGGGCAGGACCTCGGGCATTTATGAGCTTACAGAATCGAGAAATGGGTTGGTTGTTAATTAGTGTAATTTAATTGATGTATGTGACGTCTCCATGTATTTTTTTTCAGCCATCGTTGTGATGGCCACTTTCTGTAGCCACTTGCAGTAGTTTACTTTTATTATGTCCGACATATATAGAAAGGGTTGCCCTATATAAAGGGGCACCCTACATATATAGGTTAAAATACATTTACTTATTCATTCAGCTGCATGAATCAAATTGGCACCCCTTTATATGAACTTTCCTCGAGCATTACTTGGTTCCTCCTAAGAACACATGGGTAGTACAGCATGCACACGAAATTTTTTGAATGCCCCTATTTTCTATCGTCGGGAATTTTCTACAAGCTATGGAATGTCCCTTCTTTTCTATAGTTTGTCACATGGCACATACCATATAAAGGGGCCTTCTCTATGCCCCTGGCATTTTCCCTCAAGATGCCAACAGGATTAGAAAAGCACCGGGCAACATCAATACCCCTGCTAGTCAATAATAAAACTGCTAGTTGTTGATTTTGAATATTTTAGCTCTGAAAAGGCATCTTATCTGTTTTTCTATAGTACACGAGTAGTTTTGTCCAGGGGTAGGAAATAAATCTTTTAGGATTGCGCAACCGTAATGAGATAATTTCTGCTTCTGATCCTTGTTGTGTTAACAATGGTAATGCAGCAGAGGAAGTATTATCTGGAGATTAAACTAGGCTTTTAAGATTTTCTATACGTACACCATTGTATTGAGTGCATGAGGACACCATGTTTTGAAAGTCTCTGACACTGGTTGAGCACATTATTGATGATCCCTTTTGTAATAATTTTGTTTTACTTTTCTTGTTGTCATTTCTTTGACAGTAATTAATCTGAAAACTTGCAAAAGTTTCTGCAATTTTACCTGTTTCTGACCACCGCTACTTATTGGGTTGTCCTGTTCTTAACGAAGCTTTATTTGCAGCTACCTTATGTTGTCCTCTCTTGTGGGATTCTACAGCCTTCCTCGATTCGACTCCCTGAGGCCCAGGAGGCAGAATACTCCAATGTCTAAGGTATTGGACCTCCCGAGGTTTGTCATCCTGTGAGGCACAAGGATCTTTCTTCTGTTAACCACGTTACCAGTTAATCACATTAATAAAACTAGCAACGGTACCCGCCCTATGGGCGGGGCTTCAATTGGGAAGCCCAAATGAAAAGGCAAAATATCAGAAATTGAAGACTTTTTTATTTTAAACGATTCATATAAACATCCGTTGAATCATATCGCACGCAAATCATCAATATCTAAACAGAACATGGTGCCCATTTTGAAAAAAGATTGAATTCTGCAAAACGGAAGCAGCCTCTACAAGTCTTTCTCAGTCGCACGTTTATGTGTGAAGAGTGCGCGCCAAATCTGTAACATGGAAGCGGCCGCTGCACCTGTTTCTCAGTCGCTTGGCACACGCTGCCATGTTACTTCGGAGCTGCACGTTTATATAGGAAGAGTTTGTCAGGAGTCGATCTACTCTCGCCTGGTACGTAGAATAAACAGTATTTGTAGAATTTCAACAAAAAACCACATCACTGTTCATATCGGTAAATATTATTCCATCGTGTTTGGAAAAATTGGAAAACTTCGAAAAATTGGAAAACCAATATAGCCTATTTTACTCCCAGGGGTCCCGGGAATACCCACCCAAAATATCGTTGCGATCGGTTGAGCCGTTTTTGCGGTACCTTCGAACGGACGGACGGACATTTGGTGACTTATAGTAAGATGAGGGATCATCTACATATTAAGCAGATGACTGTTAGGATGAAATGGAAGAAGAGTGTACAAGCTCATTGCTGGAATTTTCAGTTTGGGGGTGGGAGGTTTTCAAGAGGGAATTACAGGAAGCAGTGGAACCCTTCATTTAAAGAGTGGGGGCAGCAGTCCACTAGAAATGTTTTTTTGGAATTTGTAAGCTTCATGAGGAATTCCTGCTGTAATCTTTAGTCATTCACCACACATCCCATGAAAATGGGAGCCTGTCAGTTTGAAGGTTGGTCATGTTTTTGAGATATTAAAAATATTAAGTGGAGATTCCGATTATGAAGAATTTGTTCATAATACAGATCGTTATATACTTCTGTACAAACTACATGATTGATTTGCCCGGGTTTAAGTCCCACGATTGATGAAGAATCATCAGAAGTTTGGGCTGTTTACTCTCAATACCAAAACATGTCAAATGACAGTCACTGTAAACCTGCACAGCAGGATGTGGTTTCTTCGCTCAACTTTGATCGTTGTTCCAAGATACAACGAAGCTGCAACGAAAGTTTCTTTATTTAACAAATCTCGAGCTGAATGCTTGATATGCTGCTGGAGTAAGATCTTTACGTTGCCTAAAACTATACCGTCCATGCAGAATGAAGAACAAGTCTTGCTGGTCAAAGGCTAGTGTCTATCTGCTTTGGTGGACAGGTAGGACAATGGGTGAAATTAGCAGGACGTTGATTGTGATATGCTAACCACCATGGGAAGCAGGGGTAAGCTGACGTTTCGTGCCTTCGTGTTCAAATCAGATGCAAATAATGCAGATTTCAAATCGGATGTGGAGACCCATCATACACCGAGACCTACATAGGAGGAACTCTGCAAACCCTTGAGCTCCGTATGAACCAACATCGTCGTCCAATTTATGAAGAGGCTAGGAATTCTGCTGTATATATGTATATGCACTTGCATCTGCATAGTTACAGCTTTGATAACAATGAAGTGGTCATCTTGGACAGATAAAAAATTGGTTTCCTAGAGCTGGAAAGGAATTAATTTGGAAAAGAGTTTAATCACATCTCTCAACAAAAAGGACGGCTTGCAATTCCATCTGTCACGTACGGCGGACAAGGCTATAACATCTATGCCAGGCCGTCTGTAACCATAAAGTGACACCCGGGTTGGTCCACAGACCAACTTACCCTACCACCGGTGGATGTCACGTGGCAATTCTCAAACTTCTTCTTCACTTCAACATCTGCCATGACCAAGGCGAATGAATACTCACCGAAACATCGGCTTTAGTCGCTACTGCTGTTTGACACTAAACTGAAAAGGGAGTAAACGTGACGTTCTTGAGACATTATATGCTTATCGCCTCCCCCACAGACTAACGGACCAGAGCCTACAACACAACAACAACAGGCATTTTAAGGCCATTTTCCCTGCAAGAGCGGGGGTTAGCCTTGCGGTCCCCATGACAATCTTCTCCATTTTGCCTTATTTTCCGCATCTCCCCTTGTTAACCGCCTTGCCCACATTTCTTCTTCGACCATCTTTAGCCAAGTCTTTCTTGGTCTTCCTCATCCTCTACTTCCTTCGACATTCATTTCCATCACTCTTCTCAACCAGTCACTTTCATCCTTCCTCAACACATGACCAAACCATCTCAAACTGTTTCTCTTCACAGCATCCATCACAGGCTCTATTCCCATCATCTTTCGCAATTCATCATTTGTCTTCCTCTCTCTCAACGACACTCCACACATACACCGAACCATTCGCATTTCCACCCTTTCTAGCCTTCGTTGCTGCTCTACGTTCATTACCCATGTCTCGTCCCATAAATCATAACACTTCTCACACATGCAGCATACACCTTTCCCTTCAGCTTCAACGACACTCCCCTCCTCGTCAGCACGCCACTCAGTTCCCGAAACTTCTTCCATGCACATCTCACTCTAGCAACCGTTGCCGAGTCTGATCCACCTTCTCCATTCAGCATATCTCCTAGGTAACAAAATGTTTTCACACCTTCCAGCTTCACGCCGTCTCCAAGATCCAACTCAACATTTCCTCCATCTGCAGCTCCCTCTGTGCACACCTTACACTTGAATGTAGCAGCTGCACTGGTTAATGACCCTCTCAAACCACTACATTTTGGATGAACCCACTCAGCGCACATTGTACATTGAATGGAGTTCACTCCGACACCCTTCCTGCACACAGCACACGGCCACTTCCCAGTTCTTTCCACCTCACCTCATGCTTTACCACTTGCCATCACCTTCGTTTTTCCGATATTCACCTTCAGACCTTTTGTCTCGATACATTCCTTCCACCTCTTCATCTTCTCCTTCAGTCCATCCATACTTTCTGCAATCAACACCAGATCATCTGCATACAACAACTCCCACGGTAAACCCTCCTTTACATTCCGAGCCAGCACCTCCATCACAGCTACAAATATTAGTGGACTCAGTACCGACCCCTGATGCCCTCCCACCTTCACCTCAAAGTCACCACTGTTCCCGTCCTTCGTCCGTACAGCTGTGCACGCTCTCTCTCGTACATTGCCATCACTACTCTGATAAGGGAGCTCCAATAAGGGAGCGGGTGGACTAGTTCCAGAAAATGTACAATTTAATACGCTGTGCAGTGCATTTGTATCTGGTGAGTCGACACTTGTAGAGCATGACCCTTGTTTTTTATTTTGTTTTTTGGGCTGCGATGCAGTTTATCAACGTATGACTGTGGAATGTTCCAAATAGCCTGTAGCATTTTCCATGGTTTATCCAAGGTGTGTTTGGTTGCCGTTTGACTTTCTCAGGATCCATCGAACCCAATATAGCCTCACTAATGTTCATATCCGAAGTTTGTGTTGGCTAAGGAATCTTGGTTCGTATTCTATCGGCCTCTTCACATTCCAGATAGCTTTACACCACATTGACTGTGTGGTTGGGGTCATTGTCACGTCGGAAGATTAATCCCCTCCAAATTGGATGTGTTTCTGTAAGGAATGGTGTGGATCGCAACCTGCCTATACCTGTCAAGTGTACTTTCGATTTCATTTAAATCTGACACTCTTGTTTGAGATCCAGCCCCACACTTTTATTTCTCCACCCCCATGTTTCACCTTAGCTGTGTGTATTACTGTTCTTGAAGAAATGATCCCGCCCATACGTTCAGCTACGTCATTTATAAGATATTTACTCGTTTATCCTTTTCGAGAACATACCCCGATGCACTCAACATAATTTTCGGAGAGTTTGGGTTTTTGGCCTCTTATCACTTATTGTCAACAGCACCGGTTTTCCGTATCCTCAGGTTTGCATCGACCTTCTACTGAAACAGGAAGTCTGGCTGCAATCTGCCCCATGGAGCAGTCTTTCCTACCTAAGACATTGATTTATACTCGTATTTGCTTGTCATGTGATGTTTCCTTACCAGGAGAAATAGTATTGATCACACATTCACCACACTACAATGATATCACCACCAATACTCTTATAGTCATTCTGCAGGTGTGGTACTATGATTGCCTGCATAACAACCAATCACAGTGTACAATATAATCACATGGCTGTACTATGGAGCATTTCATTTTTACATACGACATGCGATTCTATCATGTGTTATTTGCATTTTATATCCCGAATTTCCTGTTTCCGTAATTATTTCCAATACTGTATATGTATGTATGTACATAAAAACATATTTGAGTCTTCTAAACAGCCTTTCCACCATTGGTATCTTAAAATCTGGTTGTTGTCCAGAATCACCCAAATGGAGATTTTAAAATATATATATATTTATATATATTTATTGTTCTGATGAGCATTGCATGTGCGGCCATTTTTTGGCAGGAGAGGGCAGTGTTGAGTTCTTTGCGTGGCAATGTTTGATTGCGGCTTTGCCTGTCTTATCGCAGGAAATTCCTTGTTAAGGAGGGAAACGTGGCAATGCTTGATCAGACAGATGGGTGGAATTAACCTGGAAATTTGAACAACTTGACATGCCATTCTGCAGAATGGGGTGGGATATTTGGGAATGTAAAAGGAACCAATTGGGTACCTTCGCAGTACGTAAACGATGGATATTTGATTGTTTTGGGTGTTTTTTGTCTCCTTGATTTGATGTTTAAGGATTTTGTTAGGTCGTTACTTGCTTTATGAAGAGCTTTAATGTCTAACATGTATAGATATTGTATCGCTTGTGGAGACGTGGAGTACAATCCAGCATGAGGCTATAACCGCATATTCATGCTTTGATGTCACCTCCAATCCGATATGTGTCATATACAGGCCACATATGATGTGTGTGTATGATGTCTGGCTACTCCATGCGGGAGCACTGGCATGTTTGTAGTCCGTCACTTGCATTGATCGATAGGAGGACATGCATCAATGAAACTCATCCAGCAGACATTGACCGCACATTGAAATGCTAGTTTTCCCCAATCTAAATATTATTAGAGCACATCATTACCTTTACTTTGCCAAAAATTGCTGGTTTTTTTTATATTTTATTGCAAAAAATTAATTTTAAAAATACATACGAGGGTTGCCCAAAAAGTTTTGCAACACTTTCTATACTTCAGTCAAAATCAACAGGAAATGTCTGCAACTTATTCTGTCGTTAATTTTGAATGTCCCGCTTACTACTGCAGCACTGTGGCACAATACGTTTTCTAGCGCATGCGCAGGGATCGTCAAAATGGCGCTGTGTGGTGATGAGCGTTTTAAACAACGGCCTTTTATTGAATTTCTGGTGGCGGAGAAGGAGTCAGTAACGAACATTCACAGGCGGTTAAAGAATGTATACGACGTCAATGCTGTTGATATACAGAGTCACTGTTAGTTGTTGGGCTTCACGAATTGCGGGTTCTGAGAAAGGCCAAGTGGAGCTCAGTGACGCGCCTCGCTCTGGTTGGCCAACAACAGCAGTCACTCCGGCGTTGCTTCAACCTGCTGATGAACTCATTGTAAAGGACCGACGGATTACAACCAGAAGGCTTGCAACTGAGCTCTCAGTATCCGGAGGGAAGTGTGAACAACATTATTTATGCCTTAAAATATTCAAAAGTGTGTGCATGTTGGGTTCCACGAAGCCTAACCGACGATCACAAAACTTTGCGGAAAGAGGCGTGTTGAGATTTCCTTTCCCGTTACGAGGCTCATGGTGAAAGCTTTTTGTCACGGATCATCACTGGAGATGAAACAAATGGATCCATCACTTTGAACCAGAGACCAAAAGACAGTCAATGGAATAGCATCATCCAACTTCTCCTCAAAAGAAGAAGTTTAACGTTACGCCCTCAGCAGGGAAAGTCATGGCAACTGTTTTTTGGGATGCAGAATGGGTGATTTTGGTAGACATTACTCCATGTGGTCAAACCATTAACTCAGATCTGTACATTCAAACTCTTTTTAAAAAATTGCAGAAGCGTTTTAGGAGAGATCAACCTCACAAAAATGTTGCTGAAATCCTCCTTCAACACGACAACGCATGACCACACACGTTTGAAAACACAAGAAGCAATCACAAAACTCGGATGCATCGGAAGATGGTTCCCCACCCACCCGAGAGCCCAGATCTTGCTCCCTCAGTTTTCCACCCCTTTGGAGCCCTCAAAGATGCCATCTGTGGGAAAAGGTTTGGGAATGATGACAAGGTTATTGAAGAAGTGAAGAGTGCAGGATTCAGACGGGTACAAGAAGGGGATGCTCTTGTTTCTCGCTGGCACAAGGCCGTTGAAGTTGATGGAGATTATGTAGAAAAATGAGGAGTGTAATAAATAAATCGAGTTATCCTATGAGTATGTTCAAATAATTCTATAATAAATTACTAACAATAAAAAAATTGTTGCAAAACTTTTTGGGGTGTGTGTGTGTGTGTGTGTGTGTGTGTGTGTGTGTGTGTGTGTGTGTGTGTGTGTGTGTGTGTGTGTGTGTGTGTGTGTGTGTGTGTGTGTGTGTGTGTGTGTTTTTTGTGTGTGTGTATATATATATATAAATATATATAATTTAAAAACACACCTGATCACAAGTGTGCCTCACTGACCAGGTCCTCAGCATCATCCCGTTTCGGCCCTTCAACCTCGATACGGTCAGCTGAGGTGGGCCAGCAGGGGGCACATATGCCTCCACATGCAGCAGCTACACCTGAATGCGTACATACCCCCACCCCCAGCCAGTGAGAATGCAGACTACAACAACAAAACCGTCTCAACTCCCAGGATCCACAGCCCCTCACCCACTCACACACCAAAAAACCCACACCTAACCAACCGACCACCTACCCTTACAACATGCACCACTCAAACAAAAACACATTCATGCAAAACCACATCCACTCCTGCAACACACACACACACACACAATTCACACATCTCCATTTCTCTTCCACGCTCAGTGACTATACCCCTTTATGCTGAAATTAACCAGGACAAACTCAACCTGCACCGTTCGACGTGCCTTCATGAACTTCCTCCAAATCCAAAGTGAGCCTTTCAAGGCAACCTGGGCCACTCTGTCACACATCCTCCTTCTTTCTGTCCCACACACTCCAAACCGAGTAAGAAATGCAGAAAAGGAATTGCCAATATATCCGCTACACCTGACACCTCAAATGGCTGACAAGAAACTCGCCAACCCTTCTCCCGACACACTGCCTCCAGCTCACTGTACTTTCCTCTCTTCCTCCATGTTCTCTTCCTAAGGTACAGACAATGCCCCTAAAATGACCTGTCTTGTTGCACCTGGCCAGATGACAATTTCAGGCCGCAACCTTGTCAGAGATCTCATCTAGGAATACTAATTGTGGATTTAGGTCTGCCACCACCTGTCAATCACAAGCATCTGACAGCCCTCTTGCTTTCCACCTCCTCCTCTTTCCACCTCTAACCACTTGGCCCTCTGACAAACAACACCTCTCCCCCATCGGTCTCCTTCTCCACTCTTCTCTCTCTTGATCTCAGCACCTCTTGTTGCACCATCTGCACCACCACCGCCAGCACCTGATCGTGCCGCCACTTGTATCTTCCTGCTGCCAATGCTACTGAGCATGCACTGAGTGCATGCTGCACCGTTCCCACACCTCCACACAAAGATCTCTCCTCCTTTAACAACCCCCACAATCTCAAGTTTACTGGTGATGGAAGCACATCATACGTTGCCCGCAACAGGAAACTCAACAATATTATTAATATTCATTATTATTTTACAATATACAAATATACGTATATATTCAGCTTCACCATGGAGACTATTGGGAATCTTTTTTCAGTTCTTTGTACAGACTGTAATAGCCTTCCCTGCAGGTGAAACGGTTTCATGCTCATGCATATTTTTGTGTGCAGGTGCGTTTGCACATTTATGCATTTGTGTGTTCGTGTGTACTGTTGCAGATTTTATTTCCTTTGTTATTGCTGCCATTTTGGAAAAATAATTTATCTTGCGAGTTGTTCGTTGCTAGAATTGCCTTGACTAAAATCAGCCATTTTGTAGTCATTTCAATTTGATTCGTATTTGAGATTTCCATTGAACGTTGGCAGATATATACTGTAATTATTTAATTATTTAGGTTTGATTGAAGAGTTGATAACATTGGCGCAAATTGGTAACACTGGGCATGTACTCGCACTGCTTTCTGCGCGCAGGTCATTGGAAACTGTGTGGTCCTTCTCGTGCTCAGCTCTGCCTTGCCTGTTCTCTCACGAACCCTCGGTGAGAATTATTCATGGTTTCTGTGCTTAAAATACATTATCTGCATATTACATACGCATAAAGTTGTTTTCTGTGGGTCGGTAAGGTAGAGGCGTTTTGGTAATAATTACCTCCGCCACCAAAGGTGGATGGAGGTTATGTTTTCACCCCTGTCTGTCTGTCTGTTTGTCCGTTTGTTTGTGAACAAGATATCTCAAAACGTTGTGGACAGATTCGGACTAAATTTGTCAGAGATGTAGTGTATCCGACAAGGATGAAATGATTAGATTTTGGTGAAGATCCGGATTCGTATCCAGCTGCTAGAATTTTTAAGCGATTCTTCACCATTGGGAGATCGGGCCAAAAACGATACATAGCAGGATATCTCAAAAAGTTATGGACGGATTTCAATGAAACTTGTGGGACAGGTTGTGTGTGTGACGACGAAGAATCTATTCGATTTTGGTGAAGATCTGAATATGGATTCGGATATGAGAATTATTTAATTGAAGTGATTCTTCACCTTTGGGTGATAGGGCTAAAACCAACTTATAGCAGGATATCTCAAAAGGTTATGGACGGATTTGGACGAAACGTGGTGGACAGGTTGTGTGTGTGACGAGGAAGAAACGATTCAATATTGGTGAAGATCCGGATCCGGCGAGTAGAATTTTTAAAGTGATTCTTCACTATTGGGAGAAAGAACCAAACACAGTATATAGCAGGAGATCTCAAAAAGTTGTGGACGGATGATTTTGATAAAATGTGATTATGCATTGTGATTTTCTGGTCTACTCTGGGATACAAAACGTAAACTGTTCACCTGGTGGAGGTATGCTCTCTACTGAGTGCCGTTCTAGTTGTATCTTGCTTGCATTGATAATCATGGTGGTTTCAAATGTATTTTAAAATATACATTTGGTAAATATTTACCCATTAATTCATTTAAGTCCACCTTCACCTGACCAGTCACTCCTGGGATAAGGTTTGAGGACTACTCATTCGTAATCCCGCAGAAGCCTTGTCAGCTACGTAGGTGACCACGCACATCCAGACGTACACACAAAGCTCTTTTAGAACGGAGCAAACGGAATCGCAATGTTGACCAAAGACCTTCCAGGCGACAAAACTGCACCCGGGGGTGACTCTATAGGCAAGCAGGTGGGACAAGACCCTCGCACTGTTTACTCGGTCAAAGGTTGCAGAAAGGCCCTTTGGACTGTCTTGCTGGGAGGAGGTGGAGGGGGGTTGTTTTTGTTTTACTGCCTTCTTGTGCAAGCTGCACTTTAAGGAAGGATTGAAATGTTCCCACACTGCACACAATATGACTCCTAAAAATGGCTCGAATTGCATCGCCATTTCCTCATTTAGTGCGACAATTTATACCTTAGATTGTGACGTTGCATGGAGCGTTTTTGTGTAAATTGCAAGGTTCGTTGTAATGCTCGATGGCTCTGAGTCATTGCATTCGTTTGTACAACTCTGCACAATATATTGATTTTGAATGTTCATCCGTTTATACGAAATACTTTGTCAAAATTTTAATATAACATCAAATTGTGTTCTCTTTTCATTTCTCATCTCTTTTTTTCTCTTCCTCCCCTCCCTCTCCGTTGCCTTTTTCTGTCACCTCGCTCTTCCATGAGCTTCAATCTTGTCTCGATAAAAATAAATCAAACAACTTTGAGTTTGCACCGTTCGACGTGCCTCCATAAACTTCCTCCATCACACAACTTTGAGTTTCTGCACCAGGACTAAAATGAAAGCTCCAGTAAAAAACACCTAATGGGGGGTGGGGGCGGGAGGATCCCGCCCCCCCCCCCCGATTAATTTTGCATTCATTAAAACAATCCTATCTTTTTTTTCATCTCCACATGTTTGCATCCACAACTTTCAAAATTGATGTTTAAACTACTATTATTACCTCCACCACAAAAAGTGGGTGGGGGATCTGTTTTCACCCCTGTTTGTTTGTTTGTCTGTTTGAATGTGAGCAGGATATCTCATAAGATTATGGAAGGATTTGGACAAAATTTGGTGGACAGTTTGTGTGATGAGGCCGATTTTATTAGATTTCAGTGAAGATCTGGATCTGGCCTATCAGTGGGATACAAAATATATAATGTTCAGCCTGGTGGAGGTATTCCCTCTACCGAGTATTGTTGTAGTTTTAGTATGTAAAGGCTTACAGTCACGTGAAAAAGTAAGTACACCCCATGCAAAGTTTTGACTTTTTCAACATATTTCAACATTCAGCTATTTGATCTTCATTTCAACAATATTGATAGATAAAGGTGATATAATATAACAAATATCATGAAACATTTACATTTTGTAGCCCATTGTATAATTTAAATAAACATAAATGCAAATTTCGCATATGGAAAAAGTAAGTACACCCTTGGCTCTAATAGGTGGTATTGCCCCCTTTGGAAGAAACAACCTCAAGTAGGCGTTTCTTATAACTGTCTACCAGTCTCTGACATCGACTGGGAGAAATGTTTGCCCACTCCTCCATGCAGAATTATTTCAGCTGTGCGATGTTTGAGGGGTTTCTCGCATGCACAACTCGTTTCAAATCCCGCTACAACATCTCGATGGGATTTAGATCCGGGCTTTGACTTGGCCATTCCAGAACCCTCCATTTCTTTCTTTTCAGCCATTTCTTGGTGGATTTACTGGTATGTTTAGGGTCATTGTCATGTTGCAAGGTCCACCTTTGGTTGAGCTTCAACTTTCCGACAGATGGCCTCACATTATACTCAAGCACCATCTGGTACAATGAAGAATTCATCGTGGATTCTATGATGGTGAGCTGCCCAGGCCCTGATGCAGCAAAGCTGCCCCAAACCATAATATTTCCACCACCATGCTTTACAGTTGGTATCAGGTTCTTGTGGTCAAATGCTGTCTTTGGTTTTTGCCAAACATGTCTTCTGGTACTGTGGCCAAATAGCTCTACCTTTGACTCATCTATCCAGAGCACATTGTTCCAGAAGTGCTGGTCTTTCCCTCGGTGCGCATTGGCAAACTTTAGTCTTGCCCTGATGTTCTTTCTGGACAGCCAAGGTTTCCTCCTGGCACACCTCCCATGTAGATCAAATTTGTGCAGCCTCTTTCTAATGGTAGACTCGTGCACTTTGACAACAACAGTGGCAAGAGCTACCTGTAGGTCCCATGATGACATTCTGGGGTTCTTAGAGACTTCTTTCAGCATCTTGCGGTCTGCTCTCGGGCTGAACTTGCTGGGGCGGCCTGACCTGAACAAGTTGGCAGTTGTTTGGAATCTTCTCCACTTGTAGATGATCTTCCGGACAGTCGAATGATTGATTTCAAATTGTGTGGAGATCTTTTTAAATCCCTTCTCAGACTCGTAGGCATCTATAACCTTCTTTCTGAAGGCCTCAGAGAGCTCTTTTGATCTAGGCATGGTGACGCCGCACACTTCAACAGCAAAGAGCAAACCAAACGAAATGTCTGAGGTTTAAATAAGACAGGTTCCTCCTAGATCCTCTCTCACGATGTTCTAATCATTTGCACCTGAGCTGGTGCACCTGATTCTAATTTTTAGGTATTTGAAGTAGTGATAAATGTAGGGGTGTACTTACGTTTTCCACATGCGAAATTTGCATTTATATTTATTTAAATTATACAATGGACTACAAAATGTAAATGTTTCATGATATTTGTTATATTATATCACCTTTATCTATCAATATTGTTGAAATGAAGATCAAATAGCTGTATGTTAAAATATGTTGAAAAAGTCAAAACTTTACATGGGGTGTACTTACTTTTTCACATGACTGTATATAGTGACTTTTTTTTTTTAAGTAAATGCTTCCATCAATTGTTGTGTTCCCTTTGCAGCATTCAACATGTTGGAAGCTCCTAATCACCCATATGCATCTTCATGCTATATATATATATATATATATATATATATATATATATATATATATATATATATATATATATATATATATGTATATATATATTTAAATTCCTACTCTTTGTTTGATGATGTCACAATGATGAATGTCACAAAAATATGATCGGAATTTGAGATAACTTTTACATCCCAAATTAATTGTTTTCTTTCAGTAGGTTGGGGGTTTAGAGGATTTTGTGGATTAGGGATGCCAACCAAGTCTAATGATATCAAAAGAGAAAATGTATATCATTATGGGATTTTAACTAATCACTGCAGACAAGTTTTGGGATGGTGATGCTCGACTCATTTTTTGTCACGACGATGCGTATATTCTCCAGGTATCACCAACTTTGATCTTCTTGGAAGTTTCGGACAGTTTGACTGGTTGGGGAACTTCCATATCGTATTGCTTTACAACGTTCTTTTTGCCGGTCTCAGCACGCTTTGCCTTGTACGCACCTTCACGGCAAGCGTGCGACGGGAATTACTGCGTGCACTCGGTGGGTACTGTGTGCATGTATCTATCTGTCAAAATGCATGTACACCTCAGAATATCCTTCTGACTCGCTTTTTCTGTCCTGTAACTCTCTTAGGACTGGCACGACTGACTCTGGCAACAGTTCCCGCTGCCTCGAGAAAGGGCTCTGCATTATGCGGCGATCGGACGCCACGCGGCCCAGCTTCCTTCGTGCACACACCAGGAGTCAATTCTTTGTTATGGAGAGCGGCAGCAGGACCCTGACAGGTCCAGCCATGAGCCTTGGTGGAATTTTTTTTTTTTTTTACAAAACTACGTTTTTGTGGTTTTTCTTTCTTTCTATGCATGAAATGGCTGTGAAATCATAAACTGTTTGCAAAGTAGGGGTTTGTTTTAAACATTTGGGTCTGCATTGTGCATCTTTCACATAATTATTGTACAGTATTTATGAACCACTTGTCTTTGTGGGTGATGCTTTACGACCACGAATACGTGACTTGCACTGGCTTTTTAGGTATAAATTTTGTTGTTGTTTTGCTCGTCGTCGCGCAATTTCTAATACAGTAATTCGTCACTTGCTGTTTCGTTGTGGGACAATTTGTCGCTTGTTGGACTAACAAAACTATGATCTTTTATTATTATTTTATATTGTTTGTTTACACATTTTGGTCACCTGAAATGTGCACTGTATTTTTTACAAGAATAAAAAAGAAAAAGAAAAAGTTTTAATTCTACTGTTTATACGTGCTTATATTCCCCTTATTTTTTGGCACCAAGAGCAGAACAAAGATTTGAGCAAGTTCCCATTACAATATCATGTTTTCGATGCCAATATGGTTTGGCCCAAACTTTTAACACGCGTTATCTTTTTATCCTTGCTCGTATTTTCACCTCAGCGGGTGCACCAAATGGCAGTAAACAAAACTGATTTAACTTCCTTCAAGTTACCCTTGTCTTATTAGTTTGTGCTATACTCGGATAAAATAATATTGATTTGATCTTTCAACTGTTTATCACTTATTCATTTAATCTCCTCTTCCGACAAAAAATTTTTAAAGGTGGTTGGTGGATGAGTGAGTGGTGGGTTTCCTTGTGGTAGGGGTTGATGCATTGCAAGTTCAGGAGAGTTTACAGTTTGAGAGCCAGATTTGTATTTTGAAACTTCTTTTGTCTTGAGGATGCAAAAGCAAATTTTTATAAGTATTTTAGTGTGAATAGAATTTGAAGTTTAATATGACCTAACAAGAAATTCCCCATTAAATGTGTGTGTGTGTGTGTGTGTGTGTGTGTGTGTGTGTGTGTGTGTGTGTGTGTGTGTGTGTGTGTGTGTGTGTGTGTGTGTGTGTGTGTGTGTGTGTGTGTGTGTGTGTGTGTGTCGGTTATTATATTATCTCCATATTCAATTTTGGAAGGTGGAACAGAGTCCTCCCAGGAATTGGAGTATCCACCTTTGTCTTGGTCAAGAATCTCGATTAATGGAGGGGGTTGTGAAGTTTTCTTGTTCTCAGAGTTTTGTTCCGAGGGCTCTTTTCAGCATGGTCACTTCAGTCCAAGACAAGTTTCCGGATCGTCCAGTGATACTTCTTTGTATATTCCCAATCTGTCCAACTCTTATTTTTTATTTTTTAACTTCACTGCTCTTTTGTCTTTCTCCCAATTGTTTGTGTATATCTGTTAATTTTTACTGAGGGAGACAATAATTTTTACTTGGGAGAATTGCTTCTTTTGTAATTCTTTTGTGCATTTGGTGGCACTCTTCTACTCCAACGTATTTGTAAGAGGTTTTGTTTTGTTGTTCCCTTATTGCTTGCCTGTCCCCAATGCAGTGGGAAACGGTGTTTTGCAATCACTTCTGTGCGTGTGTCTGTTCTGGGCCGTAACGTTATGAGAATATGGAGAACACAAATTAATAATTTGGTCAAAAGGTCAAAGGTCATGGTTGCATAAAATTGTCAAGTTTCATCCGATTGCCTTGAAATTTAAAGAATTTGCATATTGGGTCACTGAAGCCTATTGCATTTGAGGTCAGAAGGTCAAGGTCACCTAAAAGTCGATTTTTTTTTTTTGTTGTGTCTTTCATGTTTCGCATACGGAAGAAGAATAAGTCTGAATACAAAGCAGATGTGGATGGGCTTTGCATTTTCAGAGGCTTTCCAGTTGTATTTGGATTGATCCTTATATTGTTCGTTTTGTTATGCCTTTGCCAATGAAGCGAGCAAACTGTGTGTGTGTGTGTGTGTGTGTGTGTGTGTGTGTGTGTGTGTGTGTGTGTGTGTGTGTGTGTGTGTGTGTGTGTGTGTGTGTGTGTGTGTGTGTGTGTGTATATATGTGTATGTATGTATATATATATATGTATACAGACTTGGCATTTAATATGGAATATTTTTTTTGTGGGGGTGAACTTACTTTTCAAGATGTCTTAGAACCAAAAGTTCATTGGAATTATGTTGAAATTATTCAAGATTTTGTTAATGTGACCTTTAAAAGAAACAAAATCCACATTTGACATTTCGAAACAAATAAATTGATCCTTGAGAGTGATGTAAACTGATATCGAACTCAATTCATGGACAGTACTGTGTTAAACTTCTGTACGTTTTCCAGAAGTATCTCTTTATTTTGCACATTAGCCAAAAATTTTTTTAACAAAAACAAAAGTTAAATTACGACTGGGATTACGGACATTAAAATTACAGTTCAGTACTTCGTGTAACCCCCACGAGCATTCAGGAGAGCACGTGCATGGTGAGGCATGCTGTTCACGAGATTTGCCAAGGTTTGGACAGGAATCTCTTGCCATGCAGTGACAATAGCCTGCTGCAATTCACGCACAGAGGTCGTCTGCTGGTCCAAGTGGTCGATTTGACGCGTTAATTCTGCCCACAATTTCTCTATCGGATTCATATCCGGGGACATGGCAGGCCACTCCATATGCTCTACACCACGGTCAGCAAGAAAGTGTTGGATCATGCGAGCACGATGAGGCCGTGCATTGTCATCTTGGAAGACAAAGTTTCCTCGAAAGGCTGCACGAGTAAATGGAAGCAATGTTTCTTCCAGAATGGCTCTGTACTTGAACTGGTTCAGGTTTCCATTCAGAACAACCAGGTCAGTTTTGCCCCCTGCATGAAAAGCAGCCCAAACGGTCACCCCACCACCTCCAGCTTGGACTCTTGGCACTATACAATCTTTGTTGTCGGCTTCATGCACTTGTCTGCGCACTCGGACACGGCCATCTTGACGATAGACCAGAAATCTAGACTCGTCACTGAAGATCACATGATTCCAGTGTCCTGGCTGCCATTGACGGTGCTCTCTGGCCCACTGCAATCGGCGCTGGTGGCGTTGTCTGGTCAGGCGTGGCTTTCTCAGGGGACCCCTTGCACGATAGCCTGCTTGAACCAGTCGTTGGTTGACTAGCCTTCTGGATACAGGCACATTTGTCAGTTGCTGCCACTCAGCCCTAAGCCGATTAGCTGACTTGGTACGGCCATTGCGGACTAACCGGTGCAGCTGGCGATCATCCCTTCTTGTGGTTCTGCGGGGACGTCCTGGCCTCGGTATTGGAGAAGGGACACCCGTCTGAGCATTTTGTTCCAGGATCTTTGACACCTGACCTTGAGTGATGCCATACTGCCGAGCAATAGCACGCTCTTTCATGCCGTAATTTCGTAAAGCCACCACTCCATGACAAACAGCATTGTCGAGTTGACGGACCATCTCCAGAGGAAGCAGCAATAACTTTTGGAGACGTGCAGCAGTTGTTTTCCAATAATACAGAACGCAACAACCCTTGTATACCCGACTGTGAAGCCAATCGTCAAATGCACCTGTCCGTACATTTTGCCACGCCACCTGTGATATAATCCTGTTGTTGACTTCTTGCTGTGACAGACAATCAGTGACATGGTTCTTTTAACAAATAAATCACCAAAGTGTAAAAGAAACTCACCAGATTGACATACTGAGTTAAGAAAGTAAACCCAATTCAAGGAAAAAAATATATTCCATATTAAATGCAAAGTCTGTATATATATATATATATATCCAATCGACATATGTGGGAAAACTATGTGCCCAGACCGGGAAGCACTGGTACGGTTCACCACAGGACCTGGGTTTGATTCTCGGTCTGGTCGCGCAATTTTCCCACATATGTCCATTGGTTATTTACAATCCTGTTCATACATGTCTACGACTATATATATATATATATATATATATATATATATATATATATATATATATATATATACACACACACACACACACACACACACACACACACACACACACACACACACACACACACACACACACACACACACACACACACACGCGCGTACGTGCGTGCAAAAGCACCCATTCCCAGTGGTGGGAAAAATTTAAGTCTATCAATTTAAATTATCTGGTGTACTTTAAAAAGGTTAATTATGTTGCGATCTTGGTTGCAATCAGTCACAGGTCTGAGCTACTTATACCGTCCACCATGAAATGGTGGTGCAACATCTGGTGGTGGACAATGGGTTTGTCTAAAAAGAGGGCAAAATATATCTATTTTACATTTTCACTCAGTGAAGATCTGTATTAAATCTACTTTAATCCAGATGTTCATTTCGATTTTAAAGATTACTGGAAGGGACAATAAAGTGACTGATTGATTATATTGCATCAAGAAAAGTAAAATGAAAATGCAAAATAACCAATCTGCAGCTTTTCAAAGGCAGTGGGGGAAGTGGCCGCCATAAAAGGGAGATAGACAAACGCATGCACGGACAGACATGACAGTTTGTGACATATATTGGGGTCTGTTATCTATGTACACACAGTGGTTAGCTAACAGCTCGATTTCTGGCCTTTGGTGAGGCACAGCTACACCTCCACAACCTCCACAAACCGATGTTTATTGTGAACTTTGTGAAAGTCCGTGTGACAAATGCACACTGCCCCCATTTGAATGTTGGTCCATCGTAATAGCAAAGGCCTACCTGTTATTGGCTAGCCTGTAGTTGATTGACTATTATGCTTTCAAGTGAAAGCCCGTTGTTTATTACTGTCAGCGTGTTTGGAAATGTGAGCTAACAAGTTTTACACTTTTAAGCAGTCAAGCCTCAGAACTCCTTTATACAAACCCACATGGACTATCATTGTTGATGAAAAGAGAAAGATAAGAGATGTCACAAAGTTATGTTTGCACTTGTATATTTTTTTGATAATCGGGAGAAGATCAGGAATATATCAGGAGCCTATATAAAATGAAGTTCGACAACATAATTTTTTATGAAATGCTGCATTCTAGGGGGGCAGGCTACCATGGCAGATGGTTAAACGAAGACCATAAACTTGCGCTTGCTACTTGCTTCTTCCAGAGGTGAGAGATAAGTTGAGAGATAATCTAAAGAGTGTGGATAATTTCTAAAAGGGGCTTCATGGAGTCTATCGGGAACAAAGGAGATTGGAATGTGATGTTTATCCATGCAAGTTCAGAACATGCTTTGGCAGAAATGCATTTGTGTCATGTTAGAAAAGCTAATACATTTGCCCACACCTTCCTCCTTATTCACCTATGGTTATACAATTGATGAAGGGATGTCTGACTATGGAAAAGGCGTGTGTGTGTGTGTGTGTGTGTGTGTGTGTGTGTGTGTGTGTGTGTGTGTGTGTGTGTGTGTGTGTGTGTGTGTGTGTGTGTGTGTGTGTGTGTGTGTGTGTGTGTGTTTTCGTGTATATATATATATATATGTCTGATGTATGTAAAATTCCAAATTAAAGTTGCCTGTCCCGTAGGAAGTGAATGTTTGCAGCATATACAAAATGATAAACTTTTTGGAAACTAATTTAGAATTCCTATGCTCTTGCCTGTCTTCCTCTTTCCTCCCAACTTTAATTTTCTCAATCTATTTCTTTATTTGCCTACACCCAGGCCTCTCTGCCTCCTTTGTTTAAATCAGACATCCCCTCCCCAAGCTGAGTTTAATTCTCACAAGTAATTTTCCTCGGTGGGTTCAGTTTTTCTCTTTAAAAGGATTGCCAAATGATGGTGTATTTGATGCAGCGATGAACATCAAATGCATTATTTATTTTTCCTAACACCCTTCATTAACCTGACGTCCAATTGTCATCAAATGCACCTGTTAAATTATTTTTTTTAATTGTTTTCTTTATTAAACCTGGGTCCCTCCAATCATCATCCCTGGTAGGAGATTACTGGTGGTCACATTTAGTGACAGGTAGCCCGACAAGCCATCGCGTGTTTTACGACTTGACGTTTCAAATCATGTCACATCTAACACGCATTGTTGATGGACAAAAGATTGCCATCGCAACGTCATGGTCAGACGCACGGCAGTCCCTTTGGGTGTTATCTCCAGCTTTGTGCTTAATACACGAACAGTATTTTTACAAGAATACTGCATCAGATTGCAGGCTCATTGTCTTTGACAGTGACAGAAAGCGAGACGTTCACAACAGAGGAAGAAAGTCTTTTCTGGGTTTTTTTTTTTTTGAAGACATTCCTTTAAGGCGTTTCTTTCACCAGAGTCTGTGTTTGCTTCTGAGCCTTTTGTGCTCTGAAAACATTTCTCACAGTCCCCTCGCGATAGGCTGGGCCTGTAGGAGTTTGTTCGGTATGAATAGGCCTGACCCTTGTCGTGCAGGACTTGTACGTGTGGAGAGGACTTTCCGCCATTGTTCCGATCTTAATTACTCCCTCTCGGTCTCGCTTCGTCTACATTGTACATCGAAAGCGTTATCATGCGGGTATCTCCAACTCTTTGATCTCTTTAGACTTTCACTGACAAACGTCGAGTTCTTTTAGAGGAGAAACTGGAGAGGTAAAATTGATCATTATGGATTGCAAACCCTTCCTTGACCATTACTGGAAATAGTGCATACAATGTGAGGATCCACTGGGAAATTTTATTTTCCTTTTAGGTTTAAAAAAAAAGTAACCGAGGAACAATTCTCTTTTGAAGGAGAGTTGAGACAACAGCAATCCTTAAAACGAAAACTTTTGGTGTCTCATGTGGTTCTCCATGAAATATATCCGTGCTCCGCCAACCTCCTCTACAAGGGTTCCGCGTGGTGGTTTGCCAGTAACTTCTAGTGAAACTCCCAAAATCACTGCTCACCTCGACTTATTCGTTCCTCTTTTGCCCATGAACCAACTTCCACATTCTCTTCAATCTCATTCTTCCCTCAAGGGCTTCAAAAATATCAGTTTGGATTTTATTTATTTTTGACAATTTACATGTACAGGTACACCAAATTTATTTTAAAAATACAAATATACTACCCCACTGTGTTATGCAGCCATACACACATTAAATACACCTTAGTAATACTCATAAAGGCCACACATTTTGAGGTAACTTCAAATGGACAGCTCATCAACTATCTTCCTCATCTTCTGTATCTTTCTAGTGTCCTTGGGCCGCTTTGTCACATTCATCATCAAGGTCGGAACATGCGCAAATATCCGTACAACTGAAACCTGCTTTGCAACATGTACATTTTGCTGTCTGGAATCGTGACTTGCTGCAGTTACATTTTTACCAAAGTGAGTACCGATTTTGGAGCTGGAAGTTGCGTTGTCATGATTGGGACCCATGTTCCTCTAGCTATAGTCACTGGTTGGTGGGATGTCAGGATTTGCGGTGATGTCATTGTACCACACAATGGCTTGATAGTGCACCTGCAGGATTGCTTGTTGAAGAGCATCCTGTGATGTTGGTAGCATTTGTGATTGGGATTCCTTTTTTTAGAACATCCACCATCGCAACTTCTCCACTGTCACAATTGATGTAGCTATACTATGCAGATGAATTCTTTAATAGCACGAATAGTGTCATCCAGAGGCAGTGGGGTTGGACCAAGTCTTGCAAGGGTAGCAATGCTGTCGTCACTCGCATGTTGGAATGCTTTCCAGAAAAGTAGTTTTCCATTTCCAGCAAAAATGACTATTCTCTGCTCCACTGAAAGCATGAAGACCTGGTAAAGCCAGCAGCCCTACTAGGTCCAAGGGCCTCGTACATGGGAGAAGTGCGATGACACGATACCTCTGACCAGTTCTGGTGACAAAATAGGTGTCCTTACATAATTCTGGATACCGACAAAGGTCGAAGAGCTAACATGAACACGTCGGTGTCTGGTGGAAGGATAAATGGTGATACTGGATGCTCCACAAGCTGTTGCATCCACAGCATGTAACAACAGCTTTGTATCTGCTCCTCCTGGTTGCTTTCAAGATAGTCCACATTTCTGTGAGTTGGCACGATGTCACACAGCGGATGGTGGCACGATGCCATCGTATAGACAAAATGATGTTTATACAGGATTGTGTGGTTTAGCTGTTGGTTCCAGTTGTTCTAACAGTGCCGTAACTGTGCTAGGCAGTTCCTTCATAGAGCATCTCAAGGCTGGACCAATGACTTCAGGGTTTGGAACCTCATCTTCCGGTTGACATCGCTGGTACATGGTGGCATGGAGTCCTCGGCGAAATCAATGTCATCAATAGCAAAGAACACATATCTTCCTTGAATGACATCAGGAGGCAGGTATAGTCCATCATTGACGAGCATTCTCTTGACTACTGTTGAACAGACCTGCCCTTTCAGTCAAAAAAAGTCTGTTGTATTCAACACACACTCCAAATTTGTACAACATGTTGATATGTTTCTTGCTCCGTGTTGCTTGATGAATGGCGATTGCAATTGCTAGCTGTTGTGGCATTTCACAAGCTGACCTGACTTGTGTGATTTATTGTTCCCAACTGCTGCCTTGACAGGTGCATTGTCGCTGTACTCTGTGCTAGTCTGGTGGCATATTTTTTGATGTGTGCCAACTTCTCATCAGTCGATGGGGTGGTGTTCGGCTCTTGTAGTAACCAACGATAGAAGGTGTAAAGTTCTGGTGGCAAATGATCGCTTGTTGCATCTGTGAACATTCCAGTTAATGTCCATTTCTTAACTTGCTGATGGCTTTTCTCAACATCGAAGCCGCGTGTTTGATAAAAGGCTGACTTTTGGTAAACGAGTGGAAGATACATCATTTCCGTTACTCTTGGAAGTTATTCCCTTTTCATACCGATTTTTTGCCCTGCTGCAAAACCCAGCATGGACTGTGTCCTGGTAGCATTTTCTCTGCCAAGTGGCTGACTTTGCAGATCCTTACATGTGACATCACCAAGTTGTCTGTTTACCTCTGGGTAGTGGCTGTGGCCATAGCCAGCACTCTCTATCACAATTTTGAACTTTTTCGTGAACACTAGGCTTCACCACTAAAGGCTCAGCAGTTTCTGTTTGGCAAAGGAGACAGAGGGAGTAGTTGGTGTCGTATCTTACTACTTTTTCGGGAGGGGTCTTGAGTCGTATTTGTGGTTGCCATTATGGGAACTTGGCCTGGATACACACTTGCAAAATGAAAGTAAAATCTATACATATAATAGGCTAATGCTGTCTGTCTGTCCCACCCTGAAACACAGAAACGCTCCTCGGAGAGAAACAATTATGAAGTAAAACTTTCTTCAAATTCATCCAAACCTACGGGAAAATTATATATTTTCATTCAGACCAAAAATTTAACCTGGGCGGTGTATACGGCAACAGACTGTTACTTCAAACGCTCCCAAATTTTTTTCAAAAATATATTTGCTGTTAGGAAATATGCCGCGACATACACGACTGGTCAAAAGTTTTAGAACACCTCAATTTTTCAAGTTTTTATTGAAATGTAAGCAATTCAAGTCGAGTGAATAACCTGAAATTGTACAAAGGTAAGCAGTAAACTGCTCGAGGTTAAAAAAAAGTTTAGGTTAGCAAAAACGGGAAAATAATGCAAATTGCACAATTATGTGGTTAAAAAAAGGCCTTCTTCAGGGAACAAGTAATGGGTTAACAACTTACAGCTGTTTGCAGCAATTTAAGTAAACTAGGACGTGCCCGTACGTGGGTGCCCGTTCCTTGGTGCGGCCCAGCATCTAGTCGAGACCCAGTCACCCAGGCCGATCACCCATTCCGACCCCAAATTCCTCATCGACGATAACTAAACAATATATTATATGAATCGCACCGTACATACCTCCTTCTAGATCTTGTTCTTGTCTTGATATACTCACTCAGGCTCACTCTATCACGACTGAGTCCTCCCAGCTCCTCCAAATGGCGCCCGCTACGCCTCGAATTCACATCGGCCACGCCTACGCAACAACGTGTTCTGTGATTGGCTGGCCTACCCCGCAACCTGTTCTGTGATTAGTTTGGTAAATAAATCGCCATAGCTCGGTAACTACTTCTCCGATTAATATGAAACCTTGAAAAGGCACATCCTTGAAAAGGCCCGTACGTGGGTGCAAAAAAACATGCGTGCAAACAACAACAACAAAAAAAAACTTTGAAACCACGTGGCAGTAACGACCACAGAACCCCCCCCCCTCTATTTACATGAAATGGTTTGGTCCATTCGCAAAGCCAAAGCGAACGGCTTGCGAGTACGGTAGAACCCCCCCCCTCTATTTACATGAAATGGTTTGGTCCATTCGCAAAGCCAAAGCGAACGGCTTGCGTTACTTTTACTAATAGCTCGGTAACTACTTCTCCGATTAATATGAAACCTTGAAAAGGCACATCCTCAGGTCCCCAGCAATATATCTGGCAAGTTTCAATTAGATCGGACCCGTGGTTGTCGAGAAACAGCGGTCACAGACACACACACACACAGAGATTACTGGAATTATAGATAGATTAAGCCTTGAAAGTTGATGCAAACAATTCCTGCAGGTGTCCCAACCTCTGCTGATTACTTGATTACAAACCCCCTGTCTGTATAAAAGCAGTATTGGAACAGACTGTTATTACACCCTCTGAAGCATTATTTGGACAATATTGGACTGCAGGAAGTAGTATATTGCTATCATCATGGTGAGAAAAAGGCAATGAACAAAGGAAGGCAGACAGACCATTTCAAGGCCTTTCCTTGAATCACATCAGGCCTTTCCTTCAAGGGAATTGCAAAGAAAGCCAAGGTGTCAGTGAGTACAGTTTCCTCCACCATCAAAAGGCACTTGGAAACTGGAGGAAACTCTGACAGGAAGAGGTCTGGCAGACCAAAAGCCACAACAGAATCAAAAGGCAAGTTTCTGAGAGTCAACAGCTTGCGTGATAGACGGCTCACAGGACAACAGCTTCAAGCACAGCTTAACACTGGTCGAAGTAAGCAAGTCTCAGTTTCAACTGTGAAGAGAAGACTTCGAGCTGCAGGTTTGACAGGTCGAGTGGCAGTAAGAAAGCCATTGCTAAGATGGCAAAATAAGAAAAAGAGGCTTGCCTGGGCCATGGAGCACCGCCAGTGGACTACTGAAGACTGGAAGAAGATCTTATGGACCGATGAATCAAAATTTGAAATCTTTGGTTCATCACGCAGGGTTTTTGTATGCCGTCGAGTAGGCGAAAGGATGGTTCCTCAGTGTGTGACACCAACTGTCAAACATGGAGGAGGAAGCGTGATGGTCTGGGGCTCTTTTGCTGGATCCAGAGTCGGCGACTTGCACAGAGTGACTGGTACCCTGAACCAAAAAGGCTACCACAGCATTTTGCAGCGCCATGCAATACCCTCTGGTATACGCCGAGTTGGTCAGGGGTTCATCCGACAGCAAGATAATGACCCTAAACACACCTCCAGGCTATGTCATAACTACCTTCGAGGAAAAGAACAAGATGGTAGGCTTCAAATGATGGAATGGCCAGCACAGTCTACAGATTTAAACCCCATCGAGCTGGTTTGGGATGAACTGGACAGAAGGGTGAAAGCAAAGCAACCTACAAGTGCAACACATTTGTGGGAACTTCTGCAACAGTGTTGGGAAGAACTTCCCGAACAATATTTGATTTCCATTGTGGAAAGAATGCCACGAGTGTGTTCGGCGGTTATATCTGCAAAAGGTGGCGACTTTGCCGAGTCAAAAACTTAAATTAAATTTTGTTAAACAAAATGATTCTGTGATTTCTTTTTTACCTCCAATTGTTTATTTGTTCTCTGCTTAATTTCAGAGTACATTGAGACATTAAACTGCGTAAATTTCAATAAAAACTGGAAAAATTGAGGTGTTCTAAAACTTTAGTCCGGTAGTGTATTTGGTGTAAAGAAATATGCTGCGATACAGTGCATTCAGAAAGTATTCAGACCCCTTCACTTTTTTCACATTTTGTTATGTTGCAGCCTTATGCTGAAATCGTTTAAATTCATTTTTTCCCTCATCAATCTACACTCAATACCCCATAATGACAAAGAGAAAACAGGATTTTAGAAAGTTTTGCAAATTTATTTTAAAAAAAAAACTGAAATATCACATTGACACAAGTATTCAGACAAGGGTCGGCGTCATGGGGGGGCATTCGCAGGCCATGCCCCCCCAAATGAGTTATTGTGCCCCCCCCCTCCCACCCACAGGCCAAGCCTTTGGCGCCAAACTTTGCGTTTTATTAATTAATTTATATTTATCATATTAAAAGTGAAAATCTTTTCGCTAAATGAAATGAAATAAAAACAAAAATAAGAAAAGAAAAAAACACACCCTGTTGGTCATATTTGCATCAGGTCACATTTGAGGAAGTAGTTTGCTCATTGACGAGGAGTTTAATAAGGTGTGCCAGCGCATCACTGAGACCCGCGATCCCCAAACGGAGACGCAAAGCGAACACGAATATGGATGAGTATGTCGTTATGGGAACTACAGGACACAGGGATGATGACGAAAAAAGAGAACTTCAGAGACTGCACCACAACACTATTGATTCAGTGCTTGGAGAGATGGATCACAGATTCAGCGAGCGTAACTCACACTTGGCGAGTGCACTTGTTGCACTGATTCCAGAAAGTGATACATTTCTTGATGTAAAGGCTGTGAAGCATATTATGGACCTGTCACGATCGCCTATAATTGAGACAGAGTACGAAGTTGCTAAACAGTTTTTCAGCTCACAAAAACAATCACAGCCAATCGAGGGGGATTGGACTACACAGCACATCCTCTCAGAGTACCACACACATCTGATCGGAATGCCCAGTGTACGGACTGCTTTCAAACATGCCTCAACATTTGGCGCCTCCACAGCAATGTGCGAGAATTCATTCTCCACTCTGAGAAACGTATTTTCGGACCACAGACACGCAATGCCCCACAAAAGAAAGGCCCAGTTGGTTCAGCTAGCGTTTGAGAGGGACTTAACCCGAAAATGCACAACTGAGAGGAAGGACACCATTCTTAGGAGGTTCAGCACCAACACTCGCCGCCTGCAACTCTTCTGAAAGTAAGCCATACGTTTAATTCGCTTTATGATGCCAGCCTTGGCTTTCATGATTATTACGCAAAATGTTGAATGATTTTTGGGTCTGTCTGCATTTATTCGGTAAGAGTGGAGAAAAATAGTCTATTTCAAATGATGGTCCAATGACGCGCACAGTGCAGTGAGTGAAAGAGTGAAAGAGTGAAAGACAGAGACGTGGCTTGCACGTAGGCTATATTTTGTGCAGTGTGGGGGCACAGTGCTGTTGTGTGTGTGTGTGTGTGTGTGTGTGTGTGTGTGTGTGTGTGTGTGTGTGTGTGTGTGTGTGTGTGTGTGTGTGTGTGTGACTTTGCAGCATGTTTTTAAATTGTAACTGGGTTGGTGGGTTGGTTGTTGACGGCAAACTCTTATTATCAAGCATTTACATCATAGATTGAGTTCTCGAACGGCAGTTTGTGCCCCCCCCCCCCGCGGTTGCCCTAATGCCCCCCGATTAGATTTGTTCTGACGCCGACTCTGATTCAGACCCTTTGCTATGACGCTTGAAATTTAGCTCAGGTGCCTCCCATTTCTCTTGATCATCTTTGAGATGTTTCTACACCTTGATTGGAGTCCACCTGTGGTAAATTCAATTGATTGGACATGATTTGGAAAGGCACACACCTGTCTATATAAGGTCTCACAGCTGACAATGCATATCAGAGCAAAAACCAAGCCATGAGGTTGAAGGAACTGCCTGCAGAGCTCAGAGACAGGATTGTGTCGAGGCAGAGATTTGGGGAAGCCGACAAAATAAATTCTGCTGCATTGAAGGTTCCCAAGAGCACAGTGGCCTCCATAATTCTTAAATGGGAGAAGTTTCGAACAACCAGGACTCTTCCTAGAGCTGGCCGCCCGGCCAAACTGAGCAATCGGGGGAGAAGGGCCTTGGTAAGAGAGGTGACCAAGAACCCGATGGTCACTCTGGCTGAGCTCCAGAGATCCTGTGTGGAGATGGGAGAAACTTCCAGAAGGACAACCATCACTGCAACACTCCACCGATCTGGGCTTTATGGCAGAGTGGCCAGACGGAAGCCTCTCCTCAGTGAAAGACACGTGAAAGCCCGCTGAAAGGACTCTCAGACTGTGAGAAACAAGTTTCTGTGGCTGGCAGGATAGCTTGGAGGTGTGTGCATTCAAAGTTGAACCATCGAGCCTGGGTTTTAATGTCAACCCAACTTTTTGCCATCACCCGGTGTTTCCCAGGCAGAGCGATTCATCATTGTGTGCTTTCTCGAGGAAGGACATTAAGTCAGAAGACACATCCATGCATACTTGTTACCCTGCGCTCGCGAAGCAAAAAGCGCGGTTAAGCATTGTTACGTACGTACGTGTGCCGTACGTGTCTGCATTTTAAAAATTCATTTTCTCGGCAACCATTGGTCCGATTGACATGAAATTTTCACCATAGGAGGGCCTCCTCCTGTATAATATTTTAGTGATTATTATGACGTCATAGGTCACGTGGTACAGGCGCCATCTTGGAAAAACTTCGCACCTCTATATCTCTGAAACCACACCATGGAAAAAATTGAGACCTGGCTCATTGTCAACTACTCCCCATGGGGAATAAGATATGTTAATGATGATGTCATCGGTGCCTTCGTTATGACGTCATAATTTGACAAGTACAGCACTTGCCCGATCATTATTAATTTTTTTTCAGCAACTGTTGGTCTGATGGACACGAAATTTTCACCATAGGAGCGCTTCCTCCTTTAGAATATTTTAATGATAATCATGACGTCATAGGTGACGTGGTTCGGCCGCCATCTTGGAAAAACCGAAAAATGTTGCACCTCTTATCTCCAAAACCGCTCCATGGAAAAAATTGAAACATGGCTCATTGTAAAGATCTCCATATGGGGAATAGGTGTTGTTAACAATGACGTCATTGGTGCCATAATTATGATGTCATAATTCGACAGGGACAACACTTATCCTGATCAGTTTGAAATTTATTGTGTGTAATCTATTCAGCAATTATATTGGAGGATACAAATTTATGATGTAATTGCTCACGTAGTCTGGCGGCCATATTGGATTAAAGAAAAAAAACCTTCAACAACAGAAGAGTTGGCTCGCACCAAGTTGACTGCGCAGGGTAAGTATTCTATGAATACCATCTAGTTTTGTTTGAGCATTCACTGGTCATTGGTGGATGTTAATCATTGGTGTCCTTCACGAAGAGTAGGCGAATTATCGCCTGCACAACCAAATTGCAAATTCCTGCCACCGTCAGTCTTACATCGGGCCTGGTCATCCAGTTCATTATAGATTTGGTTCAAAAACTCTCCATGGCCAACTCGATAAGGAAAGTTACGTACTATGAAAGACAGACACCTTCCAAGGAATTGAAGATTTTTTTTTTTTAATTCCCCTTTCCAGTCATTACAGGGAATGACGAATGATGTTACTACAATCAGGATAAAGTTTTTTTTTTTTTACGTCTCGTATAAGCCCCCGTTCCTTGGCTGCTCCCACTGGCGTGGCAACACCACCGCTTTGTGGGGAAGCCCGTGCGGTCTCAAAAGCCTATATAGTGCTTGAAAGGATTTGCGGTTTTTCCTCTTCTAAGTACCTGGATCCCGGCAGCAATTTGGCCGACGTGTGCCGCGCTCACCGAGTTAGCAAAGGAAAAGAATGTTGCATTTCTGGTCTTAATCTGCTGAAAGAAAAGCACCCTCCGAGCTGAGACACCGTCAAATTGTATATTCTGCTTCGTCCACCTGCACTTAAACGTCTCGCTTGACGACATTTTACGACAGGGTAATGCTCTTTAATCCACCTTAAATACAACTGCTTAACCATAAATTGAGCTTCTCGACGTGCCGACGTTTGATAATGAGATAAAGCCTGGATGGCAACCAACGGTGTCTATCCTGGTCCAGTTCCTTGACAAGTAAATTGATGAATTCATTCATTTGGTTCTGAAATTCGTTCCTCTCAAGTGTACGATTGTGTGTATTCATCTCATGTGTTAAAGGGGGATCCCAAATCCCATGTCGTTTCGAAATTCCCAATGAATGACGTGGAATCTTTGGCGTGAAAAGTTATCGTTTGTTTCATCCTCTGCTCTGTATAGAGGACGGATCAAAATGTTAACACGATTTCTACCAAGATTTTAGTTCTTGGTTCAAATCCGAGACGTGGATTTCGAGTCTCGAGTATGAATTTGCGTGTAATAGAGTATAGGTGTGATTTACCTGCAGGATCATGATGCAAATGAAGGATAGTTGGCTATCACGTCTCTCGTTACAATCACAGATTTTTTATTTTTTACGGCGTAGCTCATCGGGCAGAGCCGTCTAGAACAGTGTTTGTCCATCTGTATGTATGTATGTCCCCTCAAACGTTTACCAATCAGAGCTGAGAATCTGGTCACATGACAGGGTGATGTCATTACGGCAGTGCAGCGGCTGAATCTCGACACACCGCCATTTTGATTTATATGCCGTTAATGCCGAACATAATGTCGAACCTGTCATATATCACAATCGCCATGCTCTACCTTACGTTTTTCATTCAGTGTGAAACACAAACAAACCGATTGTTAAAATGACCATCAAATATCGAAAGCATCGGCGTTATGTCTCTTCCAACAATAGGGGACGTTTAGGCCTTAGGCGTTATGACTCACCTGCTTCGGACAAATTAAGCCAAGGTGTCTTCATACAACGGTATCGTTTCAGTGGTATCGTTTTCATAATAATAATAATATTATAGTGTAGCGGCTGCCGCTGGGTGTTCACAATCGCCTTGCACCTATCAAGGACGCGGAGCGATCACCATGCCGGGCTCGTCCAGGACGCCCGGGCAGGCCCGCGCTCAACTTGCCAGGCCTCGGTCGGGACGCCCGGGCATGCCCCCTGGCGCCGGGCCTGGGCAAACCCCCTGGGTTAATAGATATATATTGCTGACCGATAAACGGGTTTTCAGAGTGCCTGAGTGTTTGATTTCAATAAAGCAACTCAGATGAATTCCAGCTTTTTGTCGCGTCCATTCTTCTGATCGACGTGGGAGCCCCAGCTCCTTCAATAGTAAATATAACCATAACACTTTAATCCCAATGTCATGAATGGAAAGTTGATGGATTGAAGCAGTGTCAAGCCCTCCGGGCGGCGGACACGGGCCTCCGCCTGGCCGACATCCCCTGCGCGGACACTGTCCTGCTCTGCGACGTCTCCCAAGGCCAGCCTCGCCCCATCGTGCCCGTCACCTGGCAACGCCGCATCTTCGCCTCCCTCCACGGCCTTTCCCACCCGGGCCGGAAAGCTTCCCAGAAGCTGGTGTCGGCGCGTTTCGTCTGGCACGGCCTTCGTCGGGACGTCCGCGATTGGACCAGCACCTGCACGGCCTGCCAACGGGCCAAGGTCCACCGACACACCCAGGCCCCGCTGGCACCTTTCACCGTGCCCGAACGACGTTTCGACCACGTCAACGTGGATCTGGTGGGCCCCCTCCCCCCGTCACGGGGGTTCACACACCTGCTCACCATGGTGGACAGGACCACCAGGTGGCCGGAGGCCGTTCCCCTCGTCTCCACCACCACCGCCGACGTGGCGCAGGCTTTCATCGCCACCTGGGTCGCCCGCTTCGGCGCACCGGCGGACATCTCGTCAGACCGCGGACCACAGTTCACCTCCGAGCTGTGGGGCGCGGTCGCCCGCAACCTGGGGGTCAAGCTCCACCGTACTACGGCCTACCACCCCCAAGCAAACGGGTTGTGCGAGCGATTCCACCGCTCCATGAAGGCCGCGCTCATGGCCGGCCTTCAAGACGGCGGTTGGGCCGACCGGCTGCCGTGGGTCCTTTTGGGCCTTCGCACGGCCCCCAAGGAGGACCTCCAGGCATCCACCGCCGAGCTTGTCTATGGCCAGGTGCTACGCGTCCCGGGCGAATTCGTGCCCGACGCTACCAGCGCTCGGACCTCCAGGAGGCCGCCCGACGGTTTGCCCCCGTGCCAACATCCCACCACGGTGACCCCCAGTCCTACGTCCCCCCAGCACTCCGCACAGCGGAGTATGTTTTTGTGCGTCACGACGCACATCGGTGGCCACTCCAGCCGCCGTATGACGGGCCCTTCCGGGTGCTGCGACGGGACGACAAGTCGTTCGTCATCGACATCGGCGGCAGGTCGGACCGGATTGCAGTGGACCGCCTCAAGCCGGCGCACGTGGACGTCGACCACCCACCACGGGTGGCCCTTCCGCCGCGGCGAGGCCGCCCCCCGTCCACGGTGCCCCCCACTCGACCGCCCACCACCTCACCGGACCCCCTCCCACGACCCGCCAGGGGTCGCTTCGGCCGGGTCATCAGGACCCCCCTCAAATTGACCCTGCCGGTGCAAGTCGATTCTGGGGGGACGTGTGTAGCGGCTGCCGCTGGGTGTTCACAATCGCCTTGCACCTATCAAGGACGCGGAGCGATCACCATGCCGGGCTCGTCCAGGACGCCCGGGCAGGCCCGCCCTCAACTTGCCAGGCCGCAGCCAGGACGCTGGGCCACGCCCCCTGGCGCCGGGCCTGGGCAAACCCCCTGGGTTAATAGATATATATTGCTGACCGATAAACGGGTTTTCAGAGTGCCTGAGTGTTTGATTTCAATAAAGCAACTCAGATGAATTCCAGCTTTTTGTCGCGTCCATTCTTCTGATCGACGTGGGAGCCCCAGCTCCTTCAATAGTAAATATAACCATAACACTTTAATCCCAATGTCATGAATGGAAAGTTGATGGATTGAAGCAGTGTAAAGAGGAAGTAAGGAATTCAGCTCGGTTTTCAAAAATATATATAATTTTCATAATAATAATAATGTAAAATTATTATTATGGTAAATCTAATTGTAACACTAATCCCTTTGTAGTGACTGCAACGTTACTGGAGGTTAAATATATTGTTGCGGATCTCCTAACGTCGGCCTTCCCCTTACCAAGGTGGGATTAATCCCCTTGTCTTTTATCTAGCCGACGCGATCCGGGGCTATGACGTTCCTTCCGGTCAGCGCTGAATAGGGTGGTAGGCCGAATTATTCCAATTACCTAATTACCAGCGCCTCCCGGGAAGCAAGGAAATAACCCCACCCGAACCACGGTTTTACTGGACATGCCGAGCGATAGCGAGCCGCGATTCGGGCCGTTAACCGGTACTAAACCCGATCTGAGCCGTTGTAATCGTGCCACGCTTACCCAATGGCAGAAAAGACTGATACGGTCGGATTAGGAAGAAACAAGGAAGAACAGATTTATTTACAATTTTGTACAATGATGCGAAGAAGAAGCAGAATACACAGTGCAGCCTTAATAACAGTCTTAACTTATCCCTGGACACGGGCCCGCTTAACACTCAGTCACACTCTCAGACTCACTCACACGGGGTTTGTAGGTGGTCAGGCGATGGTCCAAGGAATGGCGTCCACAGCACGCTCCGGTCCCCGACTCGCCCCGCGGAAAGATGGTAGGACGAAGAGGGTTGAGCAACCGGCGGCGTTCCTTGCGTGTCGTTGATGCGGAGCAGACAATTATCGGCGAAGGGTAAGGTGGCTAGGCTGGCGGTTACTTTGCGGCTCACGGCCACGTACATAATAGAAATACCAGCGCTTTATATGCGCTCCCAGCAAGCCCAAAGCCAAATCCTCAACGAGTCCTTGCAATCAGTCAGTATAACAGCGCCTCTCCCAACCAGTCCTCAACAATGGCGCTTTCCCACACGAAGTCCTCGAGCCCTTGCACAATCAAAGTCCCCCCCCCAGCGAGTCCTTTCACCAATGCCAAACGTGACAATCCTCATGCAAAAGCACAAATTATGCAAGTCCTCTGTAATGCGCGAATCGTGCCAGTCCTCTTCATGCGAGCGAGCTCAGTCCTCTGGAAGGGCTTTGCGTGCGCGTTTTTATAGCGCCGCCCAGCGAACCCTCTGGAATGTGCCAGACGCGCACTTACCACGCCCCTTAAGCCATGCCCACCGAGCCCTGGTTGGATTGTTGGCTCTTACCGGCTCAGCCCTGGACGTCTGCTTGACGTGGCCACACCCCCGACCTCATGCTCCGCCACTTTTCCAGGCCTTACCTCATGGAATTTGGCTGGTTTGAGCATCCCAATGCGAGGGGCAATGGGGCGCAGACTGGATGGTGCGCAATGGGGAATGGGGCGCAGACTGGATGGTGCGCAATGAGGTCGATTGGAGCGTGGGCTGTAAAATGAACGGGGCCTACTCTTATTTATTTCTTTTACACAACGCAGGTATCACTATTGGAAATGTCCTTACCTCACATATACTATGAAATAACTAACGTTCTAAGGTGGCCTACGTGTTGCATGTGAACTAACTATGGGGGCAAAACCTTTAACCTTTATTAATCAATATGTACATTTCTCAGAACCGCAACACTGCACCCCTCCTTCGCCAGGCTCGCCCCCGAGCCGAACCCACACACCAGTGAGCCCGAGCGGTTCTGATGCAAGGGTTAGGACTACTTTTTAACAATTAGTGTGACACTTAGGTGTAGTTTCCCTCTACATTTAACTGAACACCCTATGTGCGACAGTTTTAAACACTAGATATGTCCCACCTACTGCGTTGTGTACTAACTAACTGACTCACGCCCACAATTAACCGAATTATGGAAAGAATCCTCAAACTATACATGAAGCCTGTGGGGAGCATGTTATTTACAAGACTACTAATTATTTACAATACTACAACCCAGGACCTGTTCTTTTTGTGGGAGAGAAAAGGAATTTTGAGAGGAGGAAACACAGAATGCACTGCACCAATACACCATACACCATATGCACAAAAATAAAAATAAAAATGCGCAAAAAGCACCAAAATGCACAATCATCAAAAGGCACAAAAAAACATTTCAAATTCAATGATGATGATGTCTGATGATGATTTCAAATTCAATGATGTTCAATGATGATTCAATCAATGATGTCTTGTGCTTGCTTGGCTGCTGGGCCGTTGTATCTTGGCTGCATCTTCTTCTTTGGTGTGCTGTAATAACTTGGAGATCTTCTCTTCCTGGCACACCGGAATAATAAAAAGTGCACAAACCGTGTCCGCTTTTTATTTCGGCCAGCAGGGCCAACTTAGGTGGTCCGACTGCATGGCATCGAGGCCACTTAAAAACACAGTGGTCCGCAGGGCAAGATAACGCTTGCAGCTATTGTCTGCCCAAGCAAAGGTGCCAGGCCACAGAACGTGTGGTCCATATGGTGTACCGGTACAGGCAACAGGCAGCAGGGTGCAGCGCAAAGGTGCAGCCGCATAGCTCAGGGCACCTGCACACTCCCCTCAACAAAAGATAATGGGTCCATGGGTGGGGAGGAAAGACAAAGCAGAGGTTAGCGGGGGTAAGGCCACAAGGGTACACGTCAAAACAAGGTAATGCGACATGAGGGGCGTGGGGGAGCGAGCGGAGAAAGCTCGTTCCTAGCCGTTCGTAACCCCCCATGTCGCCTACACTACCCTTGCCCCTCCCCGTATTTACACAATTTACAAATTCCGTCTCTATGTTTTGTCTCCTATCCCCCCTCTATACCAAATCTGTTTCCAATCCCTCCCAAGAAGGAAGGGATGGAACATACACAATGTCTCACCCACGTCATGATGTGTCTTTCATTCCAAATATTTGCAAAACTGGTGTGGAGTTCTGTCACCGAGGTGAGTGAATGCGATGCTGCGAAGAGATTTTCATCCTAACTATCCTCTAATTGACATTAATTCACTTAAACTACCCGGGGTCTTGCCCTGCCAATCAATTGGCCTCTTTAAACTATGCGGTTCTAAAAACCAATTCCCATTGACCCTCCTGTGGTGCTCTTCCAATTTGGGGTCTCACTCCCCCATTTTTTCAATACTGTGCCCTCGCACAATTTCGGGGCTGGGTCGTGTGGCTCTACCAGCAGGTCCTACTTACCTGCGCACCTCCGCCACTGAAGTCGCCACCTGAGCTTGCCTAGCTCCTGCGACTACCCTACACTGGGGAAGGCCCTCCTGGCTCTCTCACCCCTCTGATGCCCTCTCTGGCATTGGGCTACCCGGGTCCTCTCCTCGGATCCTCGGGCCCTGCTGAACACTAACTGAACTCTACCTGGCTCCCAGAGCCTACCTGCGGCCTCACCTGGCCGACAGACTACCAGTGGCGGAGTGCCCATTTAACCATACTTACCAATTAAGCCCACACGCCCAGCCATTCCACTCACTTATGCACCCCTCAAAGCAACAACTTGCTACTACTCGCACCACAGATGCCAATATCCAATAAATTTTCCTACCCCCTCTACCTAACTTTAAACTACCCTCCCCGGGTATTCGTGAAGCGGTCGATCTTCCCCCATCCACTCGTTCGCACCATGCACTCCACACCACTCATTCCACACACCATTTACTCCACACCATTTATTCCACTCGCCATTTATTCACTTGCACCCCATGCAAGCCAATCACTCAATACACTTACACTTGTCCACAATACTCCAGCCATACACTCTCTTCGGTCATCCCAGACCATTGCCTCATTTCACCAAGTTCCATTCCATACTCACACACACAACCATTCTCTACCAATGCTTCATTTGCTCACTCTCACCACAAAGATTCCCATTCAATTCCTCATTTCACCAAGTTCCTCCTCACACACACAGCATCATCTAACTACCTGCTTCCCTCTAATACTTGTGCTCTCCCTGTCTTCCCTTATACTAGCACTCCCTCGTCATTATCATCCATCTAATCTGAC
The DNA here is from genome assembly GCF_964187855.1 of Myxine glutinosa. Classification (NCBI taxonomy): domain Eukaryota; kingdom Metazoa; phylum Chordata; class Myxini; order Myxiniformes; family Myxinidae; genus Myxine; species Myxine glutinosa. The sequence continues at coordinate 130,758,707 of NC_136266.1, read as the reverse complement.
TACGTCCCCACTACTTGTATAATGTCTCTACTTACATCTCAAGTCTCCTAAAGTCATCTCTAAGTCCCTAACAATTATCCTAGCCGGCCCTGGCTAGTTCACACTGCCAAACCCCATAAGTCTACTGCTCCTTTGCCCCAATGAGGAATGGTGACGCTACCATTCCTGCACGCAGAGTACTATTTCCCAACACTATTCTCATCCGTCCACTATACTCGAGCCTCTCGGGGTGGGAATGCATTCTCGCAGCTCGGCTTCGCAAAGCCGAGCAATGCATATGGGTGGTCTGTCTCCTGTTGGTTGGGTCCGTCCGGCATTTTCGATTCTGGGGAGGAGGCATACTCGGGCCAAGGTTCCAGACGCCATCCCTGCGCGGAGCCTTCCGGTCTCCGGCACGATGACCCAACCTCCCCTGGTTGGAGCACCGCGCCCGCCAGGGGGCGAAGGTCCGACCTCGCCTACCCCCCCTCAAACCGTGCCGTTCGGCTTTTTCGTCAAAGCGCGGCACCGACCATACAGGGCGGGGCCCGGCACGAATCATGCATGCCGCCGCGGCAACGATCCCCGCCGGCCCCCACAGCACACAAAGCGCACCACGCCCCAAGAGCTCGCGTCGGCTATACGTCGGCCTAAACGCTGCCCCGGTCCGCGTCGATGCTCGAGTCACATTTTCACACCACGCGACCCATTTCTCACTCGTACACTGAGGCGCTCCAGCGCCTCCCATACACTCCATGCATTCTATTACTGCACTCTCTCTCCGTGCACTCTCTTTTCTTACACACTCAGGTGCACACCACTCAGGCGCACTCATGCCGTTCACACACTTCAATACGCACTCCCTTACCGCACAACCAGGTGCACATGCGCTTTCCACACACTCTGTTGTGCACTCTTCTCGCGCACATCCTGGTGCACTCTCTTTTGATACGTACTCCGTAACACCCACGGGTGTGCACTCTATTGCACACCCAATCACCCGCTCCGGTGTGCACTCCCGCACACTCTCCACAACACGCTCCGGTGTGCATCCTCGCACGCTCTCTTCATCCATCTCGCACTCTGTGTCACACTCTGTCCCACACTCCGTTTCACACATACACTCCGTCGTGCACTCACTCTCACTCTCAGTTTCATACTCGCGCTCCGGCGCCGTCCGCACACGCGCGCCATTCACCTTCACACAGCGCACCACGGACCTTCCACAAGCGCCCGGGCGACGTCGGGATCCCAAGCGCGCGAAAAATCCTTTCGCGCCAAACACTTTTCGCGCCAAACCTTTTCGCGCCATACACAACCCTACTTACCTTCGGGATCCTTTTCTCATCTAACCGCATCTGCAAACTTTCATTTTGGTTAGGCAGCACGACATCACGATGTGAATTCAGACTTTGCACATATTCCATTTCGACCTTCCGTGATACATTTTCTAACTCCGCCGTCTCTGCAACCCCAATTTCAATTATAATTTCTTTTTCTTTTCCTAGCCCAACGACCGCCAGCGCGCTTTAAAAATTTTCTTCTAATTCGGCGGCCATCGGCTTTTCTATACCCCGTGTCGCGATTTCTACCCCGGTCCACCCGGCTGTGCTTTGCTCAACCTCGCTTTCCCCGCATTCCTCGAATCGCGTTACCTCATCGCATACCCCCGCGACCTTCCCGCTCGACCTGCGATCTATGTCTTTCCCAATTTTTTTTATTTGGCCACCTTTTCTGTTACCACACCCTTTTAACCCGTCTTTCATCCCTTTCATTCGATTCTTTTGGGTGCCCATCCTGTTTTCCAACCCCACTAACCCCTTGTTCATTTCTCCCATTTGGTCACCCATGTCCTTCAATTGCCCCCCCCCCCCATTTCCTTAATTTGGCCCCCCATTTCATTTTTCAATCCCCCAATTTGATTTCCCAATCGCTCTCCCATTTTGTTCTCCAAATTATTTAACCCTTCTTTCATTTGGCCACCCATTTCTTTCATTTGGCCCTGTAATTTGTCCCCCCACATTTTTATGGCTGCCTGTATCTGAGCCATGAAGGCCTGCACATCTATCACCCCCATTTGCGCAGTGGGCGCGGCCCTCGTCGCCATGTGCGAGGCGCCGCCATTTTCTTCGCCTGCCACCCCGACTGCTGCACCCTCAACAATGCTCTCCTCTTCTTCCCATTCTTCCCGGGGGTCCTGGGTTATTTCTAATTCCTCGACCTCCTCATTTACCCCCACTGGCCTCCGACAACCTTGGTTATCCATGGCATGATTCAAATTTAGATGTTAGTACCAAATTTGGGCCGCTCGTAATTTTGAGTGCGTTAAGCGCACTTCGGGTCAAATCCCACTCCCCGACACCAATTGTTGCGGCCAATATGCAAAACTGGTGTCCAGTATTTGGTCTAAAAATTTTTGTCCCACGTTCCAAATCCCCACTCCTGACTACCAATTGTTACGGATCTCAAACGTCGGCCTTCCCCTTACCAAGGGGGGATTAATCCCCTTGTCTTTTATCTAGCCGACACAATCCGGGGCTATGACGTTCCTTCCGGTCAGCGCTGAATAGGGTGGTAGGCCGAGTTATTCCTATTACCTAATTACCAGCGCCTCCCGGGAAGCAAGGAAATAACCCCACCCGAACCACGGTTTTACTGGACACGCCGAGCGATAGCGAGCCACGATTCGGGCGGTTAACAGGTACTAAACCTGATCCGAGCCGTTGTAAACGTGCCACGCTTACCCAATGGAAGAAAAGACTGATACGGTCGGATTAGGAAGAAACAAGGAAGAACAGATTTATTTACAATTTTGGACAATGATGCGAAGAAGAAGCAGAATACACAGTGCAGCCTTAATAACAGTCTTAACTTAGCCCTGGACACGGGCCCGCTTCACACTCAGTCACACTCTCAGACTCACTCACACGGGGTTTGTAGGTGGTCAGGCGATGGTCCAAGGAATGGCGTCCACAACTCGCTCCGGTCCCCGACTCGCCCCGCGGAGAAGATGGTAGGACGAAGAGGGTTGAGAAATCGGCGGCGTTCCTTGCATGTCGTTGATGCGGAGCGGACAATTAGCGGCGAAGGGTAAAGTGGCTAGGCTGGCGTTTACTTCGCGGCTCACGGCCACGTACGTAATAGAAATGCCGGCGCTTTATATGCGCTCCCAGCAAGCCCAAAGCCAAATCCTCAACGAGTCCTTGCAATCAGTCAGTATAACAGCGCCTCTCCCAACCAGTCCTCAACAATGGCGCTTTCCCACACAAAGTCCTCGAGCCCTTGCACAATCAAAGTCCCCCCCAGCGAATCCTTTCACCAATGCCAAACGTGACAATCCTCATGCAAAAGCGCAAATTGTGCAAGTCCTCTGTAATGCGCGAATCGTGCCAGTCCTCTTCATGCGAGCTCGCTCAGTCCTCTGGAAGGGCTTTGCGTGCGCGTTTTTATAGTGCCGCCCAGCGAACCCTCTGGAATGTGCCAGACGCGCACTTACCACGCCCCTTAAGCCATGCCCACCGAGCCCTGGTTGGTTTGTTGCCTCTTACCGGCTCCGCCCTTGACATCTGCTTGACGTGGCCACAGCCCCGACCTCGCGCTCCGCCCTTTTTCCAGGCCTTACCTCATGGCATTTGGCTGGTTTGAGCATCCCAATGCGAGGGGCAATGGAGCGCAGACTGGATGGTGCGCAATGGGGAATGGGGCGCAGACTGGATGGTGCACAATGAGGTCGATTGGAGGGTGGGCTGTAAAATGAACGGGGCCTACTCTTATTTATTTCTTTTACACAATGCAGGTATCACTATTGGAAATGTCCTTACCTCACATATACTATGAAATAACTAACGTTCTAAGGTGGCCTACGTGTTGCATGTGGACTAACTATGGGGGCAAAACCTTTAACCTTTATTAATCAATATGTACATTTCGCAGAACCACAACAATACATATATATATATATATATATATATATATATATATATATATATATATATATATATATATATATATATATATATATATATATATATATATATATATATATTGTTACAGACGCGGCTTTTGATGTTATATTGACCGAGCGGTGGTGTATTTAACCGCGTCCGAACAGTTACTCCCCGATTAAAACCCGATTCCACCCGACGTTGACCAGATCGCCCCACAGATATTCAATCGGGAAATCTCTAAAGCGACCGAAAGAGAATGAAAAAGAAGAAGAAGAAGAATACGGAGGAAGAACAGATTTTATTATACACACACAAGCAATGGATGGAAGAAGCAGTAACACAGCGAATCGTTAACTTACACTATTCATTCTTACTTAACCCCAAGACAATGAGTAGGACAGGACGTTCACACTTACACAGGGGATATTGCAGGCAGGTAAGGCTTGAGATGGATTGCTTGAGAGGGAGGCAAGGTCGGGAGGCCGCAGTTCGCAATTCCTCGCGGTTTTGGCGGGAAACCCTCCGTCGTGTATCCGCCGCGGTAGACGTCACGCGCTGGTTCGGCACACCTGCTCCTTTTCTTGGGGTGGAGCCGTCTCCCTCCTTTCAGCGCGTCTCTCCAAAGCTGGTTTCCTTGCCGAGTACCTCTCCTCTTTGGCTTGGAGCGTTTCGCATCTCACCGCCTCTTGATGCAGTCTCTTTGCTCATCTCCCAAGGCCTCTCCAAGTCATCTCGCAGCTCATCTGGTAAAGCAGTCCCTTACAGTCGCTTTTATCACCTCGGGCGAAATCAAGCCGCCGGCTCCCAGGGCACGCCTACCGGGTCGCTCACCGCGGTGTTGATTGGCTGTTAGAGCTGGTTCACTCCTTCCCTCTTATGACGAGGTGGAGACACGCCTTTCTTCCCCAACCCTACCTCGTGGCCAATGGTGGTTTGAAGAAAACCGCCCAAAATGCGGAAGGCAATTGGAAGGGAGGTTTTTGGGAAATTGGAAGGGCCTACGCTTATTTTGTTTGATACAATGCAAAGTCAATCTAGTGGGAAACACATACTTAGCCTACATGGAATAAGGAAATACACTATTTGAAAGATATATCGTGACCTGCGTGTAAGTTTCATGGAATTAACTAGGAGGCCGACTGCGACCATTATTTACATTAACAGGGTGTTACCGTACTTTTGTAACGTTCACATTGTAACGTTTTCACATTCGTTACACTTCCTCCAAAATTGTTACACTTCTCAAAACCGTTACACTTCTCAAATTCGTTACACACTTCTCAAAATCGTTACAATATATATATATATATATATATATATATATATATATATATATATATATATATATATATATATATATATATAATATATATATATATATACATACATACATACATACATACATACATATATATATATATATATATATATATATATATATATATATATATATATATATATATATATATATATACATACATATATATATATATATATATATATATATATACATATATATACATATATATATATGTATATATATATATATATATATATATATATATATTGTTACGGACGCGGTTTAGATGTTATTTTTGACCGAGCGGTTGGTATCACCTCGACCGAACAGTTATTCCCCGACTAGACCCCGATTCCACCCAGACGTTGACCAAATCGCGCTATGCTAAATCAATGATGGAAAGGACACAACGACTGGGATAGATGAAACGACGCAAGGGGTACAGTTCTCAAGACCTCCGGAGGAGGGTATAATTACAGTGGTGGAGAAAAGGGGGTAGATTACACGGCAGAGTGAGGTAAAAGACACAGAAGAGATGGGCACTTAATTACCGTCTTATCTTAGCCCAGACAGACCACAGACAAACGGAACAAGGCTGACTTACACAGGGATTGATGGCAGGAAGGGACAGGTAGTCGATAGCACAAGGTGCACCTTGGCTCGGGGACAAGATAAAGCACGGTCCAGTCCAGAGATGCGGGGAGGCCTCACAGCGCTCGGAGGGTACGTCTTGCTTGCTCCAAGCTCAGCGCGCATCTGACGTCACTTCCCTCTTCCTGCGCATGCTCAGCGGGGAGTGACACGCCCTCGGCTGGTTGGCTCCGCCCCAGATGGGACCGGTCCGCCGCTTCCATTGGGTGCGGGGGTTACCGGGCTCCGCCCTTGACGAGGAGCTGACGGGGAGCCCCTATTTGGTAACCCCGTCGAGCACATGTTCGATGGCGGCTCGTTGGGAAGGCCTCATGCCCTCCCAACACCCCCTACCAACCAAGCCGGAGTGAGGACGCGCACTCCCTGTGCACGCCGCCGCCGTTGCTGTTGTTGTTGTTGTTGTTGCTGAACCGTGAGGAAGAGCTGCGGGGAGGTATTGGGAGGTCCTAAACTTCCTAACGGTGCCATACAATCACATTCTGGTGCAACGAAGGGTCAGAATTAATGGAAACGAGTCCTTAACTGACATAGACTAAGAATAACTAGCAAGGTGTCCTATAGTTGTCTTTCATGAGATGCGGTGAACCTGGGCACGACATTTAATGGGGGAAATAGGGGGAGGTCGGGTCTACAGAGTGTTGTTTACAGAAAATGGGACTAGGGAATGGGGGATTGGGGATAGTTGGGAAGTATTGAGGAAATAGGGGAATATTTACAAGCGGATATGGATGGATGCAAATCCCATATCCGCAACATTGCACCCTTCTCTACCTCGGGGCGTCCCAACCCGATAAATTTTTACCTACTTTAGTGTGGCACTCAGATGTAGTTCCCTCTACTATTAACTCAACCCTGAGTGCGACAGTTTTACAGATGTTCACAAATGAGTAAATATGTCTGCCTGCGACGTTGCACCCTTCTCCTAACAGAAACACACCCACAGGATAACCGAATCGCGGAAAGCATCCTCAAACTAAACATACAGCCGGTAGGGAGCATCATTTATACAAGACTGATATTTACACTACGATCCAGGACCTGTTCTTTGAGGAACACATGCAGATGTTATGCATAGGGAGAGCACGCATGCCAGCATCGATACACCAACCCACGAGTGCCCTGTGGCCCTACGGCCTTTAATAATGTGCAGAGCACCCCGTCCAAGCACCAAAAGCACCACCCCATTACACACAGTCAGCACCATCCGGTGCACCAATAAAGTGTTCAATGTCACCGGTGGTGTCGCAGCCGGCCGATGTTCTGCTGCTGGTCTTGCCTTCATGGAGTGCACTTGGCCTTCTGGCTTCTTTAGAAATAAAGAAAGGCGCCAACCGCGTCCATTTCTGAATTGTGGCCGTCAGGGGGGCCAACTAAAAGTGGTTCACCTGTATGGCATAGGTGCCACGTTGACCCAGAGGTCCATCCACGGGTGGTGCTTGACCGCAAAAGAACTGCGGTCCATTGTGGGCGGCCACAAAAATTGCGGTCCATATGGTGTATCGATCCAGGCAGCAAGCAGCGGAAGTACAGGCCCACAACTGCGGAGCCAGCACCTCTCTCTCCTCTCTCTCTGCCCCAAAGCCAGATCCTCGGAGGTGGGAGACAAAAGAAGACAAGTGAGTAAGGTGGTAAGGGCGCAAAAGTGCACGCAATTCAAGGTAATGCACACTGGGGGCACATGGGAACCAGGTGAGACAGGTACGTTCCTACCGTATGCGCCCCCCCCCCCCCCCCACCAGGTAACCTACATTGCCCCTCCCTTACCCCTTACTGTATCCACAAAACACAACACTACCCATAAACATCTACTTTACACATCAACAACGTCCCTACTGTCTTCCCCGTTCCTCCCATAAACCAAATTCGTCTTCTCTCCCTCCTAACCAATCAAATTTGCCATTTCCAACTCTCATCAAAATCTGCCATCTCCAACTCAACATCAAAATCTGCCATCACCAATTCATCATCAGTCCCTCCTAAGGAGGGAGAGATGGAATCACCCCAATGTCTCATCCACGTCGTGATGCGTCTCACAAATCCACACAGCAATTCTCCTTTCCTGCAACACAGAACAAAGGAACACAGGTGTGGAGTCATCATCACCACCTCAGGTAAGTGGCTGCGTATGGTGCGACAGGTTCATCAATCCTAACTATTTCCTAAATGACTTTAACAACTTTACATTACCCGGGGTCTTCCTCCTGCCAAACCATTGGCCCACTTACACTATGGGTTCTAAAAACCAATTCCCATTGACCAAACTGTGGTGCTTCTCAAGTTGGGGTCTCACTCCCCCGATTCATCACTCGGTGCCCCCGCACAATTTCGGTGGCTGGGTCGTGTGACGCTCCCAGCTGGTCCGCCCACCTGCACACCTCCACCACTGTTGTTGCCTACCGAGCTCACCTGCTCCTCCCCCTAACCTAACTAACTGGGGAAGGCCCTCTCGCACTCTCACCCCCTCAGTGCCCTCTCTGGCACGGCCTGCCCGATCCACACCCGGGATCCTCAGGCACCCACTGACACTAACGGCTCCCAGAGCCCACCTGCGGCCTCACCTGGCCGACATCTAACAGTGGCAGAGTGCCCAACCATTCACACTCATACTAACAGGCCACACGACCAGCCAATTTCACCACACCAATGCACCCATCCACAATACCATTCTGCAACCGCACCACAAATGCCAATATCCAACCACAATTTACCTATACCTTCTAACTATCACTTACACTACCCGCCCCGGGTACTCGTGAAAAGGGGGTCCACTCTTCCCCCATCCACACCTTCGCACCATGCACACCACTCCGTACCACTTACTCCAACTCTCTCCACACCACTCATTCTCTGCTCCATATATTCCACACACCTGTACTTGCACACCTGTGCTCTCATACTTGGTGCCGCCTGCACCCTTCTCTCCCCCAAGCGCATTCGCGCTGATCCACAACACTCACTACTCATACACTGCTCCACACACCTGTCCAGTTCTCACACAGCATCATCTCATCTAACTACTCCCCTCTGAAACTTGCGCTTCCCAGTCGTCCCTTTAAACTATTGCGCTCCCTCGTCATTATCGTCCACTAAGCTACTACGTCCCCACTACAGGTACCAAGTCTCCTACTTAAATCTTGTCACCTACGAGGCGAGGCAATGCTGTATGCTCCCGGGGTCTGCCGGGGGGGTGTCTGGGGTCGGCTAACCCGCTCCCCCCTGGGCGGAGTTGAGGACCTCAACCGCCGGGGATCATCCCGGCGCGTGGCTCGACAGTGCCGCGCCAGGTGACCCAGACGGTTGCAAGTATAGCACCTCACCTGATAAGGTGCTTGTCTCCGGAATTCCAAATTTTCCCCCCTGAAGGTCCGAATTGGATTACCCGCTCGTGGTCCACCGCGGGCCACTTCCGGGGCCGCCTGCCATGGTCCAGGTCCCGCCAGGCGCTGGTCCACCAGCCTCCGGACCATGCCCGCCAGGTCAGGACTCACGTCGGGGGCGGGCCCCCTAAGGGGTCCGCCCTCCATCGGGGGTCCCACCTGGCGGACCACCATTGCGTGACGCTCGCTCCCCCGGGCCAGGGGCCTCGCTGCTTCCCAACGGGCTGCAGCGTCAGCCGCCTGGCTCAGAGTCTGCGGGCGTCACATGGCGAGCTGTTGCCGGAGCTCAATATCCGGGAGGGCCTGGATAAAATGGTCCAGCGCCAGGCTTTCCTGGGAATCCGCTGCCATGTTAGCATGTGCGAACCCCACTGCGTGGCGAATGTCGTGGGCAAGTTCCCCGATGGCTTCCTGGGGCTTGCGTTTTCGCAGCGCGAGCTGAGCTTTAACAAGCTCGCTCTGCTGTTCAATGCCGAATCGATTAATTAGGGTGTCGCGGAGGGCTGGCAGGGTGAGAGCACCCGGTGGTAATGCCGTCAGCACCTCCGCCGCCGCGCCGCGCAATGCGGCCACCAGGTGTACTCCACCTTCGTCCTCACCCCAACCGTTGCCCTTACACACACAGTCAAACTGCGCCAGGTATGCGCGTAGATCACTCTTGCCGTCATACGGCGCGAGTGGGACCTTGTGGGACCACCTCGTATGCGAGTCGTTGCCCGCCTGCCGGACCCCGTGCGTCGCCCCTTGCGGGGTCAGCGCGGGGCCGAACCGGCCGGGCCCCCACAGTACATTACCCCCAAGGGGCTCCCGTGCCTCCCCTGTCCCTCCAAAAACTACCCCTGTTGGTGTCGATGCATGGGTCACACTTCCGCAACCCGCTACCCATTCCATACCACCACAACCTTGCTCACTCACACCTCGCACCTCTCCCATCACCGGACCCTCTCGCTCGCACCCTCGTTCCATACCCTCCGGACCAGCCATACACCTCACTCTTGGCCTCTCACGAACATCCGGGTCCATCTCGACCCCCAAGCTTATTAAATCACCTGGCGCATCATATGCACGACCATATTGGTCACCACTTACACCGGGTCCTCTTTCTCTTCGCTTCTCCTCCATCACCTGCGAATCCCTCATCCGGTTAATGAGCACATCATCACGATCCGAACACAGACTTTGGACCAATTCTTTTACTTCCTCCTTTATCTCTTTCTTATCCTCTCTCCGTCGCTTCTTCATTTCGCTCACCCCTTCTTCCACTTCTTCTAATTTCTGCTTCACCTCCTTCATCTCCTCGTGCGCCCCCTTAAGTTCTTCCTCTAACTCCACCTTATTTTTTTCTATGTGCTCCCGCACCTCCCGCTCTTTAACCTCCATCACCTCTACCACCTTGTTCATTTTCCTCGTCAGGTCCTCATGTACCGTCTGACACTCTTTTTTAATTACCCCTACGTCCTTTTTCATCTCCTTCTGTGTCGATTTTAAACCCTCTATTACCGCTGTGTTCTTCTTTACCTGACCCCCAACTCCTTTTGTCCCACTGTCAGTTGTTCTACTCCCAGCGTCAACTCCTCTATACCACCTTGCAATTTTACAGTCCCCTTTCTCACCTCCTTCTCCATGCGCTCCTTACAGTGCCTCACCTCCTTGCGCACTCCTCCGACCTCCTCACTCACACCTCTTCTGATCTCCTCTCCCATCACTTGCATCTCCTGCCCAGATGCCACCCTCATCTGCTCCATTTCCTCCCTGTGAGCATCCAATTTAGTTTCTACCCCCATTCTGACCCCCTCTATCTGCTGCCCCATTTTTTAAACTTCCCTTTCCGCTTGGTCCCTCATGTCCCTCAATTTGCCTTCCATACTGTTTTCTAACCCCTCTAACCCCTTTTTCATCCCTTCCATTTGATTCTCTTGAGCGGCCATTCTGTTTTCTACCCCCGTTAACCCCTCCTGTATTTCCCCTAATCTATTGTCTAATCCCTCTATTCTACTCCCTAACCCTCCGATCTGGGCCCCCATGTCATCCCTCAATTTCTCGCTATTGGACCCCATCCTTTGTTCTAACCGTTCCCCCATTTCTCCCATTTTGCCCCCCATTCTGCCCCCCAATCGCTCACTATCAGCCCTCATTTGCTCACTCTGAGCATCCATCCGGTTCCCCATTACCCTCATCATTCTGCTTTCCATTTCTTCGCTATTCTTGTCCATAAGGGCCTTCATTTGTATAAAAAAAGGTTCAAATCCCCCAACGGCGCTGCTACGGTCGCGGGCGCGGTCGCCGTAGCCATGTGCGAGGCGCCATTTTGCGTGCCCGTAACCTCGTGCGCGAGGACGCCATTTTGCGAACCTGCCGCCCTCACTGCTTCGCTCGCCTCATGTCGCTCAATTTGGTCCTGGATCGACCCTGCCTCACTCTCCTCTACCGGAACCCAGCCGTCTTGATCTCTCATAGCGCGACTTTCAAAATTCGGGTTTTTTTTGTAAAACAAAATCAAATTTCGATGTCTTTATAATTTTGACCAAATTTTTTCCTAGATGTTTTTTTAAAAATTTGGTTCGGGCCTCGAATCTCACTCCTCGACACCAATTGTTACGGTCAATAACACAATTGGTGTTCCAAAATTTGGGCCTAACAAATTTAGTCCCAGGTCCGAATCCGACACTCCTGACACCAATTGTTACGGACGCGGTTTAGATGTTATTTTTGACCGAGCGGTTGGTATGACCGCGACCGAACAGTTATTCCCCGACTAGACCCCGATTCCACCCAGACGTTGACCAAATCGCGCTATGCTAAATCAATGATGGAAAGGACACAACGACTGGGATAGATGAAACGACGCAAGGGGTACAGTTCTCAAGACCTCCGGAGGAGGGTATAATTACAGTGGTGGAGAAAAGTGGATAGATTACACGGCAGAGTGAGGTAAAAGACACAGAAGAGATGGGCACTTAATTACCGTCTTATCTTAGCCCAGACAGACCACAGACAAACGGAACAAGGCTGACTTACACAGGGATTGATGGCAGGAAGGGACAGGTAGTCGATAGCACAAGGTGCACCTTGGCTCGGGGACAGGATAAAGCACGGTCCAGTCCAGAGATGCGGGGAGGCCTCACAGCGCTCGGAGGGTACGTCTTGCTTGCTCCAAGCTCAGCGCGCATCTGACGTCACCTCCCTCTTCCTGCGCATGCTCAGCGGGGAGTGACACGCCCTCGGCTGGTTGGCTCCGCCCCAGATGGGACCGGTCCGCCGCTTCCATTGGGTGCGGGGGTTACCGGGCTCCGCCCTTGACGAGGAGCTGACAGGGAGCCCCTATTTGGTAACCCCGTCGAGCACATGTTCGATGGCGGCTCGTTGGGAAGGCCTCATGCCCTCCCAACACCCCCTACCAACCAGGCCGGAGTGAGGACGCGCACTCCCTGTGCACGCCGCCGCCGTTGCTGTTGTTGTTGTTGTTGCTGAACCGTGAGGAAGAGCTGCGGGGAGGTATTGGGAGGTCCTAAACTTCCTAACGGTGCCATACAATCACATTCTGGTGCAACGAAGGGTCAGAATTAATGGAAACGAGTCCTTAACTGACATAGACTAAGAATAACTAGCAAGGTGTCCTATAGTTGTCTTACATGAGATGCGGTGAACCTGGGCACGACATTTAATGGGGGAAATAGGGGGAGGTCGGGTCTACAGAGTGTTGTTTACAGAAAATGGGACTAGGGAATGGGGGATTGGGGATAGTTGGGAAGTATTGAGGAAATAGGGGAATATTTACAAGCGGATATGGATGGATGCAAATCCCATATCCGCAACAATATATATATATATATATATATATATATATATATATATATATATATATATATATATATATATATATATATATATATATATATATATACATATACGTATACATATATATATATATATATATATATATATATATATATATATATATATATATATATATATATTTATATATATATATATATATATATATATATATACATATATATATATATATATTGTTACGGATCGCGGTTTAGATGTTATGATGGGCCGAGCGGATGGTCCACCGCGACCTAACAGTTCCCCCGATTCTTCCCCAACTCACCCGATTCACCCAGACGTTGGCCAAATCGCGCTACGCTAAATCAATGATTGGAAAGGACACAACGACTGGGATAAATGAAACGACGAAAGGGGTACAGTTCTCAAGACCTCCGGAGGAGGATATAATTAGTGGTGGAGAAAAGGGGTAGATTACAAGGCAGAGTGAGGTAAAAGACACAGAAGAGATAGGCACTTAGATACAATCCTATCTATCCCAGACAGACCACAGACAAACGGAACAAGGCTGACTTACACAGGGATTGATGGCAGGGAAGGACAGGTAGGTTGATAGCACAAGGTGCACCTTGGCTCGGGGACAGGATCAAGCACGGTCCAAAAGATGCAGGGAGGCCTCACAGCTCTCGGAGGTGGCGTCTTTCTTTCTCCAAGCTCAGCGCGCATCTGACGTCACCTCCCTCTTCCTGCGCATGCTCAGCGGGGAGTGACACGCCCTCGGCTGGTTGGCTCCGCCCCAGATGGGACCGGTCCGCCGCTTCCATTGGGTGCGGGGGTTACCGGGCTCCGCCCTTGACGAGGAGCTGACAGGGAGCCCCTATTTGGTAACCCCGTCGAGCACATGTTCGATGGCGGCTCGCTGGGAAGGCCTCATGCCCTCCCAACACCCCCTACCAACCAAGCCGGAGTGAGGACGCGCACTCCCTGTGCACGCCGCCGCCGTTGCTGTTGTTGTTGTTGTTGTTGCTGAACCGTGAGGAAGAGCTGCGGGGAGGTATTGGGAGGTCCTAAACTTCCTAACGGTGCCATACAATCACATTCTGGTGCAACGAAGGGTCAGAATTAATGGAAACGAGTCCTTAACTGACATAGACTAAGAATAACTAGCAAGATGTCCTATAGTTGTCTTACATGAGATGCGGTGAACCTGGGCACGACATTTAATGGGGGAAACAGGGGGAGGTCGGGTCTACAGAGTGTTGTTTACAGAAAATGGGACTAGGGAATGGGGGATTGGGGATAGTTGGGAAGTATTGAGGAAATAGGGGAATATTTACAAGCGGATATGGATGGATGCAAATCCCATATCCGCAACATTGCACCCTTCTCTACCTCGGGGCGTCCCGACCCGATAAATTTTTACCTACTTTAGTGTGGCACTCAGATGTAGTTCCCTCTACTATTAACTCAACCCTGAGTGCGACAGTTTTACAGATGTTCACAAATGAGTAAATATGTCCCCCTGCGACGTTGCACCCTTCTCCTAACAGAAACACACCCACAGGATAACCGAATCGCGGAAAGCATCCTCAAACTAAACATACAGCCGGTAGGGAGCATCATTTATACAAGACTGATATTTACACTATGATCCAGGACCTGTTCTTTGAGGAACACATGCAGATGTTATGCATAGAGAGAGAGAGCACGCATGCCAGCATCGATACATCAACCCACGAGTGCCCTGTGGCCCTACGGCCTTTAATAATGTGCAGAGCACCCCGTCCAAGCACCAAAAGCACCACCCCATTATGCACAGTCAGCACCATCCGGTGCACCAATAAAGTGTTCAATAATAAATGCACAATCAAGTGTCCATGGTCACCGGTGGTGTCACAGCCGGCCGATGTTCTGCCGCTGGTCTTGCCTTCATGGAGTGCACTTGGCCTTCTGGCTTCTTTAGAAATAAAGAAAGGCGCCAACCGCGTCCATTTCTAAATTGTGGCCGTCAGGGGGGCCAACTAAAAGTGGTTCACCTGTATGGCATAGGTGCCACGTTGACCCAGAGGTCCATCCACGGGTGGTGCTTGACCGCAAAAGAACTGCGGTCCATTGTGGGCGGCCACCAAAATTGCGGTCCATATGGTGTATCGATCCAGGCAGCAAGCAGCGGAAGTACAGGCCCACAACTGCGGAGCCAGCACCTCTCTCTCCTCTCTCTCTGCCCCAAAGCCAGATCCTCGGAGGTGGGAGACAAAAGAAGACAAGCGAGTAAGGTGGTAAGGGCGCAAAAGTGCACGCAATACTAGGTAATGCACACTGGGGGCACATGGGAACCAGGTGAGACAGGTACGTTCCTACCGTACGCCCCCCCCCACCCCCCACCAGGTAACCTACATTGCCCCTCCCTTACCCCTTACTGTATCCACAAAACACAACACTACCCATAAACATCTACTTTACACATCAACAACGTCCCTACTGTCTTCCCCGTTCCTCCCATAAACCAAATTCGTCTTCTCTCCCTCCTAACCAATCAAATTTGCCATTTCCAACTCTCATCAAAATCTGCCATCTCCAACTCAACATCAAAATTTGCCATCACCAACTCATCATCAGTCCCTCCTAAGGAGGGAGAGATGGAATCACCCCAATGTCTCATCCACGTCGTGATGCGTCTCACAAATCCACACAGCAATTCTCCTTTCCTGCAACACAGAACAAAGGAACACAGGTGTGGAGTCATCATCATCACCTCAGGTAAGTGGCTGCGTATGGTGCGACAGGTTCATCAATCCTAACTATTTCCTAAATGACTTTAACAACTTTACATTACCCGGGGTCTTTCCCTGCCAATCCATTGGCCAACTTACACTATGGGTTCTAAAAACCAATTCCCATTGACCAAACTGTGGTGCTTCTCAAGTTGGGGTCTCACTCCCCCGATTCATCACTCGGTGCCCCCGCACAATTTCGGTGGCTGGGTCGTGTGACGCTCCCAGCTGGTCCGCCCACCTGCACACCTCCACCACTGTTGTTGCCTACCGAGCTCACCTGCTCCTCACCCTAACCTAACTAACTGGGGAAGGCCCTCTCGCACTCTCACCCCCTCAGTGCCCTCTCTGGCACGGCCTGCCCGATCCACACCCGGGATCCTCAGGCACCCACTGACACTAACGGCTCCCAGAGCCCACCTGCGGCCTCACCTGGCTGACATCTAACAGTGGCGGAGTGCCCAACCATGCACACTCATACTAACAGGCCACACGACCAGCCAATTTCACCACACCAATGCACCCATCCACAATACCATTCTGCAACCGCACCACAAATGCCAATATCCAACCACAATTTACCTATACCTTCTAACTATTCTTTAAACTACCCTCCCCGGGTACTCGTGAAAAGGGGTCCACTCTTCCCCCATCCACACCTTCGCACCATGCACACCACTCCGTACCACTTACTCCAACTCTCTCCACACCACTCATTCCAATACTCCATGTATTCCACACACCTGTACTTGCACACCTGTGCTCTCATACTTGGTGCCGCCTGCACCCTTCTCTCCCCCAAGCGTATTCGCGCTGATCCACAACACTCACTACTCATACACTGCTCCACACACCTGTCCAGTTCTCACACAGCATCATCTCATCTAACTACTCGCCTCTGAAACTTGCGCTTCCCAGTCGTCCCTTTAAACTATTGCGCTCCCTCGTCATTATCATCCACTCTAATCTACCTGCGTCCCCTCTACAGGTATCCTTGTCACTAACTAACCTTAACGTTACCTAACGTCATCTTCGCTAGATCCCTACACACAATATCCTAACCCACCCGGGCTAGTTTTCACTGCCATCAACCCCATAAACCTAGTGCTCCTTTGCCCCATTCATGGGAAGGGTGGCAGGGATGCCACCCTTACCCACCGTCATACGGCGCGAGTGGGACCTTGTGGGACCACCTCGTATGTGAGTCGTTGCCCGCCTGCCGGACCCCGTGCGTCGCCCCTTGCGGGGTCAGCGCGGGGCCGAACCGGCCGGGCCCCCACAGTACATTACCCCCAAGGGGCTCTCGTGCCTCCCCTGTCCCTCTAAAAACTACCCCTGTTGGTGTCGATGCATGGGTCACACTTCCGCAACCCGCTACCCATTCCATACCACCACAACCTTGCTCACTCACACCTCGCACCTCTCCCATCACCGGACCCTCTCGCTCGCACCCTCGTTCCATACCCTCCGGACCAGCCATACACCTCACTCTTGGCCTCTCACGAACATCCGGGTCCATCTCGACCTCCAAGCTTATTAAATCACCTGGCGCATCATACGCACGACCATATTGGTCACCACTTACACCGGGTCCTCTTTCTCTTCGCTTCTCCTCCATCACCTGCGAATCCCTCATCCGGTTAATGAGCACATCATCACGATCCGAACACAGACTTTGGACCAATTATTTTACTTCCTCTTTTATCTCTTTCTTATCCTCTCTCCGTCGCTTCTTAATTTCGCTCACCCCTTCTTCCACTTCTTCTAATTTCTGCTTCATCTCCTTCATCTCCTCGTGCGCCCCCTTAAGTTCTTCCTCTAACTCCACCTTATTTTTTTCTATGTGCTCCCGCACCTCCCGCTCTTTAACCTCCATCACCTCTACCACCTTGTTCATTTTCCTCGTCAGGTCCTCATGTACCGTCTGACACTCTTTTTTAATTACCCCTACGTCCTTTTTCATCTCCTTCTGTGTCGATTTTAAACCCTCTATTACCGCTGTGTTCTTCTTTACCTGGTCCCCCAACTCCTTTTGTCCCACTGTCAGTTGTTCTACTCCCAGCGTCAACTCCTCTATACCACCTTGCAATTTTACAGTCCCCTTTCTCACCTCCTTCTCCATGCGCTCCTTACAGTGCCTCACCTCCTCGCGCACTCCTCCGACCTCCTCACTCACACCTCTTCTGATCTCCTCTCCCATCACTTGCATCTCCTGCCCAGATGCCACCCTCATCTGCTCCATTTCCTCCCTGTGAGCATCCAATTTAGTTTCTACCCCCATTCTGACCCCCTCTATCTGCTGCCCCATTTTTTTAACTTCCCTTTCCGCTTGGTCCCTCATGTCCCTCAATTTGCCTTCCATACTGTTTTCTAACCCCTCTAACCCCTTTTTCATCCCTTCCATTTGATTCTCTTGAGCGGCCATTCTGTTTTCTACCCCCATTAACCCATGTTTCACCCCTTCTATCCCATTGTCTAACCCCTCTAATTTCTTGTCTAATCCCTCACCGGTACCCCTCGCTTCGTCCCTCATTACCCCCAATTGCTCACTCTGAGCATCCATCCGGTTCCCCATTACTAAAATTTGGTTTCTCATCCCCCTGTTCTCTACCCTCTCCTCGTCCACCTTGACCATGAAGGCCTGCATCTGCTGCATGAATAGGCCCCAGTTCATTGGTGCTGCGGCCGCTGCTACGGTCACGGGCGCGGCAAAATTTGGTGCCGCTACACCCACGTGCGCGAGGACGCCATTTTGCGCGCCTGAAGCCTCGTGCGTGAGGACGCCATTTTGCGAACCTGCCGCCCTCACTGCTTCGCTCTCCTCTTGTCCCTCAATTTGGTCCTGGATCGACCCTGCCTCACTCTCCTCTACCGGAACCCAGCCGTCTTGATCTGCCATAGCGCGACTTTCAAAATTCGGGTTTTTTTTGTAAAACAAAACAATTTCCAACTGCTTGTAATTTTGAGCGCGTTAAGCGTGCTTCGGGCCTCGTATCTCACTCCTCGACACCAATTGTTACGGATCGCGGTTTAGATGTTATGATGGGCCGAGCGGATGGTCCACCGCGACCTAACAGTTCCCCCGATTCTTCCCCAACTCACCCGATTCACCCAGACGTTGGCCAAATCGCGCTACGCTAAATCAATGATTGGAAAGGACACAACGACTGGGATAAATGAAACGACGCAAGGGGTACAGTTCTCAAGACCTCCGGAGGAGGATATAATTAGTGGTGGAGAAAAGGGGTAGATTACAAGGTAGAGTGAGGTAAAAGACACAGAAGAGATAGGCACTTAGATACAATCTTATCTATTCCAGACAGACCACAGACAAACGGAACAAGGCTGACTTACACAGGGATTGATGGCAGGGAAGGACAGGTAGGTTGATAGCACAAGGTGCACCTTGGCTCGGGGACAGGATCAAGCACGGTCCAAAAGATGCAGGGAGGCCTCACAGCGCTCGGAGGTGGCGTCTTTCTTTCTCCAAGCTCAGCGCGCATCTGACGTCACCTCCCTCTTCCTGCGCATGCTCAGCGGGGAGTGACACGCCCTCGGCTGGTTGGCTCCGCCCCAGATGGGACCGGTCCGCCGCTTCCATTGGGTGCGGGGGTTACCGGGCTCCGCCCTTGACGAGGAGCTGACAGGGAGCCCCTATTTGGTAACCCCGTCGAGCACATGTTCGATGGCGGCTCGCTGGGAAGGCCTCATGCCCTCCCAACACCCCCTACCAACCAAGCCGGAGTGAGGACGCGCACTCCCTGTGCACGCCGCCGCCGTTGCTGTTGTTGTTGTTGTTGTTGCTGAACCGTGAGGAAGAGCTGCGGGGAGGTATTGGGAGGTCCTAAACTTCCTAACGGTGCCATACAATCACATTCTGGTGCAACGAAGGGTCAGAATTAATGGAAACGAGTCCTTAACTGACATAGACTAAGAATAACTAGCAAGATGTCCTATAGTTGTCTTACATGAGATGCGGTGAACCTGGGCACGACATTTAATGGGGGAAATAGGGGAGGTCGGGTCTACAGAGTGTTGTTTACAGAAAATGGGACTAGGGAATGGGGGATTGGGGATAGTTGGGAAGTATTGAGGAAATAGGGGAATATTTACAAGCGGATATGGATGGATGCAAATCCCATATCCGCAACAATATATATATATATATATATATATATATATATATATATATATATATATATATATATATATATCTCTCATATGTATTAAAGTAGCGGAAGCTTTGTGTCCGGCCGTAATGCTACGTCATTACGTATATGATGTCATTACGGCGTAAACACCTGCTCACTTCGAGAGCGGCAGGAAAGGTCATTCCTCTTTGGGGTATATAGATTACAGTCGATCTATGGTCGGGTCTGAAGAACATTGGGTGTGTCTTCATTTACCAAGGTTCTTGTGGAGAGATCGTCAAGTGGTTTAAACATTCGAGCAAGCACTCCATTTAAAACCGTTAAGGAACGGCTGGCTTGGCAAGCGCTAGCTAGCTGCTTGGTAAATGAGCACACCTCTAACCCTTGTGGGGTATATGGATTACCGTAGATCTTCACTCAGTTCTGTAAGTAAAACTGACCTCACGGATGTCGAGATTCCTCCAAATTCCTTTGCTTAATGTTATAAGCAACATTAGCGACTGTTTAAAAAGCTAAACATATGTGTTTGTGGTTTATAATATTTTACAAGCCCGGCTACGCCGCTGTTAGACTTTTGGTCTTGTTTATCTCAAAACTGTGCTGAATATCCTTACGGAAAACCATAAAACGTTTAATGTGAGCAATGTTTCGTTTTTTGTGCAATCTCTTCCTATAATCATTTTGATTAGTTTCTTCTTTGATGAAGTTATGATGACACAAGGACACAACTTGGACACTGTGGGAGGAGGCCCTTAGGAGCATCATGCCTGTGCTTTATCCATACCCTCACCAATTTTATCTGTCAGTTTATTTGCTTCATTTAATTGGGGTGGGTGGAGACTAGCACATTAATGAGGTATGTACAATAACATCACCAGTGTTTTAAGTTTATTATTATTTTTCATGGAGTGCAAGAAGAACTGGAACAGCCCTCTGAGCACAAACCGCCGCCCAGACTGAACAGTTTATGTTTTGTATCCCACTGATAGGCCGATCTGGATTCGGACCTGAACCAAAATCTAATCGGCTTGTTCTTGTCACCTAACCAACTCGTCCACCTAGTTTTGTCATAATCTGTCCACAACTTTTTGAAATATCATGCAATATATTGTATTTGGTCCCATCTCTCATTGGTGAAGATTTGCTTTAAAATTCTTGTATACAGATCCAGATCTTCACCAAAATGGAATAAAAACACGTATCTAGTTATCTGGTTCTATCAAGTCATGTTGTGACTCACGCACCCGACGTTTCGTTCGAATCTGTCCACAACTTGCTGAGATATGGTGCTACATATCATTTTGGCCCTATAACACAATGGTGAAACATCACTTTTGAAATTGTAGTATCTGGATCAGGATCTTCACAAGAATCGAATCAATATGTCCTCGTCACACACTCGACCTGTCCACCAAATTTTGTCCGAATGCATCTACAACATTTTGAGATATCCTGCTAACAGACAAACAGGGGTGAAAACATAACCTGCATCCTCCTTCAATAACGGAGGTAAAAAACAAATCAGAGCCTGAACAAATGAGTCCACAATGTACATTACAAGCACTGATGCAAAAGCAAACTGCCATGCTCTGGACACATCATGCGTGCAGAAAACGAAAGTCTGGAGAAGTCAACCATGCTGGGTATGGTTGAGGAAAGAAGAGGAAGAAGCAGACCTTGTACATGCTGGATGGATGGGGTGAAGGCTGCAAGCAAGTTTTCTCTGCCAGAGAGAAATCTGATTCGGAACGTCACCAGAAGTCTGACATGACCTGATGGAGCCATATAACAAGATAAGTGTTTTATACACCGCTCCTTTCCTATGCCATCTCCTCGCGCTGCATATCGTCATTGCCGGGCACCGAAGGGGGCTCGGCAACGACGCACGCTGAAAGGGAGTACTCAGTTTTCACTCTGGTTGTTTGTTTGTTTTCTTGGTTGTTTGTTTTCTTGGTTGTTTGTTTGTCTGGGCGATATCTCAGCCACCATTTGAGCAAGGAAGCTGAAATTTCTGCACAATAGTGAGCAAGTCCTTTGGCAAAATCCTTATTTTTTGTTTTTTGATTAATCAAGTAATTGATTAGTAATTTAATTATTAGCGATTAATTAAGTACTTATGCCTGGTGTTGGGCTAGCGGCTAGGGTGCCGGCTTAGGATCCTAGGATCCTGGGTTCGAATCCCGGTCAATCGCTGAATTAACGCCAGGGGGGTTGACTCAGCCTGTCATCCTTCCGAGGTCGGCAAATTGAGTACCAGTTCACTGGTAATTCCCTGCTTGTCGTTAAAGGCGGCAAAAAGGGTTGGCGTCAGGAAGGGCATCCGGCCGTAAAACATTGCTTCAAAAAGGGGACTGAAAAACAACAACAACCACAGTTCCCGAAAAAGGCCAACCCCCGCTTGCGGGGAAAAATGGCCTCTAAAGGTGGTTTTTTTTTTTTTTAATTAAGTACTTATGCATTTCCTTTCTCTTCTGACCATTATCTCAGGCACCTTTTGAGCTAGGAAGCTGATATTTGGACATGACAATGACCAAGTGATTTGGCTGTAAAGGCAATTAATGATTTATTGATTAATCAATTAATCTATTAATTATTTAATTATTCGATTATTGACAAAAAATTTTTTTTTTTTAAAGTTCCAGATTCTGATGAAACGGTGGTGGTTTATGTGTTCTATTAGGCAATTGATTAATTATTTAATTTTTGTATGATTATTATTTATTTATTTTCATTATTAATCATTTATTTATTTTCTTTCTCATCTGGGCAATATCTCAGGCACCTTTTGAGGTAAGGAGCTGATATTTGGACATGACAATGACCAAGTGATTTGTCTGTAAAGGGTATTTTTGAGATTTATTGATTAATCAATTAATCGATTAATTATTTATTGATTAATAAATTAATTATTTAATTTCTTTATTAATGACTTATTTAATTAAATTCCTAAAAGTTACATCTTTGGATGAAGCACGAGTGGTTTAGTTATTAGCCAATTGATTACGAAAATATTTTATGATGATCTTTCATTGATTTTAATTATGCAATTAAAACCCTCCCACCTCTCCCTCCCAACGCAGTCTCTATGAGCTGCACTGCGGTATTGCCGGGCGCCAGAGGCGCCCCGGCAATGCCGCGCTGTAGGATATTTAATTATTTGGCATGGGGGCAGTGTACTTTGAATGTATCTGTATTTGTTTGTTTTATTTTTGGTAGGAATGGAGAGGGTTGTAAAAGGGAGCGATGCACAAATATTAACAGCACATTAACTTTTTTATGTGACCTTATGACAGACGTCACAATCACGACAGGTATACAATTACCCATCCATACTTTGGGTAGCACCAACCAGTCCAGCCAATATACCTGTACCACTCTAACCTCAAAGCTTCTAGGTACATATCTAATTGCAGTTTAAACTTAACTACCGTGTGCAGTTCTGCTGACACTACCTGTCCATCCATTAACTACTCTGAATGAAACACCCCTGCCTTACCAGCATCCTATCTCTCCTCGTTCATGAGGTTCTCCACAGTAAATGTTTCACAGACCATCGAGGTCGCTCAAGAAGTGTCGGAAAAGGGGCAGCGAGAGTGTTTCCTGCGATTCCTTGTAGCCAAACAAACAAAACACTTCTTGTGTTTGTCAACAGGTTCCGCACCACTCAAGCGCACTTCCCTGTGCTTAATTAGCCTTGCCCGTCACTCACCGACCACCTTGTCTCGATCCTCTGAAAGTCATGGGAGACGGCGAAAGCCTGTCGAGAAGCAAGGCGTGGATGGTCTTTCTCTTCCATTTCAGCCCCCGGAGCTTCGGCCATCGTCAGGTTCTCGGTGCTTAAGAAGGGACCGAGCTAATCCCCAAAGAACAACACCGCCGAGACGAGAGCCAGACGGTATCACCTGTTAGAAACAGCAGTCTCATGTTAATACAAGGGAACTTCCTTGTTTTCTTTGCAAAAAGACAAAAGGAACTAGTGTCGTCTCGTTGTTTTGGTAACCTTTGAGAAAAACACCGCAGCCCAGAATAGGACGAGAAGAAATCATCCTTAAGTGAGAACACGCTGGCGGGAATTAAACGTCTTGCTTAACAAAGTATGGAACTTCCATTGGACAATAATTATTATTTTTTACATTAGAGGATGATAAGCTACCAGAAGCAGGTGTACTTGATGCGTTATTGATTTGTATCTAGAAATTTGTTTTTAAGAGAATGTCAAGGTCTTTAGTGCAAACCGAATGTCTTTAATAGGGTAAAGAGATGAGAGTTTGTTTTTTTTTCATTATCTGGGTACCTGCAGACCTTTAGTGGACTGTCAGGATGAACTGTCTACCTTGGGTTTAAATCTCGACCCAGCTGCTATAAACTGTCATCTTGGCATTTTCGCATGCAGGTGACAGTCAGACATTTCACTGGAGGACCCACCTGCCAGCACTAGGGCTTTGGTGGACATTCATTATCATGCTGTGTTTCGCAAAGAGTATGCAAGTTTCGCAGGCACCATTAACAAATTACAAACTCTTGCCACAGACAAATGTCATATCTAAACAGCCATTTTCAAGAAAAACTTTGCCAGAAAAATGTTGTTCAATTTTTTTCTTATTATATTATTATATATTTTTTTTTATTTATTGTTTTTTTAAAATATTGTTACGGATCTGGGGTCGGCGCTCCCCTTACCAAGGGGGGGGGTCAATCCCCTTGTCTTTTACACTGGCCAATTCCCCCATTCCCCCATGCCCGGTCAGCGCTGAATAGGGTATTAGGCCTATCCGTCCTATGACCTAAGTACCAGCGCCTTCCGGTACGCAAGGAAATACTCCCACCCGGACCGCAGTGTAATTATGGATTACACCGAGCGAAGCGCGCTGCGGAATCCGAGCCGTTTAACAAGGGACTAAACCCGATTCTAAAGCGTTGGCCGAAATCGCGCCACAGGAACTCAATTGACAGAAGGGACGAAAGCGATCGGATGAGAAAGAAACCAAACGGGTAAGAAATAACAAGGATTTATTCACTACTATACAAGACTAAAGAAGAGGAAGAACGAAGGTAATTTACAGAAGACACAGTGCAATCCTTATAACAAGCTTAACTTATACCCCAGGGACAAGACAGAACAGAACAAACTCACATACACAAAAGGGAATTCTCAGGCAGGAATGAATGGCTGGAAGGAGAAGAAGGGTCTGTGCAGAACGGCAGGGCTGGAAGGTGCGGCGGGAAAACGCGGCAACGACGTCCGCTCCAGCTCCGGGCTGGAAGTGAGCAGCCGGTGACTCCACGTACCTGGCTTTACACCAGCAGCTTTCTCATGCGTCCTCTGCCTCCTGCGTCCTCTGCCTCATGCATTCTCTTTCAAGTTCAGCTGGATCACGCATCTCCTGTCCTCCTGAAAAGGCTTGCGCACGCGCTTATATTGCGCATCGTGCGATGAAGCCGCCAACTCCGATGCCACGCCTACCGGTTTTCCTCACCTCGGCGCTGGTTGGCTGGCGAGGGCTCTTTGGCTCCAACTTGGGTGACGAGGTGGGCCACGCCTGTGATCCCACGGCTCCTCCCCTCCTGCTGGCCTCGTGTGCAATGGAGTCTTGGGGTGAAGATGATGCCAATAACAACCACCCAATGCAACGGTGGCGAACGCCGCCGTACTGGCGCTTTGGAGGCCACGGCGATATTGTAGGGGATCCTATCTTATTTGATTTGATGCAACGCAAGGTCAACTACTGGAAGCACATCCTTAGCTGACACACATAATAATGAAATAACTGTTAGAAGGGCCGATGATTTGCTACGTGTTGCAATGTGGACTAACTAAGGTGCACTCATTTCAATTAACAGCCAATTAAGGGGAAATGTACACAGGGGTTATTTATAAGGAAATTTACCACTAAATTGATAAAGTGAAGGTTCTAAAAACTACAACAATATATATATGTATTTTTTTTTATTCATTATTTTTTTTTTATTATTAGATATATAAGTGTTATGTCGGGGGAGTAAAATAATGTTTACAGCCAGGTAGATCTGTATAGGTAGGTACTCGACTGTCGCGATAGGGAATCTACCTTGTAATGAGTTCTGTGTTTTTAGGTGGTTTGTCGGGATAAGAGTATACCTGTGAACATACAAGGATGTTCGGATGTTAAATTGTATAGGGACGAAGATAAACCCGTGTGTCAGACCTGGTAATCATTCCTTTGTCCTTTATGGCAGTTTGGGGGAGGAGGTGAGTCGGCCCGAGGAGGAGGTTGAGGTGACCTAGGGGACCCTCACCGGGCACACCGATTGGGTAATGGAGGCTCCGAAATTGAATACCCAGTTGGGGGAGTGTGTTGGCTCCGGGCTGGATTTGGACCTTGGAGAGTCGAGAGATCGAGCCTCAGACGATTTGGTCCCTGTAGGGAATTTGGACCAGCTGCAGGGAGGGGCAGAACAACCTGAGGGGGTTGTTACCTGCAGCTGCGGTTTGGTAGTGGAAATGAAAATTTCTAAAAGGAAATTTAAAATTAAATTAAAATGGGAATGTGATTTGGAGCAGCCTTGGAGGGAGTTGGTCCCCGGGCTGTGGAATTTGGACCAGGAGAGGTCATTGGTGATGGCCTCGGGCAAAAGTTGCCCTTTCCAAATTTGGTAATGCCAGCCAGCTGGGGGGCTGTGCTGGCAAGATTTGGACGTGGGGTCCAGCCATGGGTATCGTGGTACGACCTGGGCCCCATGGGGGGTATCGTGGCACTCTGGTGGAGTGTGGCGTCCCTTTTCTGTCGGGGCGCCGCCCGAGTGCGTGGCTTGGGCCGGCAGGGTCACCGGACCCTGGTGGGGGTTAAGACCTCCAGGGGGGTCCGAGGTGGTTTATCAAGCCTGGAATGGCATATATTGGGGACCACTAGGGGGAGGTGTTGTGGGTCGCGCTTTGGTGGTGGCACCGCGGACGGCCAACTTGGGCCTGATGTGGTGGCCGCCCGGGCATGCGGCCTGACACCCTCTCCCTGAGACTCTAGGACAGCCAGCATGTGGTGACCTGACATGCTGTGCTGGTCTATGGACGCGGGTCAAACTGAATGGACAGGGATGGACATAGCCTGCTGAACAACCATTGGGGCATCTGTGGAACGTGATGGTGTGAGAGTGACCTTCTGCAGATGTTCCGTTATGATTTGTGGACTCTAGGTTTGGGAAGAGAGCCATGGGAATGTGATCTGGAATGTGTAACGTGCCGAGCATGCTCGGCTGGCATGTGTATAGCAAAGCATCTTTCTTTTAGTCTAGTAGGAAGACTAGGTCCCCCTGCACCCCCCGGAGATATACTTCTAATCAGTGTTTCTAGATTGGAAAAAATGTGTAGAAAATGACTAGCTATGGCCCCAAGCTGAAAAAATGTCCCACATACCATTTTTATGCAAATTACTGCTGCCATTATCAAAAAAACGATTTTTGACATATCTCAGCCAATATTGCAGATAATTGAAAAATGAAGGTGTCTAGACCCATGTTTTGAAGGGCATAGATCATGATAGAACTATTCATAACATGATTACATGTGTCTATGGTATACTAGTATGCTAATTAGTGCTTTATTTACAAAATAATCACAGTTTTACGAAATAATAGACTCATATTAAGGTCCGTCTACACAGACGTTAACACAAAGTTTTATTTTTCTAAATATTACAACTGTCAAAATAGTCCTAGCACTCAATGTGACCACTCTTCTCTTGCTTGTTTTAGATAAACATCATTAGCATTAGTGATTCTACACTGAGTCAGTCATCATCATTTTCATCGAAATCGTCAGAGTCAAACTCTTCTTCTCCTTCCTCTTCCTCCTCCTCTTCGTGCTCTCCTGTGTTCAGAAGATCCACCAGTGAGGTTGGTAGGATGGGACCACTGGACCACATTGGTTTCAACAGTCCTTCATCAGTCCTTATCCATCCTTGCTCCTCATAAGGTTTTGGCTTTTCGATGATAGGTTGATCGGCTCTTTTGTACAATGCTACGCGGTGGTTCACACGCTGGATGTGCGGCTTCAGGGCAGACTGGCATGGAGGAAGGCGAGCCAGATCAACCTTGGACTTGGATGTGAGGGTCTTGTCCTCTCCCACCATTTTTCGTAGCAGCTTGGCACGGACAATGTCCACTGATGACTCGCGACTCTGGCCGTACATCACACAGGTGAATTTTTCTAACTGCCTCTCCACCTCAGGGTTGGCATCCCAGTTGTCACCCAGTTCACCGAATGCCCTGTGAAACCTGGGATTCTTCTCCAGCTTTTTCAAGGGCCCGACTTTTCCCTTCCCTTTGAAGGCACTGGTGCAGTCTTCTCCGCTGAACACATAGTACCCCAGGAGAGTGGCACAGTAGTCCTCTCCCAGGGATTCTGCCAGCTCAGAGACGTTGACAAGTTGGCGATGCTTCCCTGACCCTGTATCCAGGTACACCGTCAGCTTGATGTTGTGGGCATGGTGGAGCAGGATCAGGAGGATGTCTGTGTCCGGTGTTCTGACTACAGCGTTCTTGTATCCGATGGTAGCAGCATGATGGAGGTACAGAACCACCCTGGTATCAGTCTCTTCCTGGTTGCTGTAGATCGTGGGGAGTTCACGTACCTCGACCTGAAACACAAAAAGGCACCGCATTTCAATCACCAGTCACTGCCAGTTTCAGATCTAGACAAACATCACAGGTAATCACCTTTTTTTCAGGAAAAATTACAAATTGAATCGCCATTCACGAAGGGCTTTCAATTTTACCTTGCCATTCGTTGAGGCAAGTTGGTGGGCCTTCCCCTCCACGATCAGCACAGCCATCTCTGTTCTCTCCAGCCTGGTAGCTGCCTCTTGTCCACTCCACACTTTCAGAAGAAGCTGGCACATCTGCTTTTTGTTGTCGTCATTTGCAAGGAACATTTTGAAGTCATATGGCTTCCTGGTTGCTGGTCCAGCCAGAATGATCTTCTCTGAGCTGCCCCGCCTCAGCCTTTCCTGCGCTTTGATTGACTCAGGATGGTAACTGTCAGTGGAGAACAGAAAGTGCTGCTTGGCCACCATCTGATCAAGCACCTGCAAGCATATCTCACCACATGTTGGGGGAAGGTTGGCAAGGGTATGCAGCAGCGCCATTCCATCCTGGATGAACAGGGCATCCTTGGGGTATTGCAGATCTTGTGGTGTGGTGTCCTCTAAAAGGTAGTGCAGAATGGAGGCTTTGTTGGTTTTGCAGAAGAACCCATCTGGTGTCCCAAGGCTAGGAGGCACTGGCATCAGGCAGTACTTCATGAGTTCTCCCAGGTCTAATGGCTCATCTTGACTCTGAGACTTGACAAGGAGCAGGAATGCAAGGTTGCTTTGCTCCTGATACTGGATGACCTGGAATGATAAATGGTGATTGGTTGATATGTACTACAGGAAGGACTACAGGTGAAAATTATTCATGTGCTATAAATTGGCATATTTACAATCTTTACATTGTTCATTGATGTGCACTGTCTTTAATAAACAAATTTGGAGTTCAATCTTGTATCTCAATATAGCATGTACAGGACGCCATTTAAAAATACAACATAAAATACAAAAGCACTTGGGTATTGGATTACATCCTTACCTTGCCCTGTGAGGATGTTAGTGTGATCTTCTTGTTACTAGCCTCCATGGTCTTGAGTTTCTTTCTCTTGATTGGGTTGAAGAAGCTCTCAGGTTCTCCGCTTTCCAGGCGCCTGATGAAGTCAGCTTTCGCAGCTTTCCCCACAGCTTCTGCTTGTAACACATCCATCTCAACATCCATGGGGACGGGAGCACCAGAGGCCAGGCAGTAGAGTTTGTCCTTATCAATGATGGTGAACGGATTGGTGAAGTTCTTGATAGTAGTTAGGGTTCGCTGAACGGCCTCCTCGCCTTTTCTGATCTCTGCCTTCTCTAGTTCACGATGTCTCCCTGCTCTTGGGCAGTCTGGGTCATCGATGAGATCCACCATCTCAAGGGTCTTTTCATAGAACTGTGCCCGTGCTGTGGTTGTTCGGCACCATCTCTGGTATGCCCCAAACATGCTTCCGAGTGTGAATGCTCGTGCGAGAGCATTGGAAACTGTTATGTTTGAGCTGTGCACAAGCCAGAAAGAAATGACATCACATTTGTCATGATCAACCTTCGTGAAGTGGATATGCTCCTTGATTGGGTCATTCTGTAGGCGTTTCAGTAGTTTCTCTGACCGATAATTTGAGTTCTCATATCCATTCAGTTTCAGTTCCTCGACATAGAGCAAGCGCAAGGAAGAAAGCTGTAGAACTTTATTCTGCTGGATGACCTGGGTTTGAATGTGTTCCAGTACTGAGTTGAATGCCTTTTCATGGGCGGCTGACATGCAAGCCTGCTCCTTTGGTGCTTCGGCTCTGTGAATCGCACGCTCATAGTTGTAGAATGCTGTGCGGAAAGCTTTAAAACATGACGGATGGTGTTTGGCCTCACATGCAAAGAGGTCTTTGTTTTTCACCTTTCGATGGAGTCGATAGAGACCCATTTTCTCAGCCCGTGTTTCGATTTGCTCCCATGCATTTTCTTTGTTTTTAAAGGATGGGAAGGTTGTAGGCCTCTCAGTATTGCGATGAGCATCTTTGGTCTCAACTTTCTCACAAAATATACACTCTGGCGGGAAGATGGGTTCAGCAGAACCTCCTGGTTTACGAGGAGAGTGATGCCATGATGAGGTTGATGGCCCTGGTTCTGTATCATCTCCCAGACGATGAAAGTGGCGGACAAAGTGCTTATAACACTTGCTGTGATATCCTACTCTTTCTAGGTCATCAGGAAGAGTTGCCGGGATCTGATCACATACTGATTGCATACGACATGGGGAGTCATGCGGTTGGTTGAGACGTCTATCCCGGATCTTTTGAAGCAGTTGCAGTTTTTCTGAAGCAGATCCTTTAATTTTACGGAGGGGCGTGAAATCCCCATGATCAGACATGGATGGTACATGAAGGATGCATGTAGGAGGAGAGCTTTGGGCTGCAGGTTCTACACTCCGTTTTCTTTTGGGCATGCTTGCTGTCGATGTCTACCATCACTGTTAAATGACAAATAAGAAATCACGAATGATGTTAAAAGTGCCTGTGAAAGGAGGCTCTGAGTTTTCAGTGAGGTAACAGAGGTTCTGAGTCATGTTCTACACTAGGGTACTTTTTAGCTGACTAAACCATGTTTAGTGGCATCAAAAGTGCTAATAGCTAAAACATCTAAATTCTTCCACACTAACGTTAGCTATCTAGGCCAATGAAACATTGTGCTAAGTTACTGTAGCTAGCTCAGCTGTCGTGCCTCTTTCTGGTTCAATTCATATACAGAAGTCAACAGATATGTCTCATGTTTGGCATTAACAAAAGTTTAAGTTACACCGACATTAGGAACATACTGTACATAGATGAGGCTAGCTTTAACGTTAGCTAACATGGTGCTAGCTGGCTCAGCTGTTATTCTGCCTGTTTATGATTTCATGCAGAAACTGAAGTCAAGAGTGTGAGTAACATTATAGTTAGCATCTTACCTGGCTAGATTGGAGGATGAATACCAAGAACAACACACAGATGGAATGGAAGACTGAACTTTCAACTGAGGTATTCAATAACATCAACGTTACCAATTGATACGAGCGCGCGACATTACCAATTGATACGAGCGCGCGAGCGCGCATGTTACATGGATGGAAATGTAAAATGGCAGCTATAGCAGCACTAATTTGGATCTCTAGTCTGTCATTTCTGCACTGTGATTGGATAACATAAAAAAATATGTTTGGGAGTTAACAGCAGGAGTTGGTAGATTTTACGTGGGCTGGGTGAGAAACCTTTAAATAAGCAAGTGAAAATCTCTCGCAATACAAAGTCAATGGTGGGAAGAAAAGTTGAGTGGTACCAATGTTACTGCCAATGTCCCGCCCCTATGCAAGACTCAGGAGCATCTTGTTGACATTTAACCTTGAAAATACCTGGGTTTAGACCCCTTATGTACCATGTTAAGTTATCTGCAGTATTAACGTATCCTTATCATTTGTAAAACTGATTATTTTGTAATTACAGCATTAATATGCATACTAGTATACCATAGACACATGTAATCATGTTATGAATAGTTCTATCATGATCTATGCCCTTCAAAACATGGGTCTAGACACCTTCATTTTTCAATTATCTGCAATATTGGCTGAGATATGTCAAAAATCGTTTTTTTGATAATGGCAGCAGTAATTTGCATAACAATGGTATGTGGGACATTTTTTCAGCTTCGGGCCATAGCTAGTCATTTTCTACACATTTTTTCCAATCTAAAAACACTGATTAGAAGTATATCTCCGGGGGGTGCAGGGGGACCTAGTCTTCCTACTAGACTATTTGGTGAGTTTAGTAAAATGTGAAAAATGTTTGGCATGGGTAATCTGAGGGTTAGATGTAAATTTAAGGGTGAATTTTGTGAAGAGAAATGGTGGACACTGTATGGTGAGGCCATTATTGATCCGGGTGTGTAGACCAAAGTGTTGGAGGCTGTGATAAAAATTGATATGGTCGCAGGACACAGCTTTCAACTGGTTGCGGGGGCGACTGTGCCAATATTTGAGACGCGGGGTTATGGAGATGTAGTTGTATAGTCTGAGAGTCAACGTGGTGCTGTGCGTGTCCGAGGTGTGTGGACCATGTCTTCTGGGGGGATCTCCTGGTGGAGCATGGCTGTTGACTGGACCGTGGTGTGGTCAAGTTTGGGTGGGCACTGGGGGGCTGCAGTTCTGTGGACTGGGGGATGAGGGCGGCGGAGGTGACGTGCGGGGAAATCCCCGCAATGCGACCGTCTCCCCCAGGGCTGAGGTTGTGCGTGCGGTAGTGTTGTTGGCAGCAGGCGCTCACCACATTGGCCAGCTGGGGCTGGGGCAGCTGTGTTCCTCGCAGGGGGGCCGAAGGATGGATGGTGGGTCGCACCCTTATGGACAGTCATGGGCCATGTTGGCGTTTTGACTGCTCACCTTGTCCCGATGATCCTTGCACGGTAGAGGTGCGGAGCTGTCGTAGCCACATGTAGTTGTTTAGAACAGTTCACTGTTGGATGCGGACCCACATACCTGCCAGTATAATGGGGAGAAAAGTGACATTTGGTGAAAATTTGATTGGTCCAATGATAAATTTTGGGATTTTGAGGGTGGATGGCACTTTGGGTCTGAGCAATCTGCAACTACCTGCGTTTCAGGTGAGAGGAACTGATGTGTACTGTCCCAGGCTTCAGGACTTGCTTATGGAAATTGGGGACAGGTAATTTGGAGTTGGAGGCGGGTACGAGTGATGACATGGCCGGTGAGGGGAATGGAATGTGTGCCACAGAGTCCTGTGCGTGGCGTTTGTTTTTGTGTTGTGGTTATGTGTTTTTATGTGGTCGTGAGGTTGGAGAAAATGGATGAGTGGTGGTTATTGAGTTTTGAAATTGCTTTTGAAAATGTAATTTAAATGTGAATTGGGATTTCACAATGGCAGGCCATGGCACATCTTCTTGTAACATCTTTTTGGTACCATCTTCTCTGAAATGTGTTGAGAATGGAATGGTAGCGGGGGAGGAAATGTGTTTGGGATCTTGTGGGTGGGGAAGGTGTGTGTGTCTGCAGGTACAGATCAGCTCTGAGGAGCGATGCCTGCGGCCCCCCCTCTGCGGCAATTACCCCTGGGAGCCGGTGTTATCTGGAAATTGGAGCTCGTTGGTGGAGGGTCTGGTTGGGCGCCGTGGGGTAAAGGAGACTCCCGGTGACCCGTGTAGCTGCGCTGAAGCAGGAGGCAATGGAGCCTGGTGTGTGGAGACCTTCACCGATGGGGTAATGGTGGAAAGGGCTGTTGGTCTGTCACGGGGCCAAGAGGTAAAGGGGGGTGGTGGGGGGCAATGAACTTGTAAGTCAGTTGACTTGTGTTTGGGACTGCGGGCACCACAGCCTGAAGCACCCCCACCATCTTACTGGGGCGGTACCTCCCCGCTCCCAGTTGAGAAATGCACACATAAATATGACAACAATGTCATGGTCCTGCAGGGGGGTGTATTAAGTATGGACTTGAAATGATTTTGTGTGTACAGATTTTTGAATTGTGTATGAGTGGTTAAGGGGTTGTGTTGTACGAATGAGGGCGAAATCCAGTGAGCCATGTCACTCACCTGTAACAACTGGACAGGGCCTGCGGAAATTTAGGGGTGCATTGGGATGGCCCCAATTGTACCAGTTCCAGTTCAAATTGAGTACCAGTTCACTGGTAATTCCCTGTGTGTCGTAAAAAGGTGACAAACAGGGTTGGCGGCAGGAAGGGCATCCGGCCGTAAAACATTGCTTCAAAAAGGGGACCAAAAAACAACAACAACCACGGTCCCCGAAAAAAGGCCAACCCCCGCTTTGCGGGGGAAAATGGCCTCCAGACGGTGGTTGGTATTGGGATGGCCCCACAGGTAAGGTTGCATCTTGTGGCATCCACCGGGGGAGGCGTTCTGTAGACTGGGGTTGTACAAATGTTTAGAGTTTTGGAAGTTTTGAATTTTTGAATAAGGATAAGTTTGTGGTTAAGTTAGTTTTGTTTGTTGTTTGTTTCCTCCCTCCGCAGGAACAACGAATGAAATCATTGTACATGTTTGCATGATTGTTAAGAGGATTAGCCTGTAAAGGAGGATAGGTAAGTAGCTCCGGCTCACTTCCCACAGCCCTCCTGCTTTATTTCATAGGCTAATTAAGTGTGAGACAGTAGGTTTTAAGACTGGAATGGTAGCGCCTGCAGTGAACCTAGCAGGAGCTATGGTTCCAGGGGGGGCGTGGGGGCTGTGTTATGTCGGGGGGTAAAGGAATATCTAGAGCCAGGTAGATCTGTATATGTAGGCATTCGACTGTCGCGATAGGGAATCTACCTTGTAATAAGTTCTGTGTTTTTAGGCGGTTTGTCGGGGTAAGAGTATACCTGTGAACATACAAGGATGTTCGTGTGTTAAATAGTGTAGGGACTAAGATAAACCCCTGTGTGTCAGACCTGGTAATCATTCCTTTGTTCCTTATGGCAACGCACTCATATAAACACTTAGATAGGCCCTTAGCGCAACAGTAATTAAATTCTCTTCCCTTACAAAGACTGTGGAAGAAAAGCAGGCAAGGGCCACGTATAACACCGGCGTGGACGTCAGACATCGAGCAAGGCTGGGAGCCACGCCCAGGAAGACTGTTCATTGGCCAGGGGGAGGGGCGAGCAACACCACAGGGCGGGAGGCACTCGGCCAATGACAGGGCACCAGCGAAAGAGAAGATTGGAGAAGATTCGAGAGGTTGAGCTACGAGGCCCTAGTTGGTAGCGCGCGATGACTGAAGTAAGAGGCAAAGTTATAAAAGGGCGCGCTGGACGACATTTTGTCTCGCTCTCGCTCGCTTGGTCTCTCTTCGCGCTGGGCCCCCTTTCGAGTTGGAGATCGTGATTCGCCCTTCTTTTTGCCTCCGCGCTAGACGACAATTTCTCTCTTGGTCTCTTCCATTTACCTCTCTGAGCTTGGAGCAGTGCTCGGCCCTTCGGGGTGCTTTTGGAGCTTGGAGCGAGGGGTGCCGCTGAACAGACGAGGCCGGGGCGAGTGGATCGCTCGAGGCTTGGTGGCGCACGAGCGGGGCCGAATGGAGCCGCATTGGTCGACGAATGCACCACCACTGACAGATAAGGCCGCACCCCACATTTCACAAATACATAACAAACGTTTTATTTTCCTTAATTCATTTTCACCTTGTCTGTATCCGAAATCTGTAAGTGGGGACGTCCTGATTAGGCCATCTATTTACCTGCGCGTGATTTTCCTGTCCCGCTATTCATTGTAAAATAAACCCTTGTATTATTTTTCTGTATATACTTGAACGCAGTTTTCCGTGTGGTTTATTTAATTTGCAGCGGCATTGGAGATGCCCCAAAAACAGTTAAGATTGCATGGGTCTTGCGCCGCCCCTCCACCCTGCACAATTGTGTATAACTTTCTGTCTGAGTCCGCCATTGAGTTTTCGCCTCGAGAGCTAAGGGCTTTGCAATCGGCGTCCGTGACCACCTGGTTTTCATCAGAGGCGGCCGCACGACAATGAATGAATGATCGTTTTAAGGCCATTTTCCCCGCTAGGGCAGGGGTTAGCCTTGCAGGCCCCATGACAATCATGGTTCCCTGTTTGAAGCAAATATTTTTATGGCCAGATGCCCTTCCTGACACCAACCCTTGGTCACCTCTTACGATGCGCAGGGATACAGTGTACCTATTCTAAACCAGGGTACACACCGGGATCATTCATCCCAGCAAGCTGGTACTCAAATTTGCCAACCTCGGAAGGATGACAGGCTGAGTCAACCCCCCTGGCGTTAATTCAGCGATCGACTAGGATTCGAACCCAGGATCCTAGGATCCCAAGCCGGCACCCTAACCGCTAAGCCAACACCAGGCTATATATATTTTTTATTAGTTAAATCTAGGTTAATTGCTATATATATATACTAGACAATAGTTTTTTTATTTATTATTATTAATAAGTACTGTACTTTTTTTTTAAGACACAATTGGCCCTTCTCTCCCTTCTCACCGGACCAACCCCAAAAGCCAGGAATAATGGGGGTGTTACAAAAAATAAGAGGAGGAAGCTGTGGATCATTATTGCAGAACTACCTCTTGCATTAATGTTAGCCCCTGCCCCTTGAGAACTGAGTGTTCTAACTTTGTGCTTGGGGACCATCGCTGCGCTCTTTGGTGGTCTTGGACTTTAGGCAGGGATTTGGAATTGGGCCAGGATGGAGAATTGGGCCAGGATGGATGGCACACACGTACTAGGAGATTGGTGTCATCCACCAGAAAAATTCTAGCAGACAGGACACCGAGCATAACGTCACTCCTAAGTATGGCAACACTGATACAGCAGCCTGCATGTGAAGCAACTGGGGTGACAGTTTCAAGTCGAGGCAGACATTGAACCCACACTAGACACCTGGAAGGTAAGTGCAGTAGCTCCCAGCCTTCATCTTCATTAATAACCTATTAGGAGTGCAATGCAATGAACCAGGTCGTAATTTTTCTTTGCATAAAGAATGCAGAATACATGATTTTGGTATTGTGTTTGCTTTGGTGTACCTGCATTCCATTTGGAGATATTAGTCAGGTTCACGATGTTTTTTCGTTCAAATTTTTTGGAGATTAGCAAAACTATACATTTTTGGAATATTCAGAGCATGGAGAATCCGAAAATCAATGTTGGCATTTGCACAGACACCTGCATGGCCGCCATTTTGGATTTTCAAAATGGCCGCCATAAAATACATATTTTGTGCATATCTGGTCTTGCATATCTGGTCACTGAATTCAACCACCAAGTATATTTGAGGTCAACATAGGCCAAAAGGTCAACATAGGCCAAAAGGTCAACATAGGCCAAATTTCTAAAATCCTCAATTTTCATCCGATTGACTGGAAATTTGAAGAGAACTTGCATATCTGGTCACTGAATTCAACCACCAAGTATTTTTGAGGTCAACATAGGCCAAAAGGTCAACATAGGCCAAATTTGTAAAATCCTCAATTTTCTTCCAATTGACTTGAAATTTGAAGATGACTTGCATATCTGGTCACTGAATTCAACCACAAGTTATATTTTAGGTGAACATAGGCCAAAAGGTCAACATAGGCCAAATTTCTAAAATCACCAATTTTCATTTGATTGACTTGAAATTCTAAGAGGATTTACATATATGGTCACTGAATTCAACCACCAACTATTTTCGAGGTCAACATAGGCCAAATGGTCAACATAGGCCACATTTCTAAAATCCTCAATTTTCATCCAATTTAATTGAAATTTGAAAAGGACTTGCATATCTGGTCATTGAATTCAACCACAAATTATATTTTAGGTGAACATCGGCCAAAAGGTCAACATAGGCCAAATTTCTAAAATCACCAATTTTCATTTGATTGACTTGAAATTCTAAGAGGATTTACATATATGGTCACTGAATTCAACCACCAACTATTTTCGAGGTCAACATAGGCCAAAAGATCAACATAGGCCAAGTTTTTTAAATCCTCAATTTTCATCCGATTGACTTGAAAATTGAACAGAATTTGCACATTGAGTCACTAAATAGGGAAACTAACTATTTTTGAGGTCAAAAGGTCAAAGGTCAACTCAAGGTCAACCTTACAAAATCATCATTTTTCATCTGAAAAATCGTCACTTTTCTTCTTATTGACCTGAGCTTTGATCAAGATTGTCAATTTTAATCTTGATGAAATGGACAATTTGCTTTATCAATGGAATTTTTTTTCTTGGGAGTGGGAGCGGATTTTGCAAGTATCGTGCTCCGCATGACGTCTTTTTGTTTTTTCCTTCTTTCAGTTCGTTCAGTCTTTATCCTTTTGAATCCCCTTCGTGTGTGTGTGTGTGTGTGTGTGTGTGTGTGTGTGTGTGTGTGTGTGTGTGTGTGCGTGCGTGCGTGCGTGTGTGTGTGTGTACATGCATTTGTCACCCGCAGCCGACATATCAGTAACCAAAGTTTTTTCAAAGCAACAGATGGTAGTATTATTTTTCTTTTTTGAGAGAGAGATGTTTTTTAGGTTTTACGTCAAAGGTTTTATTTTACATTTTAATTTAGCTGCTTTGTTTTTTGTTTTGTTTTTACACAAGAGATAGAAAAAGTCTTGATGCTTCCTTATAATATCTGTTCTTCTAAAACCTACACCAATGAAATGACTAGATTCATAATAGTAAGAACAACTTTACTACTACTACCACTACTATACTTTAAAGGGCCAAATGATTCTCACTTTTGTGTGGGGTCGTCAAGGAAAGGTTTTTGCCCCAAGTCTTTCACTAAACATTTGGCCAGGCCTGATGCTTGACTGAAAGTGTATCGATTTGTAATTTGGCCACGGTAGCGATAACTCTCCCCCCGCCCCCCTTCCCACGCCTCCTCCCCCCAAGCCCTATCCCTCCTACACATCTCCCGATGTCCCTGCTCTCAAATGTTGTGTTTTTGTGCTTCCCCTTCTCTCCCCATCTTGTCTACCGCTCCCCCTTTTTATATGTTTTGTTTGTCTGTTTGATTTGTTTGTGAAATAAATGTTAGCTCTTTCACGAGCCTCGATTCTGTATACAAAAAAAAAAAAAAAACTTCACGAAAGACACAGAGGGATCTTAAAGTCTTGTTGTGTTCTCTTGCTTCGCATCCTCCCTTCGGTTGTAGGGTGAGTTATGGACTTATAGGACGTTGATCCTTCCCATGCATGTGAAACACCAGGGTGACAGACTGATCACAGTTTATAGCTGGGCTGAGATTGAAACCCAAGCTAGAACAGCTTAAGAGATGAGTGTGTGTATCTCCAGACTGTCCTGCCACCCCAGATTCAAAATGGAAAACGAGACCAATTGATGAGCTTCGATGGTTTAAAATCTCATCTCCAGCTTCCTCCCCTCCAACTCTGTCCCGCTCCGCTCTCCCTGTCCTTCTTCTCCCGTCTCTCAATCCTCTGCACACCCTCCCGTCCTCCCCTTTCTCCCTGTTTGTTCGACCCATGTTCTGTGTACACACGCGAAGACAAATGCATCACTACACCGTCACTTGCGCTGGATACCTTCAGAGGGGGAGAAACTTCCCGAACAATGAATCTGTTCACAACTTGGTTCTCTGTTATGTCTGCTTCCTGTATGAGTAATTTGGTGTTACGTTTTCTGAATTCGTCAAGCGCAGAAGAATTTACCTTTCACCACAAAGTGCCTTTTGGACCGACTTTGTGTCAGGCTTTCATCGTTCTCACGTGTCCGCCAAATTGTTTGATGCACAACTCTTAACCTAGCCTGTTATCGCAAGCGATGTATAACCGGCTTAATGTCCCCTTCGACTTTGTGTAAGGGTGCCTTCACATACACGGATTATTCTTACGAGTCCTTACGGATCGCCAACTCGAGTGAATTCAGAATAGAAATACAACTTGAAAACCCCAAATAATCTCAAAAGGCCTCGGGCGGAGTCCAAGCGGACGAAAGGCCAAGACCATAAATTTCGCAAAAAAAAAAAAGAAATATTTTAATCGCAAAACCCATCCGAAAGAAAAGCGAAGGTAGAGTCGGTTCTCCTGACCCAGACAGAACACTTAGCAACCGGAATACGGCTTGGGCAGCAATCTCTGTGATCCTATAAGAAATGAGCAGACCAGAAGGAGAAGAAGAAGAAGCATCATTTTCACAGGCCCAATCCTTGGCCTATAAGAATACATTCAAAGCGACCATTCACACTCGCTGAATCCCCGGTGTTTGCTCTGCTATATTAAATCTTTGCCTTGTATTTGCTCTAGAGATTTCACAGGCAGGGACGGTGTTTGCCATCGGTTTTACTGGCGCTCGGGCCGCATGCCCGCCATTATCGCCAGGGAAACGGCGCGGCTTTAGCGGTGTGTGTCAGTCTTCGCCGTTCGCTCACTCTTTATCACTCAAATAAATAAATAAATAAATAAAACCCGTCTCACCAAGGGAGGTGCGACAGGTTCAGACATGTCCTGCAAATTCGTGTCCTGAAGAAAATTCCCCATGAGGTGATGAACTGATGAACGAGGATCAATATCTGCCTGAAACATATTTTTTAGTGAAAAGTAGCATTGACACTAAAGGTGTATTTACCCTGAAAGATCAAGTTGGTCCACTTAACTCAATTTGGCTTAGGGATGTGGGACTCCTCTTTTTGTACCGAAAACCTACAAGGAGACAAACAGGATCACAACCAGACAGACGTGTTACAATCTCAGCCTTTTGATTCGGAGCATCAAGGAAATCCCAGGATGTGCCAATGGTTGAGAATGACCGGCGCTTTGTATCGCTCATGTCGGTTTCAACACAAGAACATGCTTTTTTAAAGCCACTTCCACACTGGTGTTATAAAAAGCTTCAACTAAGTTTATTTTTTATTGAAACAGCCTCTTGCTTTATATTATTATATAGAGTTAAAACGTAACAATTTACCATGTAGGAAGCTTAGGAAGGCTGAGGTTCCAGGTAAAGGAAGGCCTTCGTCGGACTAGGTTTGCCAAATTTTTGTGATGTGATGTGACCAGCAACATAGGGTTGTGATGCGAGGGGCAACACAAGGTTGTGATGCGAGGGGCAACACAAGGTTGTGATGCGAGGGGCAACACAAGGTTGTGATGCGAGGGGCAACACAAGGTTGTGATGCGACGGGCAACACAAGGTTGTGATGCGAGGGGAAACACAAGGTTGTGATGCGAGGGGCAACACAAGGTTGTGATGCGAGGGGAAAACACAAGGTTATGATGCGAGGGGAAACACAAGGTTGTGATGCGAGGGCAACACAAGGTTGTGATGCGACGGGCAACACAAGGTTGTGATGCGAGGGGCAACACAAGGTTGTGATGCGAGGGGCAACACACGGTTGTGATGCGAGGAGCAGCACAAGGTTGTGATGCGAGGAGCAGCACAAGGTTGTGATGCGAGGGGCAACACATGGTTGTGATGCGAGGGGCAACACAAGGTTGTGATGCAATGGGCAACACATGGTTGTGATGCGAGGGGCAACACATGGTTGTGATGCGAGGGGAAAACACAAGGTTGTGATGCGAGGGGCAACACAAGGTTGTGATGCGAGGGGCAACACAAGGTTGTGATGCGAGGAGCAGCACAAGGTTGTGATGCGAGGAGCAGCACAAGGTTGTGATGGGAGGGGCAACACAAGGTTGTGATGCGAGGAGCAACACAAGGTTGTGATGCGAGGGGCAACACAAGGTTGTGATGCAATGGGCAACACATGGTTGTGATGCGAGGGGCAACACAAGGTTGTGATGCAATGGGCAACACATGGTTGTGATGCGAGGGGCAACACATGGTTGTGATGCGAGTACCAACACATGGTTGTGATGCGAGGGGAAAACACAAGGTTGTGATGCGAGGGGCAACACAAGGTTGTGATGCGAGGGGAAAACACAAGGTTGTGATGCGAGGGGCAACAAATGGTTGTGATGCGAGGGGCAACACAAGGTTGTGATGCGAGGGGCAACACAAGGTTGTGATGCGAGGGGAAAACACAAGGTTATGATGCGAGGGGAAACACAAGGTTGTGATGCGAGGAGCAACACAAGGTTGTGATGCGAGGGGCAACACAAGGTTGTGATGCGAGGGGCAACACAAGGTTGTGATGCGAGGAGCAACATAAGGTTGTGAGGCGAGGTGCAACACATGATTGTGATGCGAGGTGCAACACATGATTGTGATGCGAGGAGCAACGGAAGGTTGTGATGCGAGGTGCAACACAAGGTTGTGAGGCGAGGGGAAACACAAGGTTGTGATGCGAGGTGCAACACAAGGTTGTGATGCGAGGGGAAACACAAGGTTGTGATGCGAGGGGAAACACAAGGTTGTGATGCGAGGGGCAACACAAGGTTGTAATACACCACAACACTCAATTCATTGATAACGGTATGCCTACAAAGGCCCTATCACATTATCCATATTACTCCCTTTCATATAAACTTTGACCTCATATCATGAGGAGTTATCTCAATGTTATTGGCGCTGAGGAAGCGCCTCTAGCGATTGACTTCCAGCCAGTGTAACGCTAATTCCTGTCACAGGAATTCTGAGATCATATAAGTGGGCGTGGCAGTTCCTGATTGGTTCGTGTTGGGGAACGCCTTCTCGCTGCCGACGTGACGTAAATTCGCGCACGCGCACTGGTGATTGGCGCTGAGGAAGCGCCTCTAGCGAATGACTTCCAGCCAGTGTAACGCTAATTCCTGTCACAGGAATTCTGAGATCATATAAGTGGGCGTGGCAGTTCCTGATTGGTTCGTGTTGGGGAACGCCTTCTCGCTGCCGACGTGACGTAAATTCGCGCACGCGCACTGGTGAAGCTTACTCGATCTTACTCGATCCCATATTACATGTACTTTCATTGCATACAAATTATACTTCCTCCTAGAAATTCCATGCCCGAACCTCAGCGCAATCCAAGAGGATTCACTTGTTTAGAAGTGAAAGGATCAGCAAAATAATGCACATGTTACGAAAGATTTTGGGACACATTACATGGAACAACCCCCCTCCACATCTGTTTTTAAATATTGCATCTAGCGCACATGTGTCTGATCCATTCCCATGATGTTCCCTTAAGTTCCATAATGTTTGATGATTGTTTTTTCCATGTTGATCCATGATTCTTTGTTATATGATGTTCCATGATTGTTTGTTCCATGATGTTCCATGATTGTTTCATGATGTTCCATGATTGTTTGTTCCATGATGTTTCATGATTGTTTGTTCCATGATGTTCCATGATTGTTTATTCCATGATGTTCCATGATTGTTTGTTCCATGATGTTCCATGATTGTTTCATGATGTTCCATGATTGTTTGTTCCATGATGTTCCATGATTGTTTGTTCCATGATTGTTTCATGATGTTCCATGATTGTTTGTTCCATGATGTTCCATGATTGTTTGTTCCATGATTGTTCATGATGTTCCATGATTGTTTGTTCCATGATGTTCCATGATTGTTTGTTCCATGATTGTTTGTTCATGATGTTCCATGATTGTTTGTTCCATGATGTTGCATGATTGTTTGTTCCATGATGTTCCATGATTGTTTATTCCATGATGTTCCATGATTGTTTGTTCCATACTGTTCCATGATTGTTTCATGATGTTCCATGATTGTTTGTTCCATGATGTTCCATGATTGTTTGTTCCATGATTGTTTCATGATGTTCCATGATTGTTTGTTCCATGATGTTCCATGATTGTTTGTTCCATGATTGTTCATGATGTTCCATGATTGTTTGTTCCATGATGTTCCATGATTGTTTGTTCCATGATTGTTTGTTCATGATGTTCCATGATTGTTTGTTCCATGATGTTGCATGATTGTTTGTTCCATGATGTTGCATGATTGTTCCATGATGTTGCATGATTCTTTGTTCATGATGTTCCATGATGTTGCATGATTGTTTGTTCATGATGTTCCATGATTGTTTGTTCCATGATGTTCCATGATTGTTTGTTCCATGATGTTGCATGATTGTTCCATGATGTTGCATGATTGTTTGTTCATGATGTTCCATGATTGTTTGTTCATGATGTTCCATGATTGTTTGTTCATGATGTTCCATGATTGTTT
This sequence comes from Myxine glutinosa, assembly GCF_964187855.1. Lineage (NCBI taxonomy): Eukaryota > Metazoa > Chordata > Myxini > Myxiniformes > Myxinidae > Myxine > Myxine glutinosa. The sequence continues at coordinate 130,714,565 of NC_136266.1, read as the reverse complement.
GTTCCATGATGTTTCATGATGTTCCATGATTGTTTGTTCCATGATGTTCCATGATTGTTTCATGATGTTCCATGATTATTTGTTCAATGATGTTGCATGACATTGTATGATGTTTCATGATTGTTTGTTCCACGATATTGCATATTATTTTTTTCCATGATGTTCCAAGATTTTTTGTTCCATGATTGTTTGTTCATGATGTTCCATGATTGTTTGTTCCATGATGTTCCATGATTGTTTGTTCCATGATTGTTTCATGATGTTCCATGATTGTTTGTTCCATGATGTTCCATGATTGTTTGTTCCATGATGTTTCATGATGTTCCATGATTGTTTGTTCCATGATGTTCTATGATTGTTTCATGATGTTCCATGATTATTTGTTCAATGATGTTGCATGACATTGTATGATGTTTCATGATTGTTTGTTCCACGATATTGCATATTGTTTTTTTCCATGATGTTCCAAGATTTTTTGTTCCATGATATTGCATGATGTTCCATGATTATTTGTTCAATGATGTTGCATGACATTGTATGATGTTTCATGATTGTTTGTTCCATGATGTTCCATGATGTTCCACGATATTGCATATTGTTTTTTTCCATGATGTTCCATGATTGTTTGTTTCATGATTGTGTGTTCCATGATGTTCCCATTCACATTCCCTTAAGCCAATATACCAAGTATGAAGCATGTTCTACTTTCTTCATTACTGTATCTGTAAATCTATTTTTCCAACCGATCTACTCCCCCAAAGGCCAGCGTTGAGGCCTCACGGGGCTGCTGCAGGGTTGTAACACAGGGATATACTTCCAATGCATGGCCAACCTTGCACTTTACTTCGACAGGAAATATGCCGAGGGCGTCTACCCAAATGGCTACTCCTAAGAGAAAGATTACAACAAGGTCTTTAATAATCCTAAATGAGAACAGACTGGACAGCCGGCTGAATGTTCCCTCTGAAATACCTGGCCCATGAAACGATGCCCCCTGCTGCCCTTAAGCCAACGGACAATTCGCAACAAATCAAATTTTGTTTATAAGAATAGAACCTTGGAACAGACACCTCAAGACAGGACGATGATGATGCAACCAGCTGTTATCACACCATCTGAATTTTGATGAGTAAACAATATCACGCCTTGACTGAATCCAAATAATTTTGCACATTCCAGATCGAAGCAAATTGTAATTAAAAACAGCAATCCGTGACAAACGCAAATACAATCGTACAATGAGTGTTCGCAAAATCTAAACGTCAACCTTTTTTACTTTTGGAATTAAGGCACTGTAAGGAGGAAGAAGAAGAAGAGAGGGGCAGTTAGGGTTTGGGGCGTCATTTTTCTTAACAACACAAAAGAACAAATGACCTTCCTGAACCTTCAGTTGCAGAATCGATATCATGCAGGTCATTGACGCTTGACATGTATACGTACCTATGCCGGACTAAGGACTCGACTCGTACACCACCAGCGAGAAAACAGACCTCTCTGGTCAAGTCCATGGAGAACAAATATTACAATATCTTGAAAAATAGTTTTTGAATCAGAGTAGGTATCGTTTTTTTAATATATAAAGAGGATGTTAAGAGGTGTTGTAGTGACCTTTTGAAGTATCCTCCAACCTTAAATACTGTACCGGGTGGGCCATTTATCTGTTCGTGGTTTTGAACCCCTGTAATTCTGTTGCTAAGAAACGAAATCAAACAAAATATTTACAATTCTAAAGGGTTCTAAAGGATCATTCTAATGGGTTTTAAAGGGTAATTGTAATGGGTTCTAAATAGTAATACTAAAGGTTAATTCCAATGTGTTCTAAAGGGTTCTAAAGGGTAATTCTAAAGGGTTCCAAAGGATAATTATAATGGGTAATTCTAAAGAGTAATACTAAAGGTTAATTCCAATGGGTTCTAAAGGGTTCTAAAGGGTAATTCTAAAGGGTTCCAAAGAGCAATACTAAAGGTTAATTCCAATGAGTTCTAAAGGGTAATTCTAAAGGGTTCCAAAGGATAATTATAATGCGTAATTCTAATGGGTTCTAAAGAGTAATACTAAAGGTTAATTCCAATGGGTTATAAAGGGTAATTCTAAAGGGTAATTCTAATGGGTTGTAAAGGGAAATTCGAAAAGGTTCCAAAGGGCAATACTGAAGGGTTCTAAAGGGTACATATTTCAAGTTTTTTGTGGTAAAAAGGTTATTGAATTCAGGAGTGTACAAAATTAGTTATGTGCAATATAAACAACAACAAAAATACCAATATGTCCTGGCTCCCTCGTTCGCCAGACCTCGCCCCGTGCGGTTTCTTGTTGCGGGCTTTCTTAAGGATAAGGTCTACACAACTCAACCAACGAACATTGAAGACTTGAAAGGGTGGATTCAAGCAGCTTTTGGAAAAGTTACATTTGGAATATGAGTCTATGACAGAAAATGGTCTTGGAATATCACGAAAGGCTGTGCACACTGGCTGAAAATGATGGAACTCACATGGAAATTCATAACTAATTTTGTACACTTCTGAATTCAATAAACAATTTAACCACAAAAACTTGAAATATGCACCTATATCCTGTAAATATTTTGTTTGATTTCGTTTCTTAGCAACAGAATTAGAGGTTCAAAACTGGGAATATATAAATGCCCCCCCCCCCCCCCCCCCTGTATATTGATGAAGATGCAAGTATCCCAAGGATTTAATCAAGATCATTTTATTGAATCTAGACCGGTAAGAAATGATTAACAAAGACAATAAAATGTTGATCAAGCCACCCTTGCATATTAAAATATGATTAAAAGAACGGAATAATCACCGGTTTGCTTGTGCGATGAAGATCGATAATTGCAATCAATTGCTATTTTCCGATTTCTGATACTTTTGGTCCAAGGTTTGCTAATAGACTCTGAATACCTCCCTGGCGATGCAGAATAGAGCTGTTTGGACTTTCTTGAAAGCTTTTTCAATTACAGAATCCTTTGACCAAATTGTGAGAAAAGAAAAAGAAAAACAGTCATTAGTCGTTCCTGCCTGGACATCGAGTGCTCACATTTCCAAAAGACCTCTTCTTTGCATTTTGAGAGAGAACATTCTTGGAGAAACTCCGGAGTGGCGAATTTTGCACAAAACCCCGAAGCACTCACCCTGCAGCCCCAACCCACCCCCACACAACCCCTCAAGCCCCCCCTCCCCCATCTCCTGCACTTTACTCTCTTTACTCAAGGCTTTCCCTCTCGTGCTTTTCCTTCGACCGAAGGGCTTTAAAAAGACCCTCCCAATGCCTACGCCTGTTCCAACACAAGCAATTAAGTACCTGTTAATATGCTCAAAGGAAGACTCATTACGTGTAGTGCTCCTGCCGAGGGACAAGAGGGCGAATGCTCCGAAAGCAGCATTATTTTGAAGCAGGGAAATCCTGAAAGAAGAATTTGCTGGAATGCATTAATTGCTTAAACTGCATTCTTTGTAAGTGTATTGAAGAATGAAGGGCAGACTTTTCCACGAAAAAAAAAATCGTTCAAAAGATTCTACTTGCACAGCTTTATGGAGGTTTGATATATAAATCACTGGAAAATAACTTTTACTTACATTTTTTACCTATTTCTATAAATTTACACATATACCTTTATTTTTAAGCGGTGAAGCCGCTTCAATATTTGGCTATGCTGTCCGTAAAAAATGAAGAAGAAGCGGCTTTTTCAACGCACGGTGCTCAATTCTTAAGAGTAATTCCAAAGGGTAATTATAATGGGTTATCAAGGGTGATTCTAAAGGGAAATTATAAGGGTGATTCTAATAGGTTCCAAAGGGTATTCTAAAGGATAATTATAATGGGGTCTAAAGGGTAATTCTAATGGGTTTTAGAGAGTAATACTAAAGGTTAATTCCAATGGGTTATAAAGGGTAATTCTAAAGGGTTCCAAAGGATAATTATAATGGGTTCTAAAGGATAATTATAATGGGTTCTAAAGGGTAATACTAAAGGTTAATTCCAATGGGTTCTAAAGGGTAATTCTAAAGGGTAATTCTAATGGGTTGTAAAGGGAAATTCTAAAGGGTTCCAAAGCATAATTCTGAAGGGTTATAAAGGGTAATTCTTAAGCGTTCTAAAGGATACTTCTAGAGAGATCTAAAGGGCAATTCTAAAGGGTTCTAAAGGATAATTATAATGGGTTCTAAAGGGTAATTCCAATGGGTTATAAAGGGTCATTTTAATGGGAAATTATAAGGGTGGTTCAAAGGGTGATTCTAATGGGTTCTAAAGGGTAATTCGAAAGGATAATTCCAAAGGATAATTCTAATGGGTTATAAAAGGTAATTCTAATAGGTTATAAAAGGTAATTCTAATGGGTTATAAAAGGTAATTCTAATGGGTTATAAAGAGTAACACTAAAGGTTATTTCTAATGGGTTCTAAAGGGTAATTCTAATGGGTTCTAAAAGGTAATTCTAATGGGTTATAAAAGGTAATTCTAATGGGTTATAAACGGTAATTCTAATGGGTTATAAAGAGTAATACTAAAGGTTATTTCTAATGGGTTCTAAAGGGTAATTCTAATGGGTTATAAAGAGTAATACTAAAGGTTAATTCTAATGAGTTCTAAAAGGATAATTCTAAAGGGTTCTAAAGGTTAATTCTAATGTTTGTAAAGGGCAATTCTAATGGGTTGTAAAGGGTAAGTCCAACGGGTTCTCTATGGTAATTCTAAAGCATTCGAAAGGATAATTCTAGAGGGTTCTAAAGGGTAATTCTCAAAGGTTCTAAAGGGTAATTTTAATGGGTTATAAAGGATAATTCCAATGGGTTCTAAAGGGTGATTCTAATGGGTTCGAAAGGGTAATTCTAAAGGATAATTGTAATGGGTTCTAAAGGGTATTTCCAATGGGTTATAAAGACCAATACTAAAGGTCAATTCTAATGGGTTCTAAAGGGTAATTCTAAAGGGTTATAAAGGTTAATTCTGTTTGTAAAGGGCAATTCGAATGGGTTGTAAAGGGTAATTCTAAAGGGTTCTAATGGGTCTTTCTAGAGGGTTATAAAGGGTAATTCTAAGGGTTCTAAAGAGTTCTAAAGGGTAATTCTAATGGGTTATAAAGGGTGATTTTAATGGGTTTAGTTCGTTTCTTTAGGTTTTTATGGTCTATTTTGAAATCTACAGGGGGTTTTCAGATCATGATGACGTGGGGTTTTGTGTACTGAGAATATTAAAAACTTTAAAACCATAGATTAAAAAAAAACAAATTGAAACGTAATTCAAACTCCAAATAAGGGGTGTATGCTCGTGTGTGTGTGTGTGTGTGTGTGTGTGTGTGTGTGTTTGATATACATGTGTGTATATATATATATATATATATATATATATATATATATATATATATATATATATATATATATATACACCCATAATATATATTACAATAAACTATAACGCATTCTTGAACTGACAGTAACACCGTGACGTCACGGTCACGTTGTGCGATATGGCGACCCCTCATGGGCATCTCGCAGCGTGAATCAACACACTCACCAGGGGATAGCAAGACGCTACGAGACGCCCACGAGGGGTCGCCATATCGCACAACGTGACCGTGACGTCACGGTGTTACTGTAGCTTGGTGAACGGTAACTCTGTCATCTTTATTCACAACCGCCAAACTCTGTCGTCCCCATGCTGCTGTATTGAGGCAATAGAGAACGCGTTTGTGTGGCAGAGGATGCTTGTTGGTCATTTACTGTGCAGGCATTGGCTGTAACAGGACACAATTTGTACTCTATTAAAGCGCGGTATTACGCGCGCTGCTTGTGAGCAAGGAGGAAGCGGACAACGCGGTAATTTATAAGTCTTTATTCAAGAGCTCACTGTAATACTGAGCTGCTCAGGGCTGCGCGCCCCGTGTATATCGTGAGGCCACGCCTCTCTCCAGGGCGTGGCCCACCCCCACTTGGTGTGCGGGGTGATGTCACCACGTCAGTGCTTTCGTGTCCGCCACACGCGCCCCCCCAGAATCCCCGCGCACCTGAAGGGTCAGTTTGCGGGGCAAACGGATGACCCGGCCGAAGCGCCCCCTGGCGACTGGCGGCGTCTGGGATGCAGGGATGCCATCTGGGATGCCTCCGGCTGCCCCTGGGATGGGTGCAGGACCGGGGGGCGGCGTGGGGGCGGGGCTGGGCGGTGCCGGGGGTCCGCCCGCAGGGGGGCGGCCCCGACGCGGGGGTCGGGCCACCGGCGGTGGATGGTCCACGTCGAGGTGGGCCGGCTTGAGGCGGTCCACAGAAACGCGGTCAAGAGTACCGCCAATGTCCAGGGTGAAGTGCTTCACCCCGGTCTCCAGCACGCGGAAAGGCACGTCGTACGTGGGCCGCAGTGGTGTCCGATGGGCATCGTGGCGGACGAAGACGTACTCCGCTGTGCGAAGCTCCGGGGCGACGTGCGTCGGTGGGTGCCTGTGGCGTGCGTCGGCACCGGGGCAAACCTCTGGGCGGTCTCCTGCAGAACGGAGCGCTGCTGTGCCGCGGACCATGGTGCCGTGGAGTCGGGGAGGAACTCGCCCGGCACCCGCAGCGGTTGCCCGAAGACCAACTCCGCTGCGGATGCGCGCAGGTCCTCCTTGGGCGCCGTCCGGAGGCCCAGCAGGACCCAGGGGAGCCTGTCGACCCAGCCGCCGTCGCGGAGGGTGGCCCGGAGCGCGGCCTTCAATGAGCGGTGAAATCGCTCACACAGGCCGTTAGCCTGGGGGTGGTAGGCCGTGGTTCGGTGCAGCCGGACCCCGAGCCCCTGCGCGACCGCCCCCCAGAGCTCCGAGGTGAACTGGGGGCCGCGGTCGGACGAGATGTCTGAGGGGGCACCGAACCGGGCGACCCAGGTGGCGAGGAAAGCCTGCGCGACGTCCGCCGCCGTCGTCGACGCCAAGGGCACGGCCTCCGGCCACTGGGTGGTGCGGTCCACCATGGTGAGGACGTGGGTGAAACCCCGCGAGGGGGGCAGAGGTCCCACCAGGTCCATGTGGACGTGGTCAAACCGGCGTTCCGGCACCGTAAACGGGGCCAATGGGGCCTGGGTGTGCCGGTGCACCTTGGCGCGCTGGCACGCGAGGCACGTCCTGGCCCAGCCGCGGACGGCCTTCCGGAGGCCATGCCAGACGAATTTGTCGGTGATCAACCTTTGGGAGGCCCTCGCGCCCGGGTGGGACAGGCCGTGGATGACGTCAAACACCTGGCGCTGCCAGCCCGCTGGCACGATGGGGCGAGGCCGCCCGAGGGAGACGTCGCACAAGAGGGCCGCGCCCACGCCGTCGAACGGCACCTCAGTGACGCGGAGGCCCGTGACAGCGGTCCGCAAGGCCTGGACGTCGGGGTCAGCGGCCTGGTCCGCTGCCATCCGGGCATAGTCGATGCCGAGGTGGACTGCGTGGGCGACGGCCCGGGAAAGGCAATCCGCCACCGGGTTGTCCTTCCCCGCGACGTGCCGGATGTCCGTCGTGTACTCGGACACGGCCGAGAGGTGACGCTGCTGCCGGGCCGACCACGGCTCGGTGACCTTGCCCATCGCAAAGACCAGTGGCTTGTGGTCGACGAAGGCCATGAACGCACGGCCCTCGAGCAGATGGCGGAAGTGCCTGACCGCCAAGTGAAGCCCGAGTAACTGGCGGTCGACGGTACTGTAACGGCGTTCGGGCGGGCGAAGCTGCCGGGTAAAGAACGTCAGCGGTTGCCAAGCTTCACGCACCCATTGCTCGTGCACCGTGCCCACCGCGTAGTCCGAGGCGTCGGTGGTGAGGGCGATCGGTGCATCGGGCGCCGGGTGCGCGAGCATGGTGGCGTTAGCCAAGGCGAGCTTCGCGCCCGTGAACGCCGCGTCCATCTGCTCGGTCCAGGTGACGTCGCCTTTGCCCGGCTTACCTTGGAGAGCTTCGTGCAGGGGGCGCAGGAGCTGGGCGATACGGGGCAGGAACCAATGGTAAAAGTTCACCATGCCCAGGAACTCCTGCAGCCCCCTGATCGTGCGGGAGCGCGGAAACCCCTTCACCGCCTCCACCTTGGCCGGCAGGGGGACGGCTCCGTGCCTGGTGACGCGGTTCCCCAGAAAATCGAGTTCGGCGACGCCGAACCGGCACTTTGCGGGGTTCACAATCAGGCCATGCTGGCCCAGGCGTTCGAAGAGCGTGCGGAGGTGGTGTAGGTGCTCTTCGCGGGACGCGCTGGCGACGAGGATATCGTCCAGGTAGACGTATACAAAATCCAAGTCGCGCAGGACGCTGTCCATCAGCCGCTGGAACGCCTGATCCGCATTCTTCAGACCGAAGGGCATCTGCAGGAATTCGAAGAGTCCGAACGGCGTGATGACCGCCATCTTCGGGACGTCCTCCGGCCTGACGGGGACCTGATGGTAACCGCGTATGAGGTCCACCTTCGAGAAGAAGGACATGCCCGCCAAACGGGTGGAAAAGTCCTGAATGTGGGGGACAGGGTAGCGGTCGGGGGTGGTGGCGTCATTGAGACGGCAATAGTCCCCGCACGGTCGCCATCCCCCGCCGGGCTTCGGCACGATGTGCAGCGGCGACGTCCAAGCACTCTCCGAGCGCCGAACGATGCCGAGTCGCTCCAGGGTAGCGAACTCCGCTTTTGCTACCGCCAGCTTCATCGGCTCGAGGCGGCGTGCCCGGGCGTAGACCGGTGGCCCGACGGTGGGGATGTGATGGGCCACCCCATGCTTGACGGCCCCCGCCGAGAAGGTGGGCCGCGTGAGGGCCGGGAAGCCGGCGAGGAGGCGGGTGAATTCGTCCGCTGCCGGAAGCGTACAGATCAACGTGGCTGGAACCGAACCGTTCAGCAAGCCGCTTGGCAAGCCGCTCGGTGAGCCGCTCAGTGGGCTGCTCGACGAGCTGGGCAGCGCACAAGCGAGCGAGCTGAACGTCTCGGCCTGGACAAGACGTCTGTGCTTTATGTCGACCAGGAGCCCATTTGTGCACAGGAAGTCCGCGCCAAGCAATGCCATGGGCACATCGGCGGTGACGAACGACCATCGGAAAACCTGCCCTCTGAACCGCAGAGAGAGGCAGCGTTTTCCGTACGTACGGATGGGCGTCCCGTTTGCGGCAAGCAGCGCGGGGCCCCCGCCCGCGGCGTGCTTGTCCGACGTACCGGCAGGAACGACACTCACCTGCGCTCCTGTGTCGCACAGGTAACGGCGCCCAGATAAGGTGTCCGTGATGAACAGCAGGCTGTTCGAACGGCCGGCGCTCATTGCCACTATTGAGCGCCGGCCCGAGCATTTCCCGACCTGTCGAAGGAGCATGGCGGATGACACTGTCGAGCCTCGTGGCCGAACCTGGTGTGGAACCGGCACCAGGTGGTGGAGCTGGAGGAGTGCGGCTGGCTCTGCCAGGCCGGTGGAGCCGGTGGTTTTCCCCGCGGTGGCGGTTTTCGCCGCGGCGGTGGGCGGGGCATGGCGGCGGCCACGAGGTGCGTATCAGCATGCTGTGTATGCTGTGGAAGCTGATGCTGTGGATCAGCATCGGCCTCGGGATCCACGAGGTGGGCCGCACCGACTCTCGCCCACGTGTCCGAAGCCGCGAAGTACCTGTCCGCCACGGTGGCCAATGCTCGGGGTTCCGTTAGCACGGTCCCGGCCAACGCGAGGCGTACCTGTGCTGGAAGTTGGCGACGGAAAAGCGCCCGGAATAGAGAACCAGGGGCTTCGTCACCCAACAGTGACAGCATATGGTCCATTCGGACCGACGGGCGCGTGTCGCCGAGCTCGGGGAGATCCAGGAGGCGGTCGGCCCGTGCGTCCTCCGTGAAGCCGAACGTGGCTAGGAGCAGCCGCTTGAGTGCCTCGTACTTGTGGCCGTCCGGTGGGTGGCGAAGGACGGACACAACTCGAGCGGCCGTGCCGGGCCCGAGGGAGGCGACGACGTGGCAGTAGCGCGTGTCGTCGTCGGTGAGGCGCCGAAGCTGAAACTGGGCTTCGGCTTGGACGAACCAAACTTCGGCCTGGGCCTCCCAAAATTCGGGAAGTTTAACCGACATCGCGTTGTTGGCCATGGCAATGGCGTCGTGTTTGGAAGGATCGCTACGGCAGATCCAACGTCGAGGGTCACCAGTAAAGCGCGGTATTACGCGCGCTGCTTGTGAGCAAGGAGGAAGCGGACAACGCGGTAATTTGTAAGAGTCTTTATTCAAGAGCTCACTGTAATACTGAGCTGCTCAGGGCTGCGCGCCCCGTGTATATCGTGAGGCCACGCCTCTCTCCAGGGCGTGGCCCACCCCCACTTGGTGTGCGGGGTGATGTCACCACGTCAGTGCTTTCGTGTCCGCCACACTATGCCATTTAAAAAATGGACATGTGATTGTGACCTCCGCCACCGAGTGTGGGCGGAGCTTATGCTTTTGTCCTGTCTGTCTGTCTGTCTGATTGTGAGAAAAATATCTCAAAAAGTTACGGACCGATTTGGACTAAACTGTGTGTTCATGTTGGGTGTGTAACAAGGACTAATTTATTCGATTTTGGTGAAGATCCGAATCCAGGTGTTAAACGGGAATTATAATACGAGAATTACTATTTTTTATTTTAAGTGACTCTTTCAGAGAAAGAAAATAAATGAAGGCAGAATAAAGCCACAGAATGACCAAATAATGAATCACCAGGCTGATTAAGGAATTATTGCACAGACTGATCAACTAACGAATAATGACGAGTCATTCTCTGCGCTCCTTCCTTTATCCTGTTCGAACACCTCATCCTCCCCTCCTTTCCTCGTGGATCTGGGACCCTCATTGGGGCAGAGGCCAGGAGGGCGGACTGACCGTGACCACCGGTGATTGGCCCAGTTCCGTACCGCTGCCCGGCAACGGAGCCCACCTTATGATGGCAGATGGGATGCTCAGTTTAACGTCCATTCAAGCGACAGCACACACTTGATTAATCAGCCTGATTGTGAAACTATAGCTGGACTGAAGCAAGGCTAGATGGCTCAGACATGAGTGTACATACCTCTAGGTCATCCTGCCAGCCCAATGGCTTCTTCAAGGAATCATCTTCCTTGCTGTGGAAACATTCCAGGAGCTCTGTTCTACGGCCACACGAGTTGCCTTTTAATTAAATGTGGGGTATACCTTGGTACTCACCTTGCACTCATCTTAGTGAATTTCATGTGAGACTGAATGATTGTTTTTGCACCAACAATAATTATGTCCAATTCTGTAATTCTCCAAATCCAGCAAATGTCCAAGTTCGTTGTTTAACATGTCTAATGCTTGCTTGAGTGATGGAAGTTGGTTGCATGAGAGTTCCTGCTCAAGATCTCTCACCAATTCACAGCCATTTTTTTTAAACTCACTACTTCACTTAAATACATACAGTGCCTTCAGAAAGTATTCACACCCCTTGAATTTTTCACATTTTGTTGTGTTGCAGCCTGAATTTAAAATGGATAAACTGAGATATTTTTTTTGTTACTGTTTTACACATAATACTCCACAATGTCAAATTGTAAATTTCTTTAGAATTTTTTTTACAAAATAATTCAAAATGAAAAGCTGAAATGTGTTGAGTCAATAAGTATTCAACCCTTTTGCTATGACACTCCAAATTTAGCTCAGGTTTCCTTTGATCCAATTTCCTTTGATCATCCTTGAGATGGCTCTACAACTTGATTGGAGTCCACATGTGGCCAACTCAATTGAATGGACACGATTTAGAAAGAAACATACCTTTCTATACGAGGTCCCACCATTGACAGTACATGCCAGAGCAGAAACTCTACCATGAAGTCCAAGGAACTGTCCGTAGAACTCCGAGATAGAATTGTGAGGAGTCATAGATCTGGGGAAGGTATAAAACAATTTATAGAGTGTTGAAAGTTCCCAAGAGCACAGTGAGCTCCATCATTAGGAAATGGAAAGAATATGAAACTACCTAAACTCTTCCTAGAGCTGGCTATCCAACCAAACTGAGCAACCAGACAAGAAGGACCTTGGTCAGGGAGGTGACCAAGCACCCAATGACCACTTTGACAGAACTACAGAGTTCCTTGGCTGAGATGGGAGACCCTACCAGAAGGACAACAGTCTCTGCAGCACTTCACAAATCAAGGCTTTATGGGAAAGTGGTCAGACAGAAGCCACTCCTGAGAAAAAGGCACATGCCAGAATGCCTGGTGTTTGCAAAAAGGCACATGAAAGACTCAAGAGCATGAGGCAAAATATTCTGTGGTCTGATGAGATGAAAATTGAACTCTGGCCTGAATGCAAAGGGCTATGTCTGGTGGAAACCGAGCACAGCTCATCACCCATATAACACCATCCCTATTGTGAAGTACGATTGTGTTAGCATCATGCTATGGGGATGCTTTTCAGCAGCTGGGGCTGGGAGACTTGTAAGGATATTGGGAACAATGAATGGAGCCAAATACAGGCAAATCCTTGAGGCGAACCTACTACAGAGTGCAAAAGAACTTATTTACAAAAGAACAAAATAAAATAACTACGGAGTTAAAAAGACTGCAGTGAAGATTTTCATTCAAACAGGACAATGACTCCAAGCATACAGCCAAAGCAACACTGGAATGGCTTCAGAACAAGAATGTTAAAGTCCTTGAATGGCCCAGCCAAACCCCAGACAGGAATCCCATTGAGAATCTGTGGATAGATTTGAGGATTGCTGTGCGCGGACGCTCCCCATCAAACTTGACAGAGCTTCAGCAAATCTGCAAGGATGAATGGGAGAAACTCCCCAAATCCAGAGGTACAAAGCTGATGCAGACATACCCAAGAATATTTGACGCTGTAATCGCTGCTAAAGGTGCTTCTGTGACAAGTATTCAGCCCCCTGGATAAACACATGTAAATTCGATATTTCTGTATTTCATTTTCAATAAAAAATTTTAAATTTCTAAAAACATGTTTTCAATTTGTCATTATGTTTAGTGACAAAAGTGACAAAAAGAGACAAATTTAGAAGGTTTTAGACAGTCATTATGATCAGTGACCAAAAAAGTAAATTTAATCAATTTCAAATTCAAGGTGTAACACAACAAAATGTGAAAAAGTCAAGGGTTTTGAATACTTTCTGAAGGCACTGTAACTCGGTGAAATACACATCAGTACATTGTGCCGAAAGTCTTGTGAGTGTTCAGAATGCTAACAAGGGAGCAACTTTCAACAGAACAGCTTATAAAGATTTCTGCGAGAAGGGTACATGACGACAAAAATAGCAGAAAAGCTGAAGATCTCATACAATGGTGTGATGTACACTCTGCAACACATGAAAGAAACTGGCTTGGTACAAAGACAAAAAAACACCAGGAAGACCCAGAAGAACCTCCCCAACGCAAGACAAACACTTGAAGTTGCTCAGCTTATGTGACAAGAAAGTAGTAAATTCAGCAGCTGACAAATGAAATGAGAGTAGGTGTGAAGATTAACATCTCATCGAGCACTGTGTGCAGAAGACTGATTGCAGCAGGCCTCCGCGGCAGAATTGCAAAGAAACCACCAATGAGACCACGGATTAAGCTGAAAAGACAGAAATTTGCAAGGAAACACCAAGATTGGGTAACTGAACAATGGAATCAGGTACCCTGATCTGATGAATTGATGTTTGAACTTTTTGGATCTAAGAGAAGCCAGTTTCACATTCGGCATTTTGGAGCCAGATTTGGCATACCTGGGATCGCATCTCAGCTTCTGGTGTCGACAAACTTGCTCAAATCAATTGGATGATAACAAAAGAGAAGGACAAGCAGATACTTCAGCACCATGCAATTCCTCGTGGAAATCATTTAATCAGAAGAGGATTCATTTTCTAACGATGTATGATCCAAAACTCACTTCCAATATAGAAAAACAGTATTTGGAGAACAAGGTTACAGCTGTTGTGCTCCAAGTTTTGGAATGGCCACCCCGGAGTCTGGGAATAAGTTACATAAAGTCAATATGGGATTACCTGGAAACAGAGAGCAAGAAGAACCCAACGAACCTTACAGCACTGTGGAATGTACTACAGGATATTTGGCACAATATTCCTGTAAGATTGCTTCACTTGTATACAGGAAGCATGGGTAAAAGAGTGATGGCATTTGAGAAGGCAAATGGCGGAGACACAAGGTATTGACTGATACTATAAAATGACACTGTTCTTGTTAATACCCCGCACGTGCAAAGAAAAAAGCGAGGTTAAGCAATTGGATCATGTCCGTCCACAAACGTCAGTTTATGATCGAGGAACAACCTATTTAAATTGAATGTTATATTTTGAACATGAATCGGAAAACAAACCTGCAGCTTCGCAGTACTTTGTCTCTCAATTCAACCCGATTGCATATGTGCGGTGAAGCCGCTATTTGGCTGTGTCCGTCCATCCATCCATCAATAAATGAAGAAGAACCTTTCTAACCCACCGTGTTTAATTCCTAATGGTACTTTCTAAGAGCTTCTAATGGGTATTTCTAAAGGGTTCTAAAGTGCAATTTTAGAGGTTCTCAAAGGGTAATTCTAAAGCATTCTAAAGGGTAATTCTAAAGGGTAATTCTAAATGGCAATTCTAAGGGATAATTATAAAGGGTTCTATAGGGTAATTCTAGAGGGTCCTAAAGTGCAATTCTAGAGGGTCCTAAAGTGCAATTCTAGGGGGATCTAAAGGGTAATTTTAATGTGTTATAAAGGGTAATTATAATGGGTTCTAAAAGGTTCTAAAGGGTAATTCTAGAAGTTTCCAAAGAGAAAATTTGAATAGGTTACAAAGGGTAATTATAAAGGGTTTCGTTTATTTCTAGGCTTTGCCTATTTCATATTAAAATTCGCACCACCCATATCTGAAAGAAGTGGTTCAGTTTGGCATTTTTAATATAAAATAGGTAAAGCCAAGAAACGAACGAAACCAATGTACGTGTGGTGGCCCCATACTTTGTATCTATGTTGTATGACCACTGTACTCTGGTGTCTCCTTTTTTTTTTTATCCACTATCTGTATTTGTGCCCACCAATGTTCCACACGACCAATAACAACCAGGAGGCACCACCGTTGTTTTTAAGCAGTGTAGAGCTCCATAAAGATGATTATCAACACAATGAGTCCACGTGTGTGTGTGTGTGTGTGTGTGTGTGTGTGTGTGTGTGTGTGTGTGTGTGTGTGTGTATGTGTGTGTGTGTGTGTTTGTGTGTGTGTATATATATATATATATATATATATATATATATCTGTGAATATATACAGTCACGTGAAAAAGTAAGTACACCCCATGTAAAGTTTTGACTTTTTGTACATATTTCAACATACAGCTATTTGATCTTCATTTCAACAATATTGATGGATAAAGGTGATATAATATAACAAATATCATGAAACATTTACATTTTGTAGTCCATTGTATAATTTAAATAAACATAATGCAAATTTCGCATGTGGAAAAAGTAAGTACACCCTTGGCTCTAATAGGTGGTATTGCCCCCTTTGGCAGAAACAACCTCAAGTCGGCGTTTCTTGAAACTGTCTAACAGCCTCTCACATCGACTGGGAGAAATGTTTGCCCACTCCTCCATGCAGAATTCTTTCAGCTGTGTGATGCTTGAGGGGTTTCTTGAATGCACAGCTCGTTTCAAATCCCCCCACAACATCTCGATGGGATTTAGATCTGGGCTTTGACTTCGCCATTCCAGAACCCTCCATTTCTTTCTTATCAGCCATTCCTTGGTGGATTTACTGGTATGTTTATGGTCATTGTCATGTTGCAAGGTCCACCTTTGGTTGAGCTTCAACTCTCCGACAGATGGCCTCACATTATCCTCAAGCACCCTCTGGTACAATGAAGAATTCATAGTGGATTCTATGATGGTGAGCTGCCCAGGCCCTGATGCAGCAAAGCTGCCCCAAACCATAATATTTCCACCACCATGCTTTACAGTTGGTATCAGGTTCTTGTGGTCAAATGCTGTCTTTGGTTTTCGCCAAACATGTCTTCTGGTACTGTGGCCAAATAGCTCTACCTTTGACTCATCTGTCCAGAGCACATTGTTCCAGAAGTGCTGGTCTTTGCCGAGGTGTTCAATGGCAAACTTTAGTCTTGCCCTGATGTTCTTTATGGACAGCAAAGGTTTCCTCATGGCACACCTCCCATGTAGATCAAATTTGTGCAGCCTCTTTCTAATGGTAGACTCTTGCACTTTGACATCAACAGTGGCAAGAGCTACCTGTAGGTCCCGTGATGACATTCTGGGGTTCTTAGAGACTTCTTTCAGCATCTTGCAGTCTGCTCTCGGGCTGAAGTTGCTGGGGCGGCCTGGCCTGAACAAGTTGGCAGTTGTTTGGAATCTTCTCCACTTGTAGATGATCTTCCGGACAGTCGAATGATTGATTTCAAATTGTTTGGAGATCTTTTAAAATCCCTTCCCAGACACGGAGGTATCTATAATCTTCTTTCTGAAGGCCTCAGAGAGCTCTTTTGATCTAGGCATGGTGATGCCGCACACGTCAACAACAAAGAGCAAACCAAACTCATTGTCGAGGTTTAAATAAGACAGTTTCCTCCAAGATCCTCTCCAACGATGTTCTAATCATTTGCACCTGAGTGCACCAGCTCTAATTTTCTAATTTTGGGAATTTGAAGTAGTGATAAATGTAGGGGTGTACTTACTTTTTCCACATGCAAAATTTGCATTTATGTTTATTTAAATTATACAATGGACTACAAAATGTACAGACTTGGCATTTAATATGGAATTTTTTTTTTTCTTGACTTGTGTTTACTTTCTTAACTCAGTATATCAATCTGGTGAGTTTCTTTTACACTTTGGTGATTTATTTGTGAAAAAAAACATGTCACTGATTGTCTGTCACAGCAAGAAGTCAACAACAGGATTATATCACAGGTGGCGTGGCAAAATGTACGGACAGGTGCATTTGATGATTGGCTTCACAGTCGGGTATACAAGTGTTGTTGCGTTCTGTAGTAGTGGAAAACAACTGCTGCACATCTCCAAAAGTTAATGCCGCTTCCTCTGGAGATGGTCCGTCAACTCGACAATGCTGTTTGTCATGGAGTGGTGGCTTTACAAAATTACGCCATTAAACAGCATGCTATTGCTCGGCAGTATGGCATCATTCAAGGTCAGGTGTCAAAGATCCTGAAACGAAATACTCAGAGGGGTGTCCCTACTCCAATACCGAGGCCAGGACGTCCCCGCAGAACCACAAGTAGGGATGATCGCCAGATGCACCGGTTAGTCCGCAATGGCCGTACCAAGTCAGCTAATCGGCTTAGGGCTGAGTGGCAGCAACTGACAAATGTGCCTGTATCCAGAAGGCTAGTCAACCAACGACTGGTTCAAGCAGGTTATCGTGCCAGGCGTCCCCTGAGAAAGCCACGCCTGACCAGACAATACCGCCAGCGCCGATTGCAGTGGGCCAGAGAGCACCGTCAATGGCAGCCAGGACACTGGAATCATGTGATCTTCAGTGACGAGTCTAGATTTCTGGTCTATCATCAAGATGGCCACGTCCGAGTGCGCAGACAAGTGCATGAAGCCTACAACAAAGATTGTATAGTGCCAAGAGTCCAAGCTGGAGGTGGTGGGGTGACCGTTTGGGCTGCTTTTCATGCAGGGGGCAAAACTGACCTGGTTGTTCTGAATGGAAACCTGAACCAGTTCAAGTACAGGGCCATTCTGGAAGAAACATTGCTTCCATTTGCTTGTGCAGCCTTTCGAGGAAACTTTGTCTTCCAAGATGACAATGCACGGCCTTATCGTGCTCGCATGATCCAACACTTTCTTGCTGACCGTGGTGTAGAGCATATGGAGTGGCCTGCCATGTCCCCGGATATGAATCTGAGAGAGAACTTGTTGTGGGCAGAATTAACGCGTCAAATCGACCGCGTGGACCAGCAGCCTGCCACTCTGCGTGAATTGCAGCAGGCTATTGTCACTGCATGGCAAGCGATTCCTGTCCAAACCTTGGCAAATCTCGTGAACAGCATGCCTCAACGTGTACGCGCTCTCCTGAATGCTCGTGGGGGTTACACGAAGTACTGAACTGTAATTTTACTGTCCGTAATCCCAGTCGTAATTTAACTTTTGTTTTTGTTTTAAAAAAATTTGGCTAATGTGCAAAATAAAGAGATACTTCTGGAAAACGTACAGAAGTTTAACACAGTACTGTCCATGAATTGAGTTCGATATCAGTTTACATCACTTTCAAGGATCAATTTATTTGTTTCGAAATTTCAAATGTGGTTTTTGTTTCTTTTAAAGGTCACATTAACAAAATCTTGAATAATTTCAACATAATTCCAATGAACTTTTGGTTCTAAGACATCTTGAAAAGTAAGTTCACCCCCACAAAAAAAAATTCCATATTAAATGCCAAGTCTGTAAATGTTTCATGATATGTGTTATATTATATCACCTTTATCTATCAATATTGTTGAAATGAAGATCAAATAGTTGTATTTTGAAATATGTTGAAAAAGTCAAAACTTTACATGGGGTGTACTTACTTTTTCACGTGACTGTATATATATATATATATATATATATATATGTGTGTGTGTGTGTGTGTGTGTGTGTGTGTGTGTGTGTGTGTGTGTGTGTGTGTGTGTGTGTGTATATATATATACATACACACACACACACACACACACACACTGCCCTCCATAAGTATTGAAACAGTGAAGTCAAATTTGTTATTATTTCTATATACTCAAAAAAATTGGATTTGAGATCAAAATGTGAACATGAGGCAAGAGTACAGAAGGTCAGCTTTTATGTCTTGGTATTTATATGCATATATGTTTTACCATTGTAGAGCAATAGCACTTTTTATGTTCAGTCCCCCCATTTTAGGTAAACATAGGTATTGGAGCAAATGACTGACAGGTGTTTCTTAGTGCCACTGATTGTTCACACGTAAGCGCCGTGAATGTCTTTTCTTGATTTTAGCCTTTGTGTTTACCTTGGGAGTCTGCCTTTGGAGTCAGGAGGCATAAACAAACATGAAGACCAGAGAACATTCTATGAAAGAAAATCAAGCAATTTGGAAGCTGAAATAACAGAATAATTCCATTAGAATTATAACACAAAAATTGGACATAGCAAATACAACAATTTGGAATATCTTGACAAAGAAAGAAACCACTGGGTTACTTAGCAATAGAAAGCGGCGTTGTCAACCAAAGAAAACAACTGCAGTTGATGACAGAAAAATCATCAGAGCTGTGAAGAAAAACCCCAAAACAACTGTCAATGACGTCACCAACAACCTCCAGAGTACAGAGGTGAATGTATCACAATCTAACATTCGCAGAAGACTTTGACAGCAGAATTACAAAGGCGAGAAAACAGAAAGGCCAGATTGGAATTTGCCAAGAAGTACAGATGTAGCCAGTGGAGTTCTGAAACAAAGTTTTATGGACAGATGAGACCAAGATAAACCTTTACCAAAGAAATGGAAAGGCAAAAGTGTGGAGAAAGGAAGGAACTGCATTTGATCGAAAGCACACTACCTCATCTGCGAAGCATGGTGGAGGTGGTGTCATAGCCTGGGCTTGCATGGTCGGCCTCTGGAACGGGCTCACTCATGTAACATGTTTTGATCATGTAACTAATGATGGCACAGCACAATAAATTCTGAAGTGTACAAAAAGGTTTTCTCTGCCTATGTACGTTAAAATGCCTCCAAACTCATTTGGCGGCCCTTCACCACACAACAATCGCCCAGAACATACTGCCAGCCCAACCAAGGAGTTCATCAGGGAAAAGGTGGAAGGTTTTAGAAGGTTTTAGAGTTTAGACAGACCTTCTGTACTTTTTCCTCGTGTTCATCTTTTGATCTCAAATCCAAATTTCTTGAGGACAATTATTTATTTAATTAATAACAAATTTAATTCATTCTTCAATTCTTCAATTGGGCATTAATAACAAATTTGAGTTCACTGTTCCAATACCTGTGGAGGGCACTGCATACATACATATATATCAGGAATGTGGAAAAACTTGCTCAATTGAAGAAATTAATCTTTTATTCATATTTTTATGTT
Organism: Myxine glutinosa; assembly: GCF_964187855.1. Classification (NCBI taxonomy): domain Eukaryota; kingdom Metazoa; phylum Chordata; class Myxini; order Myxiniformes; family Myxinidae; genus Myxine; species Myxine glutinosa. The sequence continues at coordinate 130,694,539 of NC_136266.1, read as the reverse complement.
CATATTTATGTTCATGCTTTGATAGGAGATAAACTTAAAACATACATGACCATGAAGCAGCAAGAAACGTGTTTGAAGGGAACAATTTTTTGTGCTATTTTGTATTTTTATCACCTCAACATTTAACATTCGAAAACAAATTCAAGTCTTCTAGTTAAAGCCGAAGAATGTTTATACTTTCTCCAGATCCATCCCATTTCCAACCAAATATTTGATTTGGCTTCTGTTTAACCAAAAGGGAATGCTATTTACACGTATTGATTTTTAATTCCATTCCGGATGGTTTGTGTCAGGACGTTTGGTTTAAGTGTAAGATTGGGGCTTCAGTGAGCAAATGAGCAATGTTTGGGTGAAATGTTTGCAACCTTTGATGTTTGAGAATCTCTGCACTTGAGGTCGAGACGCAAACGTTAAATCAACCAAGTCAACAAGAGACTTAAACTAAGTGCAGAGAGCTTGAACGGCATGTTTTCTGCCGGACTTTCAGGCTACCTGCAAGTCTTCTCTCCTCAAACATGAACAGATATGGATTAGTTTGATGAACATGAGGCCTTGTTTGACCAAGGAGGGTTGTATCAGTTCAGTAGACAAGATGTCTGTCCAGAGACAACTGGGGTTATACATGTCGATTGCAGGTGAAGGCCGCATACGAGTCCACAAGATGGGGTTGGGAGGTGGGGGTGGAGGAGGCCTTTAATTACTTTTGACGCAACTTTTGAGGGTCCCATGTTGCGACTAAGGTTGTCACAGGAATTTGGAACTTGTTTTGACTAAGCCCACAGAATATATATATATACATATATATATATATATATATATATATATATATATATGTATATATATATATATATATATATATATTTCTACATATACATATATATATTTCTACATATATATATATATATATATATATATATATATATATATATATATATATATATTTCTAAATATACACATATATATATATATATATATATATATATATATTTCTACATATACATATATATATATATATATATATATATATATATATATATATATATATATATTTCTACATATACATATATATACTGTATATATATATATATATATATATATATATATATATATATATATAATTATATATATATATATATATATATATAATTATATATATATATATATATATATATATATAATTATATATATATATATATATATATATATATATATATATATATATATATATATATATACTGTATATATATATATATTGTTACGCAACCGTGATTAACACCACAGTTACGGATGACCGATTTGCGAGACTTTAACTCCCGAGGCGAAAACTCAATGGCGGATTCAAGTTCAACACAAAGTTAAACGCGCGGAATGGCGCACGCAGCAAAGCTCCGCCCGCCGCCTTATCTACTAAAATCAAACACCCAGGAAAACTGCGTTCAGATATATATACAGAAAATAATATAAGGATTTATTATCGAATAGTAATACAGTGAAAAAGCCGCGCCGGTAAATCTAATAACTCTAAATCGGGACGTCCCCACACGACTGACAGCAAACACGATACGAGGGAGATTATGAATACAAAAATAACACGTCACGTCGTTCAAATGTACGCGGATGCGGCTTATCTGTCTTTTGTCGTCTTGGTGGCGGCCGTCCACACCGCTCCTTTTGGCCCGATCGCACACCACCAGGTCCTTCGCTCCAAGCTCTACGAGGCCCCGCTCCAAGCACCACGCGTCCGACGCGTGGCCAGCAGCTTCACACGAGGACGATCTCCCCAAGGCCCGTGCACCAATGGTTCAACGGAGGGCTCGACTTGCAACGAACTGCTGCGAACTGCCGCGTGCTCTGCGGGCTTGGTGTGCTCGGTGTGTGAACGAACTCTCCACCAACTGCCTTCGGGGAGCTTTTCCACCAACTGCCTTCGGGGAGCTTTTCCACCAACTGTGTCTCTGCGTCGACTGTGTGCTCCAACCAACTCCTACGAACTCTCTGGTGTCTGCCTGCGTCTGCCTGCGTCTGCCACGAACTCAACTGCCTGAACTGCCACGAACTCAACTCTCTCCGGTCCCTGAAATGGCGTCCGACCGTCGCATATATTGGTGGCCGATGACGTCCCATTGGCGCACTCCTCAGCCAATCACAGCCTCCCAACTCGCCCAGGTCACGCCCTCTGCGGCATGCGACTCCTGACATCTCCCGTCCGCGACCCCCCCGCGGTCGTTTTGTAACACGTGCCAGCGAGGTTGGTAGGCCTTTGAGGTGCGAACGGCGGCGGCCAACCGTGGCGGTGTTTTTGGCCTGGTTTCCTGTCTATTTATTACGAAGTCAATGTCAGGGAAAGGGAATTATTTAATGTTGCGCTAAGGACCTAACTAATGTTTATGTGGTTTGCAGTGCCATAATGGACAGAGGTTTGACTACCAGGTGAGACTCACAGGGGCGTTACCTTTAATCCCTCACTATTTAACACTCGGACCTCCAGGTAGATCCACAATCATACATCTTACCCCGACAAACGCCTAAACATCAAGAACTTATTACATGTAGAGTCCCTGTCACGACAGCCGAATACCTACCTATTCAGATCTACCTAGCTCTAGATATTGCTCTACCAAATTCATAACAATATATATATATATATATATATATATATATATATATATATATATATATATATATATATATATATATATATATATATTTCTACATATACATATATATATATATATATATTTCTACATATACATATATATTGTTACGGGCCCGGAGTATGGCACTCCCCTTAGGGGGGGGGGTTAATCCCCCCTTCTATTTTCACTGGCCGTCTCCGCTCCTGACGCTACACAGCTCCCTCCGGAAAGGCAGGTGCGCAGCCCCGTTCGTACCGCGGACAGATGTTAATTGCCGAGCGGTTTTAGCAACCGCGGCACGAACTATTAACAAGGACTAGACCCGATTCTTGAACGTTGGCCAAATCGTGCCACAGGTATTCAATTGGGAAATCACTAAAGCGACACGGATGTGAAGAAGAGGAAGACAGAAGTAGGAAATACAAATATAATTTATTACTACTATTTACAATTCAAAAGAAACCAAGGAAGAAGGAAGAATAAGAAAATAATTACAGAAAGAGGGACGGACCAGAAGGACACAGTGCAACGCTAGCTTACCTATGGCAGTCTTACTTACAAACCCAGGACAGAACAAACAAAGACAGACTCACACGAATGGGCAATGAAGGCAGGCACGAGTGGCTGGAAAGGGGGGAAGGTTCAGCTCGGACCAGAGGACGATCGGGCCGGGAGGGAGCAGCCGCTGACTCTCCACACTCTCGTTCGTCCGGCGGCGTTGCTTCGTGGCCGCGGTCGAACTGCCGTTAGAAACTCAACCCCACCCAGCTGCGGTGGATTCAGCGGCGATGGACTCCTCACTCATCTGCTGTGGGGGCTTCCTTGGTCAGCCGCTCCACTGGACTCTCCGCTCCTCCTCAACTGGACTGGACTCGACTGGGCTTCGGTGCACTGCCAACTCTCTCACGCATCTGCCATCCTTTCAAAAGGCTTGCGCGCGCGCTTTTTATTGCGCCTGGGGCGATCAAGCCGCCGGCCTCCAGGACCCGCCCATCGGTGAACTCGCCTCGGCCTTGATTGGTCGCGAGGGCTCACCGATCCCGCCCCTAGAGGAGGCGTTGGCAAGGCCACGCCTTGTTCCTGGCGCTGGGCTGACTCCTCCCACCTTCTGCTCCGAGATGACCTCGTGCTCAATGGAGTCTTGCAGCGAAAAACACGGTCCCAAAGCAGCAGCAGCGAATGCAGAAAACCGCACGCAGAAAACCGCCCAATGCAGTTGGCAATGGCTGACAAAAAGGGGAATGCGGTTGGAAATGGAGGCTTTAGGGAATTTGAAAAGGGATTCTTCCTTGTTCCAATTTGATGCAATGCAGTGTCAACGAATGGAAGACAGAACCTTAACCTAATACACAGAATAAGGAGATAACTACTAAAAAAAAGGAAATCTATGATTTGCTACGTGATTGTACATGGAATAACTAAGGGGACGGCCTTTGACCTTTATACACAAACTGGAGGGTGATATTTACAACATTTCTTTACACTTACAACAATACAAAAAAACACAACACCATTCTCAAATCCACAACACTGCACCCTCCTCCTCTTAGGCACATCCCGGGCCTATTAAACTTTCACCTTTAGTGTGGCACGTAGGTGTAGTTCCCTCTACATTTAACCTGACCCTGAGTGTGACAGTTTTAAAACACAAATAAATATGTCCCGCTGCTGCATTGCACCCTATCTAACAGATTTACGCCCACAGCTAACCGAATTGCGGAATTGTCTTAAAACTACAACATGAACAATGGGGGAGCATTATTTACAGTTGACGCGACTTGAATTTACAAAACTAACCCAGGACCTGTGATTGTTCTTTTGGGGGGGAGACAGCCTGCCCTGTATCGACGCACCATAAAGCACCAAAATGCCCCAAAACACCATAAAGCACCAATCAGTGCACAGTCACCACAGTTCATAATAAAAATAACCAAACAAACCCCTGGTGGTGTTCTTGCTCTTCAGCAACCCTCTGCTGGCCAATGTTCTTCCTGATGTTGTCTTTCTTCATCTTCTTACTGGCGGCCTATTTGGACATAATAAAATGAAATGCACAAAATGTGTCCGTTTTTATTTATGGCCCACAGGGACCGACTATGAGTGGTTCACCTGTGTGGCATAGGTGCCATGCTACCAAGGTCCGCCAGCAAGATCTCGGGCCATCATGGCCGGTTCCAGCAGAGGGTCCATGCCCCAACCCGTGTGGTCCATGAGTGGTGCTCAGCCACAGACATGTGGTCCATAAGTGGTGCATCGATGCAGGCAGCTGTGGATGCGAGGGTTCTGGCACACAATGGCGGACTCCCGCACGCTCCCCTCAGCGCCCAGTGGTGCACAGTCCTCGGGTGGGAGACAAGGGGGGGGGGGGGGGGGAGAAGACAGGTGAGCGAGGGGTAAGGTCACAAGGGTACACATCAAACAAGGCAATGCAAGACGAGGTGCGTATGGAGAGCGAAGTGAGAAAGCTCATCCCTACCGTATGTCACCCCCCCCTGTTACCTACTCTACCCTTGCCCTTACCCCATATGTACAAAAATCTACACAATTACAAATTCGTCGCTACCGTCACGTCTTCCCTATATTTCCCCTATACCAAATTCGTCCCCACAATCCCTCTAACCAAATTTGCCATCACCCCATTCATCATCAATCCTCATTAGGAGGGAGAGATGGAACAACAAAGCACAATGTCACACCCACGTCATGATGCGTCTCACATTTCAAACATTTGCACAAAAAAATAATAAAAACATGGTATGGCGTTGAGTTACGTCATCGCCTCAGGTGAGTGGATGCAGATGGTGCGAGGAGATTTCAATCCTAACTATCATCTAAATGACATTAACACACTTTACACTACCCGGGGTCTTTCCCTGCCAATCCATTGGCCTACTTACTCTATGCGGTTTTAAGAACCAAATTCCCATTGACCAAACTGTGGTGCTTCATCAATTTGGGGTCTCACTCCCCCGATTCAACTCCCTGTGCCCTTGCACAATTTCAGGACTGGGTCATGTGGCTCTGCCAGCAGGTCTACCCACCTGCACACCTCCACCACTGTAGTTGCCTCCGAGCTTACCTGCTCCTTACCCTAACCTATCTACCTGGGGAAGGCCCTCTGGCGCTCTCCTCACTCGGTGCCCTCTGGCACTGGGCTATCCGGGTCCGTCCTCCAGATCCTCGGGCCCCATCCACAACTCTACCGGCTCCCAGAGCCCACCTGCGGCCTCACCTGGCCGACATCTTCACAGTGGTGGAGTGCCCATTCAACTACACTTACTAACAGGCCACACGCCCAGCCATTTCCACGTCACTAATGCACCCATCCAAACACCATTCTTCCACCACGCACCACAGACGTCAATATCCAACCCCAATTTACCTGTACCCTCTACCTAACGCTTAAACGACCCTCCCCGGGTATTCGTGATGGGGTCCATCCTCCCCATACATACCTTCGCACCATCCACTCCACTCCACCGTTTTCACCATACTCACTCCACACAATCCATTCCATACTCCATATATTCCATACCACCATTCTCCGTACACCTGTAGTTGCACACCTGTGCAATCACTCCTACTAGTGCTTCCTGCACCCTCCTTCCCCCCTGGACCATTTGGTCAACACAACACTCCATCACGATTACTCACCCATACACTGCTCTGTACACTTTCGATCCTCAAACACTCGGCATCATCTGAGCTAACTACTCCCCTCTGAAACTCGCGCTTCCCAGTCGCCCCTTACATTATTGCGCTCCCCCGTCATTATCATTCATTCTACCCTCTCTATGTCCCCACTACCTGTCCACTGGTGCTACTTAACCTTACCGTTACCTATGGTCATCTTCTCTAGATCCCTATCATTTTATCCAAACCCTCCCGGGCTAGTTTTCACTGCGAAACCCCATAAACCTTTCGCTCCTTTGCCCCCGGCTGTGAGAGATGGCAGAGTTGCCATCCCACCACATCGGGCATCTTCCACTATAAATTTGGCCCATCCAATTTCAGCCAATCAAAAATTTGCCAATCATCTGCCAATCATTCTACCAATCATCAATCTGCCAATCATCAAATTTTGCTTTCCAAATTCACTACTGCTATTTCCCTCACACGTCTACTCACTTGAGCCTCTCAGTGCGCCAATTCATTTCCAAAGCTCGGCTTCGCAAGGCCGAGCAATGAATGCGGGTGGTTTGTTGCCGGCAGTTGGATTTGTCCGGCATTCGGTGCAGGGAAGGGGGCTTACCCGGGCCGAGATTCCATGCACCATCTCGGCACGGAGCCGTCCAATGGCCCGATCTCGCCCTGCCGGAACGTCTCAACCACAAGGGGTCGCCGTGCCGACCCTTCCTCGAACCGGGCCGCCCGCTCCGCTTAGTGGAGCACGGACGCGACCGATCGGAGCGAGGCCCGGCGTGGATCCCGTACGGTGGTTCCTTTGAAACCGCCGTGGTTACGATCCCCGCTGGTTCCCGCGGCGCACAACGCCCGGCACGAACCGAGGGCTCGCTTCGGCTAAAAGTCGATCTAGCTGCTATCCCGTTTAACGTCGATGCCTCACCTGCAGGCTCACACGCATACGCGACCCCTTTCAGCCTCACCGAGCTCGGTGCTCCAACGCCGCCCGTACACCCCGCGTACTTCGTTATTGCACTTGTTCTTGCTCCACTCACCGACTTCGTCACACACCTGACCACCGCACACCTTAGCACACATTCGTCGTTCACACACCTCACCAACACACCTCTTCGCGCCCACTCCTCAGTCACATCCCCGGTGACAACCACGGGTGTGCACTCACTTGCACACCCAATCACGTGCTTTACTACTACCTCGAGGGTGCATTCCCACACGCGCTCGACCATTCCAGGTATGCATCCTTCCATTCCAGGTGTACATCCTCTCTCACCTGCTACAACCAACTCATGCTCCGTGTCCACTGCTTTCACCACCACACTCGGTCGCGCATTCACCCTTACTCTTGACAGCGCACTCTGTAAGCATGCACTCCTCTGTTACACACCTTTCACGCGCATCCTCTTGCACACACTCTCCCGTTACGTCCTCCGTAACACTCACCACAGGTGTGCACTCTTTCGTTACTTCCCCTGCAACACTCCCCATCACGCGCTTCCATGTGCCCCCCCGCACACGCGCTATGACCAACTCACTCTCGACAGCACACTCACTCCTCGGCACGCACTTTTTCCTCACACACCCCATAGTCGGACCTCCTCGCACACCTCCTCCTTCACACTCTGTACCTGTCGCACACTTCACCAGCGGCCTCTCACGAACACCCGGGTCCAAACCAACCCCCAAGCTGACTGAATCTCCCCTCACACCATATACATTTCCGAGTATATCGCCACTCACCTTGGCACCTCGTCTCCGTTCCTCCTCCGCCACCTGCAAACTCTTTATTTGGTTTGCAAGCACACCATCACGATTTGAGCACCGACCTTGTACATATTCCATCACCTCCTCCTTTATCTCCCTCTTAGTTTCCCTCCATCTCTTCTTAATTTCACTCACCCCCTCTTCCACATCCTCTAACTTTTGCTTCACCTCTTTTATTTCCCGGTGCGCCCCCTCGATCTTTTCCTCTAATGCCACCTTGACCGTTTCTATGTGCGTCCTCACCTCCCGTTCTTTCGTCTCCATTGCCTCCGTCAGCTCGTCCAACCTCTTTGTCAATCCCTCATGTACTATCTGACATTCCCTCTTTGTCACTATAAGTTCCTTCTTGATGTCTTTCTGCGTCACCTTTAACTCCCCGATTATCGCAGTGTTCTTTTCCACTTGTTTCACTAATTCCTTTTGTCCCACCGTCAGCTGTTCTACTCCCCTCGTTAGATCTTCTATGCCCCCCTGTAACCTAGCCGTACTAGTTCTCACCTCTTTCTCCATACGCTCCTCACCTCGCTTTACCTCCTCGCGTATCCCCGAGACCTCCTCGCCCACACCTCGTCCTATCTCCTCCCCCATTTCTCCCATCTCTTTGGTAGATGCCGCCCTCATCTGTTCCAATTCATTCCTCTGAGCATCCAATTTACCTTCCAACCCGATTTTCACCTCCTCTATCTGGTTCCCCATCTGTTTGATTTCCCGGGCGGATTGCTCCCCTATTTCCCTCAATTTGCCTTCCATCTTGTCTTCTAGCCCCGTTAACCCATTATTCACCCCTTTTATCCCGTTCTCCTGGGCGGCTATTCTATTTTCCAACCCCGTTAACCCTTCGTTCATTTGGCTACTCACGTCCTCCAATTGTGCCCCTAATTCTTCCAATCGACCGCCCATTGCATCCATCCTCCCATTTATTTTATTTATGTCATTCTTTTGGGCACCCATTATTTCTTTCATTTCCTGGGTTTCGTTTTTTACTTCCCTTACTTCCTTCATGCATTGCGCCATGAAGGCTCGCATGTACCCTGGCATCTCGGGCTCGGCTGCCGCGACCACGTGTGAGGCGCCACCATCTTGGGTGCCTGCAACCCCCGCAACCACCTCACCATTTCTCTCCTCCTCCATTTCTTCCCTCTGGTCCTGGGTTACCCCTAACCCCTCTTCTAATTCCCCCACCGGCATCCCGTCGCCTTGACCATCCATGGCACGATTTTTTAATTTAGGATCTTAAAAATAAGAGCTCGGCCACTCGAAATTTTGAGTGCGCTATTCGCGCTTCAGGTCCGAATCCCACACTCCTGACACCAATTGTTATGGAACCGGAGTACGGCACTCCCCTTAGGGGGGAGGGGGGTTAATCCTCCCTTCTATTTTCACTGGCCGTCTCCGCTCCTGACGCTACACAGCTACCTCCGGAAAGGCAGGTGCGCAGCCCCGTTCGTACCGCCGACAGAAGTTAATTGCCGAGCGGTTTTAGCAACCGCGGCACGAACTATTAACAAGGACTAGACCCGATTCTTGAACGTTGGCCAAATCATGCCACAGGTATTCAATTGGGAAATCACTAAAGCGACACGGATGTGAAGAAGAGGAAGACAGAAGTAGGAAATACAAATATAATTTATTACTACTATTTACAATTCAAAAGAAACCAAGGAAGAAGGAAGAATAAGAAAATAATTACAGAAAGAGGGACGGACCAGAAGGACACAGTGCAACGCCAGCTTACCTATGGCAGTCTTACTTACAAACCCAGGACAGAACAAACAAAGACAGACTCACATGAATGGGCAATGAAGGCAGGCACGAGTGGCTGGAAAGGGGGGAAGGTTCAGCTCGGACCAGAGGACGATCGGGCCGGGAGGGAGCAGCCGCCGACTCTCCACACTCTCGTTCGTCCGGCGGCGTTGCTTCGCGGCCGCGGGTCGAACTGCCGTTAGAAACCCAACCCCATCCAGCTGCGGTGGATTCAGCGGCGGTGGACTCCTCACTCATCTGCTGTGGGGGCTTCCTTGGTCAGCCGCTCCACTGGACTCTCCGCTCCTCCTCAACTGGACAGGACTCGACTGGGCTTCGGTACACTGCCAACTCTCTCACGCATCTGCCGTCCTTTCAAAAGGCTTGCGCGCGCGCTTTTTATTGCGCCTGGGGCGATCAAGCCGCCGGCCTCCAGGACCCGTCCATCGGTGAGCTCGCCTCGGCCTTGATTGGTCGCGAGGGCTCACCGATCCCACCCCTAGAGGAGGCGTTGGCAAGGCCACGCCTTGTTCCTGGTGCTGGGCTGACTCCTCCCACCTTCTGCTCCGAGATGACCTCGTGCTCAATGGAGTCTTGCAGCGAAAAACACGGTCCCAAAGCAGCAGCGGCGAATGCAGAAAACCACACACAGAAAACCGCCCAATGCAGTTGGCAATGGCTGACAAAAAGGGGAATGCGGTTGGAAATGGAGGCTTTGGGGAATTTGAAAAGGGATTCTACCTTGTTCCAATTTGATGCAATGCAGTGTCAACGAATGGAAGACAGAACCTTAACCTAATACACAGAATAAGGAGATAACTACTATAAAAAAGGAAATCTATGATTTGCTACGTGATTGTACATGGAATAACTAAGGGGACGACCTTTGACCTTTATACACAAACTGGAGGGTGATATTTACAACATTTCTTTACACTTACAACAATACAAAAAAACACAACACCATTCTCAAATCCACAACAATATATATATATATTTCTACATATACATATATATATATATATTGTTACGGATACGGGGGACGGCTCTCCCGTTAGCAAGGGGTGATTAGCCCCTTGTACTGTTAAGCTGGCCGTCTCCCCGGTCCTGGTACTTGTAACGCTCTCCCACGGGATGGAACGGATCAGGGTTATGGGTCCAGGGTTTATCCCAAATACCTTTATCCGTCCCTCCGCAGACCAGGGAGACAAGTACCGCTCGAACCCCGGTTTTAGATGGACTAGTTGCCGAGCGGTTTTAGCAACCCGAAGTTCGAGCCATTAACAGTAATAAACCCGATCCTAAACATTGGCCAAATCGTGCCACAGGTATTCAATGAAGGAAATCACGAAAGCGACCGAATGTGAAGAAGAAGACGAAGGTAGGAAGAACAAATATAATTTATTACTACTATATACACCATCAAAGAAACCAAGGAAGAAGGAAGGATAATAAAATAAAGACAGAAAGAATGGAAGGAGACACAGTGCAAATATTAACTTATTCTAAACAGGCTTAACTTATACCCCAGGACAACACAGAAGACGGACGAACAATCAGACTTACACGGGGGAAATGGCCGATTGGATTGAATGCCAGCAGGACGGGGCACGGTCCAGGGAGGTCGCTTCGAGAAGGTGTCAGGGCCAGTGGCGTGATGCTGGTTTCTCTCGCGTTGATTCCTCAGTCAGCAGGGCCCAAGACGACACGAGGCGGCGCAAGCTCCAGCGCAAGGGGGGCAGCACGTTGAGGCAGTCCGCGCACGTAATCATTCGTGTCCGCTTCTCTCCTATAAAACCCCGCGCTTGCCCTTTTATGACGTGCTTTTGGGATCAACCCGCGTGCGTTTGAACCGCCCCTCGGTGAGCTCACCTCGGCCTTGATTGGTGTGAGGGCTCACCGATCCCGCCCCTCTTGATGAGGCGTTGGCAAAGCAATGCCTTGTTCCTCGCGCTTGGCTGACTCCTCCCCCCCCCCCCCCCCCCCCCCCGATGACGAGGTGGAGACACGCCTTTCTTCTCCGAGATTACCTCGCCGTAATGGTGGCAATTGCAGACAACCGCCAAATTCAGTTGGCAATGGCAGCTTTGGGATATGAAAGGGGATCTATCTTATTTAATTGACACAACGCAATGAACTAGTGGACCACAGAGCCTTATACTAACATGTATTAAGGACATAACTACGAGGGGAACTTAAGATTTGCTACGTGTATGCGATGAATTAACTAAGGGCGACCTCTGATCTTTATACTAGAGTTACAGCATTCAAAAGGGGAAAATTTACACCAAATTACACACACGATTCCCATATCCCCAACAATATATATATATATATATATATATATATATATATATATATATATATATATATATATATATATATATATATACATATATATATATATATATATATACAAAATATATATGTATCTAATATATAAAGCTCTTTCTAACCACTGACTGACTGACAGCCTGACTCATTCACTGACTGAGGTCCAGTTTTGGATGACCAACTGATTGACGGATATTAATGTTTGGTGCCTTCCAGGTGTTGTAGAAAGTTGAAATGTGGTGTGCCGACGGACATCGAAGCCGGTATACCGGGATAAGATTAACAGAATCGTCAGAAAGCATCCGTAAATGAAAATTTACTTTAAAACCATAAACGCATGCGTAAAAAAAAAAACAACCTCAATCAATATCTACCATTTCAAAATTGTAATTTCTATAACTGTAAACTGTGAAATAAACATGACAATAATGCCTGTAAATCAAAAAATAGCATTTCAAAATTGTAATTTTTATTACAGTGAAATAATGTCCATAAATGTAAAAAAAAAAAAAAAAGCATCTGTAAACGAAAATTTATGTATAAAAACGTAAATGTGTCCATAAAAAATCCTTCATCGATATCTAGCATTTGAAAATTATAATTTCTATAACCGGAAACTATGAAATCAACATGGCAATATGTCTGTAAATGAAAAAAAAGAAAAAGTGTCTGTAAATGAAAATTTATGGAAAAAACCCGTAAATGTGTCCACAAAAAAACATCTCAATCAATATCTAGCATTTGAAAATTGTAATCTTATTATAACAGAGCAAACGTATATGGTTATATGTATGTCGCTCGGTTTATATGCGACGAAAACGTCTTCTTCTTCTTCAAAGTAAAATTAACACACTCTTAATTAACCCTCTAAATTGCGTTAAGACTGCTGAGACCCCTCAGACCTTTGACGCCCCTCTAATTCCCCCAAGACCCTTCAGACCACCAAGACCCCTGAAGACCCAAAATACCATAAAGACCCCCAAATACCCAAAATACCCTGAAGACCCCTAAAGACCCAAAACACCCCGAAGACCCAAAACACACGAAGACCCAAAACACCACGAAGACCCAAAACACCACGAAGACCCAAAACACCCCGTAGACACAAAACACCCCGAAGACCATAAACACCCCGAAGACCCAAAACACCACGAAGACTCAAAACACCCCGAACACACAAAACACCCCGAACACCCAAAACACCCCGAAGACCCAAAACACCCCAAAGACCCAAAACACCCAGAATACCCAAAACACCCCGAAGACCCAAAAGACACCGAAGACCCTTAAGAGACAAAAGCCCCTGAAGACACCAAAGACCCAAAAGACCCTGAAGACCCAAAACACCTCAAAGACCCAAAATACCCAGAAAGGCCCAGTGGATCCAAAAGACCCTGAAGACCCAAAGGGCCCTGAAGACCCAAAACACCATGAAGACCCAAAAGACACCGAAATCTTTCACGAGCCTCGATTCAGTATACAAAAAAAACAAAAAAAAAAAATGGTCAAAGATGCCTACCCCTCTGAAATGACGTGTGGTGAGGCGCGCTGAGCGCGCCGAGTCACGCTAGTTTATATAACTGTAAACTGTGAAACAAACATGACAATAATGTCCATAAATGAAAAAAAGAAAAAGCGTCTGTAAATGAAAATTTACATTAAAAATATCAATGCGTCCATAGAAAAAACCTCAATCGATATCTAGCATTTGAAAATTTTAATTTATATAGCTGTAAACTGTGAAACAAACATGTCAATAATGTCCGTAAATGAAAAAAAGAAAAAGCATCCGCAAATGAAAAAAAGAAAAAGCATCCGTAAATGAAAAAAAGAAAAAGCATCCGTAAATGAAAAAAAGAAAAAGCATCCGTAAATGAAAAAAAGAAAAAGCATCCGTAAATGAAAAAAAGAAAAAGCATCCGCAAATGAAAAAAAGAAAAAGCATCCGTAAATGAAAAAAAGAAAAAGCATCCGTAAATGAAAAAAAGAAAAAGCATCCGTAAATGAAAAAAAGAAAAAGCATCCGTAAATGAAAAAAAGAAAAAGCATCCGCAAATGAAAAAAAGAAAAAGCATCCGTAAATGAAAAAAAGAAAAAGTATCCGTAAATGAAAATTTACGTTAAAAATGTAAATGCGTCTATAAAATAAAAAAACTTCAATCGATATCTAGCATTTGAAAATTGTAATTTTTATATGCTAAGGGTAAACTGTGAAATAAAAATCTCAATGAAAATTCACGTACAAAACAAATGCGTCCTTCAAATAAATAAATAAATAAACCTCCGACAATAAATACACTCTTGTTTTCAGGACATCCGACTTAACGTCCATCCAACGGACAGTGCATATTGTGGGGCAACTCCCTGTCTGTGAAGCACCAATCCAACAGTTTATTGTCGAGTCGGGAATCAAATTCAGGTAAGTATGCCACCTCCGAACCATCCTTTGGACTATGTGTGGGAGATAGATGAATGCAAAAATCCCAATGGCGCAGAGTGTGTTAGAGGGGTGTTTGTTAGGTTGGTCCAAAACAATTGTAATAGTCAAATGGTGATTAACATTGGACACAATGGTAATACGTGGCTCACTGAGGACATGTCCATTATTGATGCATCTGCAAAAAAAAAAAAATTCACTTTATGGGTATGGATGCACCTCCTGATTGACAGCATTAATAGTGCCCCTCGAAGTTGCTCTGAGATCTTATCTTCAGACCACTGTAGTCTGTGTGGGTCGCTTCATTTGCAATAGTACTTCATGGTAGGGAATTCCAAGATTTTGATCCAGCCTGGAGCATGGAGCAAGGGTGATATGTGTTCCCAGTCAGTATGTTGTGGGACTTTTGAGTGTATAATGTACAGGTGGTGTGGTTAACAGAATGATGCTGCCCTCTTTTACGTTGTTGTTGTTGTTGTTGTTGTTGTTGTAGTATCGCCCCGGGCAGTTCTCTCGAACAAGCCCACGGCACGAAGACAGCCGATCGATTTCCCAGGAGAGACCCAGAGATCACCACATCAAGGATGGTGTGCCCCCGCCTTCGGAAAGTCAGGGCCATGACAGATTTAGAGAGGGACCGATTGGCTCTCTGACCGTGACCACGCTGCCCTGACGAATCCGGGCAGTAAGGAAGAATGGAGAATCGGGAAGATTTGGCGCCCCGACTTGCGTTGGGGGGAGGGGGGGAGGGGGATATACAATTGGGGGGTCAAAGGCCAAATGTCAGGGGTCATGTCAAGTAAAAATGTGATAACTTGTGAACAGCTGAAGGGATTTTAATTAAAACTTAGTACGGGTATGTATAATGATGTAAACATGAACTGATTTAATTTTGGGGTCAAGAGGTCAAAGGTCAGATGTCATGTCAGGTAAAAATGTGATAACTTGAGAACAGCTGAATGGATTTAAATCAAACTTGGTACAGGTATTATAATGATGTGATAATGTGGGTGGAGGCATATCGATCAACGTTGTGATGCCGAAGGGTGTTGTTCTAGTTTAGTATTTGAATTTTGTCATCAATTTTTCAATAAACATTTTTTATTATGAGAACTAGCGTGACTCGGCACGCTCCGCGCGCCTCACCACACGTCATTTCAGCGGGGTAGGCATCTTTGACCATTTCGGTGTCTTTTGGGTCTTCATGTTGTTTTGGATCTTCAGGGCCATTTGGGTCTTCAGGGTCTTTTGGATCCTCTGGGCCTTTCTGGGTATTTTAGGTCTTTGAGGTGTTTTGGGTCTTCAGGGTCTTTGGGTCTTTGGTGTCTTCAGAGGCTTTTGGGTCTTAAGGGTCTTCGGTGTCTTTTGGGTCTTCAGGGGCTTTTGGGTCTTACGGGTCTTTTGGTTCTTCTTGGTCTTTCGGGGTATTTGGGTCTTTTTGGGTCTTTGGGGTCTTCGGGGTATTTTTGGTCTTTGGGGTCTTTTGGGTCTTCGGGGTCTTTTTGGTCTTCAGTGTCTTTTGGGTCTTCGGGGTGTTTTGGGTTTTCTGTGTGTTTCGGGTCTTCGGGGTGTTTTGGGTCTTCGGGGTGTTTTGGTTGTTCTGTGTGTTTTGGGTCTTCGGGGTGTTTGGGGTTTTTGGGGTGTTTTGGGTCTTCGGGGTGTTTTGGGTCTTCGGGGTGTTTTGGGTCTTCGGGGTGTTTTGGGTGTTCGGGGAGTTTTGGGGTTTCGGGGTGTTTTTGGTCTTCGGGATGTTTTGGGTCTTCGGGGTGTTTTGGGTCTTCGTGTGTTTTGGTTCTTCGGGGTGTTTTGGGTCTTCGGGGTGTTTTGGGTCTTGGGTGTGTTTTTGGGTCTTTGGGGTGTTTTGGGTCTTAGGGGTGTTTTGGGTCTTCATGGTGTTTTGGGTCTTCATGGCCATTTGGGTCTTCAGGGTCTTTTGGATCCTCTGGGCCTTTCTCGGTATTTTGGGTCTTTGAGGTGTTTTGGTTCTTCAGGGTCTTTTGGGTTTTTAGTGTCTTCAGAGGCTTTTGGGTCTTAAGGGTCTTTGGGTCTTTTGGGGTCTTTGGGGTCTTCAGCATATTTTTGGTCTTTGGGGTCTTTTTGGTGTTCAGGGTCTTTTGGGTCTTCAGGGTGTTTTGCGTTTTCTGGGTGTTTTGGGTCTTTGGGGTGTTTTGGGTCTTTGGGGTGTTTTGGGTGTTATGGGTGTTCTGGGTCTTTGGGGTGTTTTGGGTGTTCTGGGTGTTATGGGTGTTCTGGGTGTTTTGGGTCTACGGGGTGTTTTGGGTCTTTGGGGTGTTTTGGGTCTTCAGGGTGTTTTGGGTCTTCGGGGTGTTTTGGGTCTTCGGGATGTTTTGGGTCTTCAGGGAGTTTTGGGTCTTCGGGGTGTTTTGGGTTTTCGGGATGTTTTGGGTCTTCGGGGTGTTTTGGGTGTTCGGGATGTTTTGGGTCTTCGGGGTGTTTTGGGTCATCGGGGTATTTTGGGTCTTCGGGGGGTTTTGTGTCTTCGGGGTGTTTTGGGTCTTCCGGGTGTTTTGGGTCTTCGGGGTGTTTTGGGTCTTCGGGATGTTTTGGGTCTTCGGGGTGTTTTGGGTCTTCGGGGTGTTTTGGGTTTTTGGGGTGTTTTGGGTCTTCGGGGTGTTTTGGGTCTTCGGGGTGCTTTGGGTCTTCAGATCAAGCATTGTAATTGTCGAATTATGATGTCATACAGTCACTTGAAAAAGTAAGTACACCCCATGTAAAGTTTTGACTTTTTCAACATATTTCAACATATGGCTATTTGATCTTCATTTCAACAATATTGATAGATAAAGGTGATATAATATAACAAATATCATGAAACATTTACATTTTGTAGTCCATTGTACAATTATTTAAATAAACATAAATGCAAATTTTGCATGTGGAAAAAGTAAGTGCAGCCCTACATTTATCACTACTTCAAATACCTAAAATTAGAATCAGGTGCACCAGCTCAGGTTCAAATGATTAGAACATCGTTAGAGAAGATCTTGGAGGAACCTGTCTTATTTAAACCTCAGACATTTCGTTTGGTTTGCTCTTTGTTGTTGAAGTGTGCGGCGTCACCATGCCTAGATCAAAAGAGCTCTCCGAGGCCTTCAGAAAGAAGGTTGTAGATGCCTACGAGTCTGGGAAGGGATTTAAAAAGATCTCCAGCCAATTTGAAATCAATCATTCGACTGTCCAGAAGATCATCTACAAGTGGAGAAGATTCCAAACAACTGCCAACTTGTTCAGGCCAGGCCGCCCCACTCGCCCCAACAAGTTCAGCCCGAGAGCAGACCGCAAGATGCTGAAAGAAGTCTCTAAGAACCCCAGAATGTCATCACGGGACCTACAGGTAGCTCTTGCCACTGTTGATGTCAAAGTGCACGAGTCTACCATTAGAAAGAGGCTGCACAAATTTGATCTACATGGGAGGTGTGCCAGGGGGAAACCTTTGCTGTCCAGAAAGAACATCAGGGCAAGACTAAAGTTTGCCATTGAACACCTCGGCAAAGACCAGCACTTCTGGAACAATGTCCTCTGGACAGATGAGTCAAAGGTAGAGAGAGCTATTTGGCCACAGTACCAGAAGACATGTTTGGCGAAAACCAAAGACAGCATTTGACCACAAGAACCTGATACCAACTGTAAAGCATGGTGGTGGAAATATTATGGTTTGGGGCAGCTTTGCTGCATCAGGGCCTGGGCAGCTCACCATCGTAGAATCCACTATGAATTCTTCATTGTACCAGAGGGTGCTTGAGGATAATGTGAGGTCATCTGTCGGAGTGTTGAAGCGCAACCGAAGTTGGACCTTGCAACATGACAATGACCCTAAACATACCAGTAAATCCACCAAGGAATGGCTGAAAAGAAAGAAATGGAGGGTTCTGGAATGGCCAATTCAAAGCCGGGATCTAAATCCCATCGAGATGTTGTGTGGGGATTTGAAACGAGCTGTGCATGCAAGAAACCCCTCAAACATCGCACAGCTGAAAGAATTCTGCATGGAGGAGTGGGCAAACATTTCTCCCAGTCGATGTCAGAGACTGGTAGACAGTTAGAAGAAATGCCTACTTGAGGTTGTTTCTGCCAAAGGGGGAAATACCACCTATTAGAGCCAAGGGTGTACTTACTTTTTCCACATGCGAAATTTGCATTTATGTTTATTTAAATTATACAATGGACTACAAAATGTAAATGTTTCATGATATTTGTTGTATTATATCACCTTTATCTATCAATATTGTTGAAATGAAGATCAAATAGCTGTATGTTGAAATATGTTGAAAAAGTCAAAACTTTACATGGGGTGCCCTTACTTTTTCATGTGACTGTAATTAAGGCACCGATGACATCACCATCAACATATCTTATTCCCCATGGTGAGTACTTGACAATGAGCCATGTTTCAAATTTTTTCCATTGAGCGGTTTGGGAGATATGGAGGTGTAACGTTTTTCCACGATGGTGTCCATACCACGTGACCTATGACGTCATAATTACGAATAAAAAAATTATACAGGCGGAGGCGCTTCTATGGTAACGTTTCGTGTCAATCGGACCAACGGTTGCCGAGAAAATGAATTTTTTAAATGCAGACATGTACGGCACACGGCACACGTACAGCACACGGTACACGGCACACATATGCACCTGAATGCTTAACCCCGCTTTTCGCTTCGTGGGCGTAGGGTAATTATAATTGGTAGTTTACATGTGACAGTGAATAGGGATGCATTCGGAGTGCATGAATTAGATGAAGAGGAGGCAGAAGAGGAGAGGAATAGGGCAATTCGCCAATGTGCATTGAAAATCTTTGAGGATACATGCAACGAATACATCAAATTTGTACGGAGTTACAGACTCACGAAGGAATAATTTTGTTGGCTGCTGAATCTCGTGCAAGATTACCCGGACCAACATACGATGAGGAGCAATGCTCTGAATCCCCTCCAGCGATTGTCCATGGTGCTTTGATTAATTATATGCAAGTGCATCATTTCAATTGGATGTTGGAGATATTTGGCGGGGTGTCACAGGCTAATCGGCTGTTTAGACGTGCACAAAAACGGCTGTTTTTCTCCCTTCATAAATTGCTATTTAGACCGTTGATTAGCTGTGCGCATACAATGATGGTTTTTGTCAGCGTTTAAAGGTTTAGGCGTGTGTTGGCAAGACGTGTGTTGGAAAGACGCTCGCTAAACGCCTTTAGTAAATTCGGCCCTCAATCTTCTTCCTTTCTTTCTTTTTCACCGCCACATCTCACATCCATACATTGCAACTGGAAATACCAAATCATTCAATATACTCCTCTTGGTGTGTGCGTTAACACACCTTTATCTCTCCAGATCCATCTTTTAATTTCACTAACACATTCTCCACTCACTTAAATCTTACAACCAAGGAAGATGAAACTTTACACTATTTCCACCTGATCATCTCCCAATCTGAACACATCGATCTTCTCAGTTCACAAGACTTTAGACATTTTTAGGTTTAAATAAAAAACTATTTCACTTTCCTTCTTCACTTTCTGCAGCAGTTTCATCAAGTACCCTTTACTTTCTGCCAACAGAGTCGTATTGTCAGCATCTGAATCTAAAATACGCAATTTGGCGTACGTCTGTCTGTCTGATGATTTTTTGACCGCGATACATTCCGTTGTTACTTATCCAATCTCCACCAAACTTGACAGGATGACTAAGGGTTACATAATGAAGGTTGTAGCGCATTCATTTGCCCCCACCCCCCAAGGGGGGTTTCCCCCCGGAGTGGGTTTTCCCCGCCATTGCCGGCAATGGGGTTGCGTGTTGATGTGTATATCAACGTTAAATTAGCTTTATCGTGCCGTTTTTCCAAAGCCTCTTCGAACAACAAAACTAATAATAATAGCATAATATAAATGTTATTACAAAACAATATTAATACCAATAATATCCTACCTCCCCAAGGGGTTTTTCCTCCTTGAACAAACGTGGAGTTAACGTTTATAAATAGCTTATCATAGCGTTTTCGTGGGAGCAACGGCCTCTACCAGAGGTAAAAATATTATACATCACAAACACGTATGATTAGCTTTTTAAACAGTCGCTAATGCTGTTTATAACACTAAATAAAGAAATTTGGAGGATTCCCGACATCCGTAAGGTAAGTTTTACTTGCAGAACTGAGCAAAGATCTACTGTACTCTACATACCCCAAAGGGTTGGGTTAATAACATGACCCTTCCTGCCACCAACGTGGCGTCTTTCGTAAGGAACTTTTGAAACTCACTCCTACTGTTTAACACGAAACTGAAAGGGAGGAAGACTGGGGTGTGCTCATTTACCAAGTAGCTAGCTAGCGCTTGCCAAGGCAGCCATTCCTTGACGGTTTTGAATGGAGTGCTTGCTCGAATGTTTAAACCACTTGACGATCTCTCCACAAGAAACTTGGTAAATGAACACACACCTAATGTTCTTGAGACCTGACCATTGATCGACTGTAATCTATATACCCCCAAAGAGGAATGACCCTTCCGGCCGCTCCCGTAGTGAGCCGGTGTACTAGTATCTTAAGTTGTTGAAACATCTTCACATATATGTATATTGTTACAGGTTCTATATCGTGCAAGTCCTAATAAAGTATTAAGGGGGTTTATTCTCTTGTCATGGAAGACAAGGCCAAGGTTCAGAGTTGATAACATATATACTTGTCATGCGAGATATCAATTTCTCGATGGTTAACCATAATTGTTCTGTTGCTAAATGCAAATCAGATGAATGAAAATATAGGAATACGAGAAGTCATGTTCATACCTTTTCCTAGCAATATAATTAGCTAGCAGAGGCAGTGGATATACCACACACATATTATATATACGTACTAGCAACAGTACCCGCCCTATGGGCGGGGCTTCAATTGGGAAGCCCAAATGAAAAGGTAAAATATCAGAAATTGAAGGCTTTTTTATTTTAAACGATTCATATAAACATCCGTTGAATGATATCACACGCAAATCATCAAAATCTAAACAGTACATGGCTAAACAGTACATGGACGATCATGTACCACGTACGTCTCGCGTCTCGCTCGCTCTCATGTTGTCCCGATAATGATCCTTCCGCAGGTTCACCGACGGAAACCTTGTTATGACTTTTACTTCCTCTAGACAGTCAAGTTCGCTCATCTTTTCGGTGCACCGGCACGAGCCCAGAACGGCCCGTGCAGGCTGATCCGAGGATCTCATCAAACCGTCCGATCGGTAGTAGCGACGGGCGGTGTGTACAAAGGGCAGGGACTTAATCAACGTGAGCTGATGACTCGTGCTTACTGGGAATTCCTCGTTCGTGGGAGACTGTCTCAGTGTCTCAAGCCCGAGTCCCCATCACGGATGGGGCTCAGCGGTTTACCCGAGCCTGACGGCGATGGGCAAGGTACACGCTGGCCCGTCCAGTGTAGTGCGCGTGCAGCCCCGGACATCGAAAGGCATTAAACGTTCATTAAACATTAAACGTTCATTAAAGGATTACGAAACGAAAAA
Source organism: Myxine glutinosa (assembly GCF_964187855.1). Lineage (NCBI taxonomy): Eukaryota > Metazoa > Chordata > Myxini > Myxiniformes > Myxinidae > Myxine > Myxine glutinosa. The sequence goes on along the minus strand of NC_136266.1, from coordinate 130,672,458 downwards.
CATTATGAAATTACGTTCACACCGTCACGTCAAACACTACCGTAAACACATACATCGTCACAACATCGTCACAATGAGAACATTGTCACAATGAACATTATGCGAACGCGAATGTTAAGCGGGACTCCAAACCTGAGAATACTGGAGACCAAAGCTGAAATTGGGAAAACTAAATAGCCTATTTTACTCCCAGGGGTCCCAGGATTACCCACCCAAAATATCTTTGCCATCGGTTGAGCCGTTTTTACGGTACCTTTGAACAGACAGACAGACGGACATTTGATGAATTATCGTGAGAGAGAGATATATATATATATTTTTGAGAATTTTTGTTTCTTGTAAATTTTGTTTACAATCGTGAGCGGTTTTGAGAATCCTTCACGAGTAAATACTGTAAATAACAACTTGTAAATATTACCTTTGTAACGTTACAAGATCGCACCCTAGTTAGGCCACGAGCAACACGTAGCGCACCATCGGCGTCTTCTTTAGTTATTTCATTAGTATGTGTTTCAGGTAAGGATCTGTTTCCAATAGTTAAATCTGCGTTGTATTAATCAAGTAACCTAGCCCCCTTCTCAAATTCCCATCCTATTCATTTTGCGGCTTTACCCTCTCCAAATTGTATGGCGCGCCTTTGCCAGCAGCATTCGCTGCCTTTGAGCTAAAGCTCACCCCAAGCCGCCATTGCCAGCAGCGTTCGCTGCCTTTGAGCTGAAGCTGGCCCCAGGCCACCATAAGCCACGTGGCAGAGTGGGAGAAAAAGGGAGGAGCGGCCAGGAACCTAGGCGTGGCCTCATCAACGCGTCACGAGGGGAGGTACCCATGAACCCTCGCGGCCAATCCGGGCCGAGGCATGTTCACTGTTCACCGGTAGGCGCAGCTAAGCGGACACGGCTTGATACGCGAGGCTTGTGATAAAAGCGCGAGCGCGAAGCCCTTTCACGGAGATGCGGGGGAGATCGGCAGATGCGAGGAGAGAAGATCGGCAGCTGATCGGAGAACTTGAGCGAACAGCGCAGAGGCGGCGAATGATAAGAACATTGCGTGGAGGATCGCTTGGGACGATCGTGTGATATGAACTGCCGTTGGTTTTGAGAGCATTCGGCATGCTATACGTACGCGCATTCCAGCCCCTCGCATTTGTAAGGTCCGGTCGCGCGCCAAAGACACCAGCTGCCTGCCATTCTTCGCGGCGGACCCGGAGCCTGGAACGATCTGCCTGGACCTTCCTCCCCTACCAGCTACCAATCCGTGTGAGACTGTCTGTTTGTCCTGGGGTCGTGATAAGTTAAGACTGTTTAGAAAGCTTGCCATAAGTCCTTTTATTTCCCTCTTTTGTATATTCTTCTTGCCTTTCGTTTCCTCTTTTAGATAGTTAATAAACCATATTTGTTCTTCCTTCACCCTTCTTATTCTCTGCTTCCTCTCATCCGATCACTTGCGTCCTGTCCCCAATTGAGTACCTGTGGCACGATTTGGCCAACCGCCATAATCGGGTTTAGTCTTTTTGCTAACGGCTCGGATCGTGGATTGCTAAACCGCTCGGCAATTACCATCACATCCGCGGTTCGAGCAGGGACTCATCTCCCTGCTTTGCGGAGAGATTGGTGAAGGTATTTGGGAAACCTTTGACCAATCACCCTAGCCAATCTCATCCCGCAAAGGAGCGGGATAGTTCCAGGACCGGAGACGACCAGCTTAACAAGACAAGGGGATTAACCCCCCCCCCCCCTTGCTAACGGGAGTGCTGTACTTTGAGATCCGTAACAATTGGTGTCGGGGAGTGGGATTTGAAGCCCGAACCAAATTTTAATCCATCGAAAAAATTTGGTCAAAATTACGAGCGGCCGAAATTTTATTATAATATCCAAATTATAATCGTGCCATGGATGATCAAGGCGGTTGGATGCCGGTGGGGGAGATAGAAGAGGGGTTAGAGTCAACTCAGGACCCCAGGGAGGCAGTGGGAGTAATGGAAGAGGAGGTTGAAGAAGGTGCAGTAGAGGGGGTTGCAGGTGCACAAGATGGCGGCACCTCGCACATGGCGACGAGGGTCGAGCCCGCGGTGCCAATGGAATGGGACCGTTTAATGGCACAATTGATGACATTTTTGACCCAGTGGGATGAAGAAAACAAAATGTATGCCCAGGGGCTCATATCCACCAGGGAAATTAACAACATGGGTGTTCAAATGACTAATGAACTAAAAGAAATGAGTGCAGAGTCAGAAAGGGAGGAATCCAGGGGTAACATGGAAAAATTGGGGAAGGACATTGGGCGCAAGTTGGGCGAGAGGGTCCCAAGGGTACGCGACGAGGTAACGCGACTCGAGGAGCGCGGGTTGAGCGAGGCAGAGCAGAGCGCGGTTAAAATGACCGGGATAGAAATCGCGACCCGGGGTGTGGGGAAGCCGGCGACCGCCGAGGTAGAAGAGAAAATTTTAATAGAGGCAGCGGTCGTCGAGGGAAAAGACATTTAAATTAAAGAAAAATAAATTAGAATCGAATCAATCGAACAAATAGTCGAAATTGAAATTGAAAAGACGACGGATGTAGTCCAGGAATTGAAGGGAGAGTTGGATAATGCACAAAGTCTGGATTCGCATCGTGATGCTGTGCTTATTAACCAGATGAAAAGTTTGCAGGTAGTGGAGGAACGAAGAAGATGAAGCGCCCAGGTGAGTCGGGCTGTATATTGTGCGGGGAGATTTTGCAGGAGAATGTTTGGCGCGGGAGAGTTTTTCGCACGCTTGGGATCGAGACGGCACCCGAGCGTTTGTGAACAGTCCCTTGTGAGTGGTGTGAGTGGAAATGGCATGCATGTGCGAACGGCGCTGAAGCGCGAGAGTGATACCGAGTGCGAGAGTGAATGCACATCGGAGTGTGGAAGTGGAACGACGAGTGATACGGAGAGTGAGATGGATGAGGAGCGGGTGCGAGGATGCACACTTGGAATGGTTGAGCATGTGCGAGGAGGCACACATGAGTTGGTGGTGGAGCGCGTGATGGGGAGTGTTACAGGGGATGTAACGGAAGAGTGCATGCCCGTGGTGGTTACGGAGTACGTAATGGGGGAAAGTGCACGCGAGAAGTGTGCGAACGACGAGTGTGTGCCAAGGTGTGTTATGGAGTGTGCGAACAGCGAGTGGTGTGTAACAGAGTGTGCGGTGGTGGAATTGAAGGAGTGTATGGGATGTATGACCAAAGAACGGAACGAGTGGTGTGAGCATGTACGGGGAGCATCGACGTTAACCGGGACAGCGTTCAGACCGACGTTTAGCCGACGCGAGCTCCCAGTCCATGCCGGGTGGTGTGTGCTGCGGGAGCCGGCGGGGATCGGTGTCGCGTCGCTCCTGCTCGGAGCGTCGTGCACGATTCGGGCCGGGCCCCGCCCTGCACGGTCGAGTCCGCGCTTTGCCAGGCAAAGCGGGCGGCCCGGTTCGAGAGGAAGGAGGGGGCGGCGCTCCACCCGGGCAAAGCTGGGCCATCGCGCTTGGGAGCGCAAGGCCCCGCGCCGGGATGGTGCTTGGAGTCTTGGCCCGAGCAAACCTCCTCCCCTGAACCGAATGCCGGACGGACCCAACCGCAGGAGACCAAACCACCCGAATTCATTGCTCGGCTTTTCGAAGCCGAGCTGTGATGAAAATGTAATGACGTACCGAGAGGCTCAGAGTAGTGACTGGATTAGCGATAGTGATGACGGCAAATGGTATATGGTGTAGAGGGATGGTAGATTTACCATCCCTCACATCGTATCATGGGGGCAAAGGAGCTATAGTTTTATGGGGTATGGCTGTGAAAACTAGCCCGGGAGGGTTAGGTTATTGATTAGGGATCTAGAGAAATGACAATAGGTAACTTTAGACTTAAGTAGTAACATGGTACAGGTAGGAGGGGATGTAGCGTAAGGTAGTTGGATTATAACGACGAGGGAGCGCTTAGTATAAGGGAAGACGGGGAGTGTGAGTTTCAGAAGGGAGTAGTTCGATCAGATGATGCAGTCTGTGTGCAGGAAGTGATTGAGCAGAGTATTGTGAGAGGTGTGATTGTGCGTTGTATTGAATGAATGCGCCTGGAGGGAAGGAGGGTGCAAGTGCCACCATGTGTGCAGGTGCCACCAGGTGTGCAGGTGCCACCAGGTGTGTGGGCACAAGGTGTGCAAGTACAGGTGAACAAAGAATGGTTGTGTGGAATAGCTGGTATGGAATACATGGAGTATGGAATGAATGGTCTGGAATATATGGAGTATGGAATGGATGGTGTGGAGTGAGTAGTGTGGAATACGTGGAGTGGAGTGGTTGGTGCGAAAGGAGTGGATGGGGAAGATGGACCCCTTCACGAATACCCGGGGAGAGTAGTTTAAAAGTAGGTAGAGGGAGTAGGTAAATTGTGGTTGGATATTGGCAGCTGTGGTGCGAGTAGTTGCACAGAGTGTTGTGTTGGGTGCATTAGTGGAACGGAATTGGCGGGGCGTGTGGCCTGTTAGTGAGTGTGATTGGGTGAGCACTCTGCCACTGTTAGTGGCCAGGTGAGGCCACAGGTAGGCTCTGGGAGCCAGTAGTTGTTCAATGGGGCCTGAGGATCCAAGGACGGACCCGGGTAGCCTGACGCCAGAGAGGGCGGTAGGGGGTGAGAGCGCCAGAAGGCCTTCCCCAGGTAGGTTAGGGTAAGGAGCAGGTAAGCTCGGAGACAACTGCCGTGGCGGAGGTGTGCAGGTGAGCCGACCTGCTGGGAGCGCCACACGACCCAGCCCGGAAATTGTGCGAGGGCACAGGGAGTAGAATCGGGGGAGCGAGACCCCAAATTGGTGAGCACCACAGTTTGGGCAATGGGAGTTCGGTTTTTAGAACCACATAGAGTAAGATGGCCAATGGTTTTGCAGGGAAAGACCCCGGGTAGTGTAAAGTGTATTAAAGTCATTTAGAAGGTAGATAGGATTGAAAGTCTCTTCGCACCATCCGCATCCACTCACTAAGGTGGCAGGACTCCACACCACCGGTTTGTGCAAATGTCTGGTGTGTAAGACGCATCATGACGTGGGTGTAACATTGTGCTTGTTATGTTCCATCTCTTCCTCCTTAGGAGGAATTGATGAGAAATTGGGCTTTGTGGCAAATTTGGTGAGAGGGATTGTGGATGAATTTGGAATTAGGGGAGATAGGGGGAAGACAAGACGTAGTGACGAATTTGTAAAATTGTGTAAATACGGGGTAAGGGCAAGGGTAGATTAGGTGACAGGGGGGGAACGTACGTTAGGGACGAGCTTTCTCGGCTCGCTCTCCTGCGCACCTCACCTCTGCATTACCTTGTGATGATGTGTACTCTTGCGCCCTTGCACCCCGCTAACCCTGCTTTGTCTTCCTTCCCCACTCATGGACCGTGGTCTTTGTGTGCTGAGGGGAAAGTGTGCAGGTGCCCACAGTTGTGTGTCCACACCCTCGCTGCTGCCTGCCTGGACCGGTACCACACTTATGGACCACACGTTGTTGTGGCCGAGCACCACCATATGGACCACAGGTCTGTGGCCGAGCACCACATTTATGGACCCCACGTTTTGGGGCCTGGCATCGCTGCTGGGAATCTTGCTTGCGGACCACGGTCACGGTGGCACCTAAGCCATGCAGGTGGACCACCTTAGTTGGCCCCTGCTGGCCATAATTAAAGGAATGGACGCGTTTTGTGCCTTCTTTTTATTACCACATAGGCAGCAAGCAAGAAGTCGTACAGGAACATCGGCAGAGAAGAAGAAGCTGTCATCCTTCAATAATAGTTGAAATGTGATGACTGTGCACTGGATGGTGCTGACTGTGCGTTTTGGTGCTTTGGTGCTTTTGGTGCTTATTGGTGCTTGTGGTATTGGTGAAGTGCAGTGTATGCCTTTCCTCTTTTCAAACCATCTTCTTTTGTTTCCAAAAAGACAGGTCCTGGGTTCGCGTTGTAAATACCAAATAGTGTCTTTGTAAATAATGCTCCCCACCGTCCATGTGTAGTTTGAAGACAATTCCATGATTTGGTTATCCCGTGGGCATGAATCTGTTAGATAGAATGCAACGCAGCAGGCGGGACATACTTAGTTGTTTTAAAAATGTCGCACTCAGGGTGAAGTTAATAGTAGAGGGTTACCACACCTGAGTGTCACACTAAGTTAAAGTTTTTTCGGGCCGGGACGGCCCTGGAGGTAATGAGGGTGCCGTGTTGCGGTTTTGAGAATCCTTCACTAGTAAATACTGTAAATAACAACTTGTAAATATTACCTTTGTAACGTTAAAAGATTGCACCCTAGTTAGGCCACGAGCAACACGTAGCGCACCATAGGCTTCTTCTTTAGTTATTTCATTAGTATGTGTTTCAGGTAAGGATCTGTTTCCAATAGTTGAATCTGCGTTGTATTAATCAAATAACCTAGCCCCCTTCTCAAATTCCCATCCTATTCATTTTGCGGCTTTACCCTCTCCAAATTGTATGGCGCGCCTTTGCCAGCAGCATTCGCTGCCTTTGAGCTAAAGCGCACCCCAAGCCGCCATAAGCCACGTGGCAGAGTGGGAGAAAAAGGGAGGAGCGGCCAGGAACCTAGGCGTGGCCCCATCAACGCGTCACGAGGGGAGGTACCCAGGAACCCTCGCGGCCAATCCGGGCTGAGGCGTGTTCACTGGTAGGCGGAGCGAAGCGGACATGGCTTGATACGCGAGGCTTGTGATAAAAGCGCGAGCGCGAAGCCCTTTCACGGAGATGCGGGGGAGATCGGCAGATGCGAGGAGAGAAGATCGGCAGCTGATCGGCAAACTTGAGCGAACAGCGCAGAGGCGGTGAATGATAAGAACATTGCGCGGAGAATCGCTTGGGACAATCGTGTGATACGAACTGCCATTGGTTTTGAGAACGTTCGGCACGCTATACGTACGCGCATTCCAGCCCCTCGCATTTGTAAGGTCCGGTCGCGCGCCAACGACACCAGCTGCCTGCCATTCTTCGCGGCGGACCCGGAGCCTGGAACCATCTGCCTGGAACTTCCTCCCCTACCAGCTACCAATCCGTTTGAGTCTGTCTGTTTGTCCTGGGGTCATGATAAGTTAAGACTGTTTAGATAAGCTTGCCCTATGTCCATTTATTTCCCTCTTTTGTATATTCTTCTTGCCTTTCGTTTCCTCTTTTAGATAGTTAATAAACCATATTTGTTCTTCCTTCACCCTTCTTATTCTTTGCTTCCTCTCATCCGATCGCTTGCGTCCTGTCCCCAATTGAGTACCTGTGGCACGATTTGGCCAACCGCTATAATCGGGTTTAGTCTTTTTGCTAATGGCTCGGATCGTGGATTGCTAAACCGCTCGGCAATTACCATCACATCCGCGGTTCGAGCAGGGACTCAGCTCCCTGCTTTGCGGAGAGATTGGTGAAGGTATTTGGGAAACCTTTGACCAATCACCCTGGCCAATCTCATCCCGCAAAGGAGCAGGATAGTTCCAGGACCGGAGACGGCCAGCTTAACAAGACAAGGGGATTAACCCCCCCCTTGCTAACGGGAGTGCCGTATTTTGAGATCCGTAACAATATATATATATATATATATATATATATATATTTATATATATATATATATATATATATATATATATATATATATATATATATATATATATATATATATATATATATATATCTATACAGACTTGGCATTTAATATGGAATATTTTTTTTTCTTTACTTGGGTTTACTTTCTGAACTCAGTATATCAATCTGGTGAGTTTCTTTTAACCTTCGGTGATGTCTTTGTTGAAAGAACCATGTCACTGATTGTCTTTCGCAGCAAGAAGGCAACAACAGGATTATATCACAGGTGGCGTGACAAAATGTAAGGACAGGTACATTTGACGATTGGCTTCACAATCGGGTATATAAGGATTGTTGCGTTCTGTATTAGTGGAAAACAACTGCTGCACGTCTACAAAAGTTATTGCCGCTTCCTCTGGAGATGGTCCGTCAACGTGACAATGCTGTTTGTCATGGAGTGGTGGCTTTACGAAATTCTGGCATGAAACAGCGTGCTATTGCTCGGCAGTATGGCATCACTCAAGGTCAGGTGTCAAAGATCCTGAAACGAAATGCTCAGAGGGGTGTCCCTACTCCAATACCGAGGCCAGGACGTCCACGCAGAACCACAAGGAGAGATGATCGCCAGCTGCACCGGTTAGTCCGCAATCGCCGTACGAAGTCAGCTAATCGGCTTAGGGCTGAGTGGCAGCAACTGACAAATGTGCCTGTATCCAGAAGGCTAGTCAACCAATGACTGGTTTAAGCAGGCTATCGTGCCAGGCGTCCCCTGAGAAAGCCATGCCTGACCAGACAACACAGCCAGCGCCGATTGCAGTGGGCCAGAGAGCACCGTCAATGGCAGCCAGGACACTGGAATCAAGTCCCCTTCAGTGACGAGTCTAGATTTCCGGTCTATCGTCAAGATGGCCACGTCCTAGTGCGCAGACAAGTGCATGAAGCCCACAACGAAGATTGTATAGTGCCAAGAGTCCAAGCTGGAGGTGGTGGGTGACCGTTTGGGCTGCTTTTCATGCAGGGGGCAAAACTGACCTGGTTGTTCTGAATGGAAAGCTGAACCAGTTCAAGTACAGGGCCATTCTGGAAGAAACATTGCTTCCATTTGCTCGTGCAGCCTTTCGAGGAAACTTTGTCTTCCAAGATGACAATGCACAGCCTCATTGTGCTCGCATGATCCAACACTTTCTTGCTGACCGTGGTGTAGAGCATATGGAGTGGCCTGCCATGTCCCCGGATATGAATCCGATAGAGAACTTGTGGGCAGAATTAATGCGTCAAATCGACAACTTGGAACAGCAGCCGACCTCTGTGCGTGAATTGCAGGAGGCTATTGTCATTGCATGGCAAGCGATTCCTGTCCAAACCTTGGCAAATCTCGTGAACAGCATGCCTCGACGTGTATGTGCTCTCCTGATGCTCGTGGAGGTTACACGAAGTACTGAACTGTAATTTTATTGTCCGTAATCGCAGTCATAATTTAGCTTTTGTTTTTGTTGAAATTTTTTTTGGCTCATGTGCAAAATAAAGAGATACTTCTGGAAAACGTACAGAAGTTTAACACAGTACTGTCCGTGAATTGAGTTCGATATCAGTTTACATCACTTTCAAGGATCAATTTATTTGCTTCGAAATGTCAAATGTGGTTTTTGTTTCTTTTATAGGTCACATTAACAAAATCTAGAATAATTTCAACGTAATTCCAATGAACTTTTGGTTCTAAGTCATCTTGAAAAGTAAGTTCACCCCCACAAAAAAAATATTCCATATTAAATGCCAAGTCTGTGTATATTGTTGTGGATATGAGGACTGTATATTTTTTGGATTGTGTGCTGTACTATTGTGATTATTGTTTATTCTGTGCCTCCTGCCTCCGGAGCTGTGTAAAGACCAAAAGGGCGTCCCATAGTCCACAAGCATACACGTCAGCCAAGTAATAGAATATACCTGTTGATAGTTATCTCTTATTCTGTGTATTAGTGTAAGGCTGTGTCTTCCATTAATTGAAATACTCCATTGCACCAGTGAAAGAGAATAGATTCCCTTTCCTTCCCATCCCCAAAATCTCCATCCAATATTACATCCCCTCTCGTCATTGCCGAGCCTCGATTGCCATATTACCTCCCCTCCAATAACCGCCATTGACCACGAGGCTCGAGTCAGGGAAGAAAGGCGTGTCGCACCTCGTCAGAGGGGAGGAGGGGCGCGCCGCCCGTCGTCATCCAGGGCGGAGCCCGAGGGTCGCGCGACCAACCAGGGCCGCGGTGAGTGACCCGGTAGGCGTGCCCTCGGAGTCGGCGGCTTGATTTCGCTGGAGGTGATAAAAGCGACTGTAAGGGACTGCTTTATCAGAGAGGCCTTGGAGATGCGTTTTTACAGAGGAGAGCACTGAGCAGAAGACAGAAAGGCCTGGAGTTGGACTTTGAGTTGGTCTGAGTTGGTTGGGAGTCGGTCGTCAAGTGCAGAGTGGTGAAGAGTCAGTCAGTAGAGGTGGTGGTCAAGTGGTTGCGTTGGTTGCGGTGAGGAGTCGGTGGTAAAGAGTGAGGGACCAAGAAAGAGAGAGAAAGAGTCCTGAAGCAAGAGAGGAAGTTGTTGGACTGGGTGGGAAGGAAGGAGAGAGAACCCGTCACACCAATCCCCCAAGCTCCGCGTTGGCTCCACCAAGCGTTCAGCTCCACCAAGCTCCGCGTTGGCTCCACCAAGCGTTCAGCTCCACCAAGCCCCGCGTTGGCTCCACCAAGCGTTCAGCTCCACCAAGCTCCGCGTTGGCTCCACCAAGTGTTCAGCTCCACCAAGCTCCGTGTTGGCTCCACCAAGCTCCGTGTTGGCTCCACCAAGCTCCGTGTTGGCTCCACCAAGCGTGCACCTCCAGCCGTCCACCTTCTGCCATTCCTGGCATTCCCCGAGTGAGTCAGTGTCTTTGTTTGTGCTGTCCTGGGTAGTTAAGTCAAGTCTGCATAAGCTAATCATTTTCACTGTGTCACCTGCGTCTCATGTGCCTGTAAATAAACGTGCCTGCTTTCTTCTTGCTTATGTGTGTAAATAGTAAATAAATTTAGTAGTATTTCCAACTTCTTTGCCTTCGTTTTCCTCTTTGCATTGCGTCGTTTTCGTCTTTTCCCTCATTGAGCAGCTGGGGTGCGATACGGCCAAAGTCTGGGTGAATCGGGTGAGTTTTGTTAGGTCGCGGTCTTACACCACCGCTCGGTCTATAACATCTAACCGCGATCTATAACAATTGGTGTCTGGGAGTGAGATTCGGGGCCCGAACCAAATTTTTAAAACATCTAGAAAAAAAATTTTGGTCAAAATTACGAGCTGCCGAACTTTGTTTTTTTTAAGCAAAACCCGAATTTTGAAATCGCGCCATGGCTGTTCAAGGCGACGGGATGCCGGTGGGAGAGATAGACGGGGTAGAATCGACCCAGGACTTAGGAAAAAAAATGGTGGAGGAGAGGAAAGAAGGTGTGGTTGAGGGAGTATCAGACGCACAAAATGGCGCCTCGCACATTGCTACGGCGGCCGCACCCGCTGCACAAGTGGGAGGGATGGCCCAAATGCAGGCCCTCATGGAGCAATTTATGGCACAAATGAGGGCCTCTATGGAAGAGTCAATGTATAATTGGAAGAGGGATGCCATGTCAGACGAATCCGGGTGTGATCTAAAAAAATTGAGGGAGGAATCCAGGTGTGAAGTGGAAAAACGGATATCAGAGGCAAGGGAGCAGAGGGACAGAGACCGCAAGTTGGGCGAAAGGGTCCCAGGGGTGCACAAGGAAGTAACGCGGGTCGAAAAGCGCTGGTTGAGCGAAGCGGAGGAAAGCACGGGTACAATGACGCGGGTAGAAATCGCGACACGGTGTTGGGAAAAGCCGGCGACCGCTGGGGTAGAGGAGGGTGTTTTATTAAAGCCAACGGTCGCCGAGGTTAATAAAGAAAAAGCAGTAGCGGGAATAATTAAAATTGAAGAGACTAGGGCATGCCCGTACTATATCTATATCTAAAATTATATCCCCCCCCTCTATTTACATGAAATGGTTTGGTCCAAAGCGAACGGCTTGCGAGTGGTGACAATCCCCCCCCCTCTATTTACATGCAATGGTTTGGTCCAAAGCGAACGGCTTCCGGAGTTTGGTAAAGAAATCGCCATCGCGTGCACAAACGCGCAGGAAAGCGAATGAATCGCAAATTCGTTTTTATTAGTTGTAAAACATAGTTTAACGCCAACATAGTTTGCAAACGTGAAATAAATGAATACGCTCTCAAATGTGCCATCCGAGGCAGAGTGTGCCCGCCACGTTCGGCACACGCGATCGTTCGCTGCTCTCTGATTGGTTGAATCGTTTTTTGGACATAGCTCGGTAAGTAATTGTCCGATTAATATGAAACCTTGAAAAGGCACATCCTCGGGTCCCCAGCAATATACCTGGCAAGTTAAAAGTATATCGGACCCGTGGTTGTCGAGAAACAGCGGTCACAGATAAACAAACGTACAGACAGACAGACAGAGATTACTGGAATTATAGATAGATGACGGAGGTAGCCCGGGAATTGCAGGGAGAAATGGATTATGTACAAAGTCCCTGCTCACATCACGATGCTGTGCTTAACCCGAATGGAAGTTTGCAGGTTCGCGTGGAGAAAAGGATCCCCCAGGTGAGTCGTGCTGTTGTGTATTGTGCGGGGAGATTTTGTAAGAGGATGTTTAGCGACAAAATAATTTTCGCGCGCTTGGGATCGAGGAAGCACCCGGGCGTTGGTGAAGGGTCCCGAGTGAGTGGAAATGGCACGCGTGGGAGGAAAAAGTGTGCGTCGGCGAGTGGGTGTGTTATAAAGTGTGGGAGTGAAACCGAGTGCGAGCGAGAATGCACGTCGGTGTGTACGGGGTGTGACACAGGGAGTGAGAGCAATACGGAGTGCACGCCCATGGTGAGTGTTACGGAGGACGTAACGGAGGAGAGGTGTGGACCGAAGTGTGCGCAAGAGGTGTGGTGTGCAACAGAGAGAGCGTTGGTGGAATGTACGGACGGCGTTGGAACGCCAGGTTTTGTGAGGGTGAAAGGGGTAGCGTATGCTTGTAAGCATGCAAGTAAAGCGTCGACGGTAACCAGGGTAGTGGTTAGGGCGACGGATAGCCGATGCGAGCGCTCGGTGCGAGGGGTGCTTGGTTGGGTGCGAGGCCCGGCGTCGATCGAAGCTGCGTCGTTTCTCTTCGAAGCGTCGTTGCCGATTCGGGCTTGGCCCCGCCCCGCACGGTCGAGTCCGGGCTTTGTCGGGCGAGGCGACCGGTCCGGTTCGAGGACGAGTGGGAGGAAGCGGAACGGTGCCCCCTCGTGGGGACGGGGTTCCGACCGGGGGAGATGGAGCCATCGGGCCCGGGACCGCAAGGTGCCGCGCCGAGATGGTGCGTGGAATCTCGGTCCAACCAAACCACCTCCCTTGAACCGAAAGCCGGACGGATTCAACCTGCAGGCAACCAAACCACCCGAATTCATTGCTCGGCTTTACGAAGCCGAGTTTAATGATGTCATGACGCACCGAGGCTAGGATATAGCGGACTGTGATGATGGTGATCGTGATAGTGATAGTGTTTTGGACCCAAAATTAGAGAAAAAACAAAATTTGATGATTGGCAAAGGATTGGCAGTAATGATTGGCAGATGATGAGTAGTGATTGGCAAATTTTTGATTGGTTGGAATTTAGGTGTACAAAATTGATAGCGAGAGACCCCCGATGTGGTGGGATGGCAAATCCACCATCCCTCACAGACGGGGGGCAAAGGAGCTATAGTTTATGGGGTGTATGGCAGTGAAAACTAGCCCGGGTGGGTTAGGTTATATTGTAGGGATCTAGAAGAGATTGACATTAGGTAACGTTAAGTTTAGTTAGTGACTGATACCTGTAGTGGGGACGCAGGTAGATTAGTGTGGATTATAATGACGTGGGAGCGCAATAGTTTAAAGGGACGACTGGGAAGCGCAAGTTTCAGAGGGGAGAAGTTAGCTGAGATGATGCCGTGTGTGTGAGGATTGAACAGGTGAGAATGGAACAGGTGTGATTGCACAGGTGTGCAACTGAACAGGTGTGTGGAGCAGTGTATGAGTGAGTGATGGTGATGTGTGTTGCGTTGACCAACTGGTCCAGAAAGAGGAGGAGGGTGCAGGTGGCACCAGGTGAGATTGCACAGGTGTGCAACGACAGGTGAATGAAAGACAGATGTATGGAATAAATGGTATGGAGGATTGGAATGGATGGTCGTGGAGTGAGAATGGTGGAAATTGTGGAGTGGAGTGGATGGTGCGAAGGTGTGAATGGGGGAAGAGTGGACCCCCATCACGGATACCCGGGGCGGGTAGTGTAAGAGTTAGGTAGAGGGTACAGGTAAATTGTGGTTGGATATTGGCATCTGTGGTGCGGTTGGAAGAATGCTGTTTGGATGGGTGCATTAGTGTTGTGGAAATGGCTGGGCGTGTAGCCTGTTAGTGTGTGTAGTTGGTTTGGGCACTCCACCACTGTAAGGATGTCGGCCAGGTGAGGCCGCAGGTGGGCTCTGGGAGCCGGTAGAGTTGTGGATGGGGCCCGAGGATCCGGAGGATGGACCCGGGTAGCCCAGTGCCAGAGAGGGCACCGAGTGGGGAGAGTGCCAGAGGGCCTTCCCCAGGTAGTTAGGTTAGGGTAAGGAGCAGGTAAGCTCGGAGGCAACTACAGTGGTGGAGGTGTGCAGGTGGGTAGACCCGCTGGGAGAGGTACACGTCGCGGCCCAGAAATTGTGCGAGGGCACCGGGAGATGAATCGGGGGAGTGAGACCCCAAATTGAAAAGCACCACAGTTTGGCCAATGGGAATTGGTTTTTAGAACCCATAGTGTAAGAGGGCCAATGGTTTGGCCAGAGAAAGACCCCGGGTAGTGTAAAGTGTGTTAAAATCATTTAGAGGGTAGTTAGGATGAAGGATCTCCTCGCACCATCTGCACCCACTCACCTGAGGTGACAGGTACTCCACACCATGCCATGTTTGATTATTTTTTATGATGCAAATGTTTGGATTGTGAGACGCATCATGACGTGGGTGTGACATTGTGCTTTGATGTTCCATCTCTGCCTCCTTATGAGGATTGATGATGAATTGATAATGGCAAATTTTTGAAGTAGAGGGATTGTGGAGACGAATTTGATATAGGGGAAATATGGGGAAGACGTGACAGTAGTGACGAATTGGTAATGTGTAGGTTTTGTACATATGGGGTAAGGGCAAGGGTGGGCTAGGTAACAGGGGGGTGACGTACGGTAGGGACGAGCTTTCTCACTTCGCCCTCCGTACGCATTTTGCCTTGCATTGCCTTTTTGATGTGTACCCTTGAGACCTTACCCCTCGCTCATCTGTCTTGTCCCCCCTTTTTGTCTCCCACATGAGGACCTGAGCGCCGTTGGGCGCCGAGGGGAGCGTGCGTGGGTCGGCCATTGTGCGCCCGAAATTCCCAGAACCAGCTGTCTGCATCGATGCACCACATTATGGACCACATGTCTGTGGCCGAGCACCACCTATGGACCCCATGGGTTGGGGCATGGCCCCTCTGCTGGAACCGGCCATGAGGGCCCGAAACCTTGCTGGCGGACCTTGGCCACAGGGCACCGATGCCCCACAGGTGAACCACACTAGTCGGCCCTGTGGGCCATAAATAAAATAAATAAGAAGGACACATTGGGCACACTTTATTGAAAATAGGCCGCCAGTAAGCAAAGCAAAATGAAAATGACAACATCTGGAAGACAAATAATAATCACCAGCAGAGGGAGCCGAAGAGCAAGAGACACCTGCAGAGTGCAGGGTTAGGGGTTGTTGAATTTATTTTATTGATGAACAGTGGTGACTGCACTGATTGGAGCTTGAGGGTGTGTTGGTGCGTTATAGGTGCTTTCATGGTGCATTGATGCAGAGCAGACTGTCTCCCCCCCAGAAAGAACAATTACAGGTCCTGGGTTAGTTTTGTAAATAAAAATAGCGTCAGTGTAAATAATGCTCCCCACCGTCAGTGTTTAGTTTGAAGACCATTCCGCAATTCGGTTAACTGTGGGCGTAAGTCTGTTAGGTAGGGTGCAATGGAGCAGCGGGACACATTTATTTATGTTTTAAAACTGTCGCACTCAGGGTCAGGTTAAAAGTAGAGGGAACTACACCTACGTGTCACACTAAATAAAAGTTGTAGGCCCGGGACGTGCCTAAGAGGAGGAGGGTGCAGTGTTGTGGATATGAGGACTGTATATTTTTTGGATTGTGTGCTGTACTATTGTGATTATTGTTTATTCTGTGCCTCCTGCCTCCGGAGCTGTGTAAAGACCAAAAGGGCGTCCCATAGTCCACAAGCATACACGTCAGCCAAGTAATAGAATATACCTGTTGATAGTTATCTCTTATTCTGTGTATTAGTGTAAGGCTGTGTCTTCCATTAATTGAAATACTCCATTGCACCAGTGAAAGAGAATAGATTCCCTTTCCTTCCCATCCCCAAAATCTCCATCCAATATTACATCCCCTCTCGTCATTGCCGAGCCTCGATTGCCATATTACCTCCCCTCCAATAACCGCCATTGACCACGAGGCTCGAGTCAGGGAAGAAAGGCGTGTCGCACCTCGTCAGAGGGGAGGAGGGGCGCGCCGCCCGTCGTCATCCAGGGCGGAGCCCGAGGGTCGCGCGACCAACCAGGGCCGCGGTGAGTGACCCGGTAGGCGTGCCCTCGGAGTCGGCGGCTTGATTTCGCTGGAGGTGATAAAAGCGACTGTAAGGGACTGCTTTATCAGAGAGGCCTTGGAGATGCGTTTTTACAGAGGAGAGCACTGAGCAGAAGACAGAAAGGCCTGGAGTTGGACTTTGAGTTGGTCTGAGTTGGTTGGGAGTCGGTCGTCAAGTGCAGAGTGGTGAAGAGTCAGTCAGTAGAGGTGGTGGTCAAGTGGTTGCGTTGGTTGCGGTGAGGAGTCGGTGGTAAAGAGTGAGGGACCAAGAAAGAGAGAGAAAGAGTCCTGAAGCAAGAGAGGAAGTTGTTGGACTGGGTGGGAAGGAAGGAGAGAGAACCCGTCACACCAATCCCCCAAGCTCCGCGTTGGCTCCACCAAGCGTTCAGCTCCACCAAGCTCCGCGTTGGCTCCACCAAGCGTTCAGCTCCACCAAGCTCCGCGTTGGCTCCACCAAGCGTTCAGCTCCACCAAGCTCCGCGTTGGCTCCACCAAGCGTTCAGCTCCACCAAGCTCCGTGTTGGCTCCACCAAGATCCGTGTTGGCTCCACCAAGCTCCGTGTTGGCTCCACCAAGCGTGCACCTCCAGCCGTCCACCTTCTGCCATTCCTGGCATTCCCCGAGTGAGTCAGTGTCTTTGTTTGTGCTGTCCTGGGTAGTTAAGTCAAGTCTGCATAAGCTAATCATTTTCACTGTGTCACCTGCGTCTCATGTGCCTGTAAATAAACGTGCCTGCTTTCTTCTTGCTTATGTGTGTAAATAGTAAATAAATTTAGTAGTATTTCCAACTTCTTTGCCTTCGTTTTCCTCTTTGCATTGCGTCGTTTTCGTCTTTTCCCTCATTGAGCAGCTGGGGTGCGATACGGCCAAAGTCTGGGTGAATCGGGTGAGTTTTGTTAGGTCGCGGTCTTACACCACCGCTCGGTCTATAACATCTAACCGCGATCTATAACAATATAATATATATACACACACATACACTGTATACTTGCAATGACACGTGCAGCATATCCAACTCCCACTTCCACTCCACACTCCTTCCCCACCTCCCCCCTACCTTCACCCCACAAACATGATTCATAGTAAATCATCATTTTAAACTTAGCCCGATCATCACCAAGCCCCAGAAATGACCTTCCCATTAGTGTTACGAAGCACGAAGGTTTGGCTAGAACACATGTATACGACCCTTCAGTCTTTCATGGACCCACATAGTCAGGAGTTTTTGCAATACAGACTGCAACATATCAACTCGTTGGACAAGTTGATCATGACGTTCCCCAATTGTTTCGTTGTGCAGAGGCACACCACTTTCTCACAGGGAGGGGCGTCAAGAGCCAGCCTTGGCCCCAAGGCATACAACCTCGGATCCCCCAACCCCACCCTCTCTCTCTCTTTTATAACTTTTTAAGTAACTTTCTTTAATGAAGATCCTAAATTAGAGTAGCAACTAGCTCATAAATAAAGCAAAATCAGCTTCTGGGTTTAAATGTAACGATGAGGAAATGAGGATGGGTCCATGAGAGGTTTCACTGTACTGTTTAAAAAAGAAATTACAGGAGCAGCTCGGGCTCCTCAACGGACTCCAGGCTGTGTTAGAACCAAAACTTAGAACCAAAAAGGCAGCGACCCCCCTCCCCAACCCACCCCCACTCCCCCTCTCAACGCCCCTGCTCGCAGGTATGTTACAAGTAGTTTTGGCTTCTTTTAAAGTTTTTTTAGTCGTTCCATTCTACAATCCTTAGCTTGCAGGCATGAAATATGTCCAGGCCTCCCTGATTGACTTTGTTACTAGGGGCGTCTGCGCATGTGCATCGAGCAATCTGGGGTGGATTATGTCATTTCAAAAGTGTTGGATTCACAGCAATATAACCACACTTTCATACTTTAAGTACAATATCTGACAGTCCATGTGACAGCTTTTCTCGCTCAAGTACTCTTAGAGGAGAATGAAGGCTGGTATGAAGGCCTACAGGTATACACATTCACCTCGAAACCATCAAGGCTCGGTTCGAATCTCCACCCAGCTATAAACTGTCATCTCAGTGTTTCACAGGCAGGGTGATTCATTAATGTTTGTGTGTGTGCCGTCCCTCAGATGGACGTTAAACTGGCACACTTCTCCCTGCTCTCAAATGTTGTGGTTGTGTGCTTCCCCTTCTCTCCCCATCTTGTCTTCCGCTCCCTCTTTTTGTATATTTTGTTTGTCTGGTGGATTTGTTTGTGAAATAAATGTTAGCTCTTTCACGAGCCTCGATTCAGTATACAAAAAAAAAAAAAAAAAATCCTGTCTGCCAGAATCAGTTGGTAGATGTTAAAGACCCCTCATTTTCCTTTGAGAAGAGTGGGCGAGCTATCGCCGGCACCCTGGCCAAATTCCAAAATCCTACCTTAACCTACAGAGGGCATTACATCAGTGGTACAGCCCTGCCCTCAACCAATGATGTTACCTGGCAGCCTTGTGCTGCAAGAAGAAGAAGATCAGGAAGGTATACTACACATGATGAAATACCACCAACAGAGCACTTTTAGTGTCAACCAGTCCTGTTTATTCATATTCAGGTTGTAGTCAATACCATAATGTTCTGAAGCTGCTTTTTAATCACAAGAATACAGGATTGGTCTGTTAAGCCAGTGCCATCTGACCCAATGGTTTATAAAGCTGTAGAACCCAGGTTCGAATTCCATATACTACCCATATTTATCTCATGTCTTTGTAATTCACATTCGAGTCAACTATAACGCCTGTTATATTTCCATGTGATCTAAATACTATCTCCCAGTTAGCCTAACATCAATGGATTGGAAAAGAGAAGCGTTGGAGAATAATCTGATCCCGCACTATCGTATTAAAAATGCCACTGATATTGTGTTATTAAAATCAAGCATAAGTGTAGTGAACACTTTCACTTTCGCTGTGACCTTTAACGTCCAATTTTCCATGCTTCCTATTTGGATCAAGAGGATTATAATGCTGAATGGATTGCAGTGTCACTTTGGATAACTCCGAAAGGCCGACATCTCTACACAAAGATCATGGACGGGACGCACGCTGTCTACAACACTCACAATTTGGTCTGATCTTCACCCCCAGTGTCGGTTTACCTTACCCGTAGGATGGTTGTTGTTGTTGTTGTTGCTGTTGTTGTTGTTGTTGTAGAGCCTCAGACAGTTCTCTCGAACATCGGAGACAGCCGATTAATCTCCCAGAAGCGACCCAGAGATCCTCTACATCCAGGATGGTGTACCCCCGCCTTCACAAAGCCAGGGCCACGACATAATTAGAGAGAGAGATAGAGAGAGTGAGAGAGTGAGAGAGTGAGAGAGTGAGAGAGTGAGAGAGTGAGAGAGAGAGAGAGAGAGAGAGAGAGAGAGAGGGAGAGAGGGAGAGAGAGAGAGAGAGACAAGAGGGAGAGGGCCAGTCCATGGGGACGGCTCGGCACTCTCACTGTGACCGCGCTGTCTTGACAAATCGAGGCAGCAGGAAAGAGGGAGATTTGGCCCCGACTTGTGTTGGGGTTGGGGGGCACAACCACCACCAAGAGGCGTCCCCGATAGTTGTCCAGGAGGATGGCTGAAGCAGATGGGGAACCGTGCCAGCGGCTGAGCAACGGATGACAATTGGTCGAGCAAACCAACATTTACGTGCCGCACCCTATTTTCCATCAGACAAATTAACCCAGGTTAACCAAATTAACCATTTAACCCAAATTAAATCAAAATTAACCCAAATTAACCAAATTAATTAACCCATTATTATACTCACAGGCACTCACTGATGAACCTCTGAACGTTTGACGAAGACCCGTTCAGCCATCTCTGAGAAAAATGGCGACACACACAGACCAACAGCTCTCTTATATAGTAGACAAGCTGAATGCACCCGGCGTTGCCCGGGTTCTTTTTGAATGAATTTAATCTTCTGTACTAAAACAGGAATAAAACGTGGCCTTGCGAAGCAGCGGAGTTTGACGATCCAGCCGCGGCTGCATTTCGTTAATTTACTACTATAATTC